>NC_142869.1:136279375-136585000 GCF_051225735.1 Oryctolagus cuniculus | reverse complement strand
TACCAAAGAAACTTATGGCAAATATTTTTAGTTATATCCCAAATTCCTTCTTTCTCAATGGCAAAAACCTGATTTTTCAATAGTGTTAGCAAAATGCTCTCCCTTGCTGGGCAATGATGCACAAACTGCATAAGCCAATGCTGACTATTCTATTCCTTTACACGGGGACTTCAAAAAGTTCATGGAAAATGGAATAACAAGTTTATTTTGATGAAATTTTTTTCAAAGTCATACATAGGTTTTTCATAATACACATTCTCCATGAAATTTTTGTAGAATACTTTCATTTGTTTTCATGGCCCTTCTGACACTTGAGGTGACAATGTGACCCAGATCTGGCCAATGAGTCATAAGAACAGATCTGCAATTTTGGGAAAGGACTTTGTAACACTGTCTCTTGGTTGGCAGTTGGCAGCCGGCACTGTCCCACAACTGCAACTTGAGGACATGATGCCAAGGGTATGACGCTATCTTGTGATCATGATGGGACAACTAAGAGGACACAAAGAATGACAGAACAAAAATAAGACCTCAATCCTTATTAAACAGCTGAAATAATACCAGCACTCCCAAAATGCAGAAACAGCTCTGTTGAAGCCACCACTAATCTAGATTATTGCTACAGTTCTAGCAGTTGTATCTAACACCAAATTAATTAAAATACTAAATATAAAAATTATGGGCCCATAACAATATTTTGAAAACAAAAGAAAAACAAAAAGCAAAATCATCTGCTACCATTGGTGGTAACTATTATATTGAATCATTACTCTGTAAATTGGTAATGAAAGTGACAAACTGAAGTATTTACCATTTTCTAAAGGAACTACAATTCAGGGTAATCAAATACCCTTGTTGGTAAATTAAAGTTCTTTACAAAAGAATCACAGAGAATGAACACAGAGGAATAACAAAAACAAAAATTTTTTATCACCATCCCTAACCCAAAATATAATTTAAAATAAAAAGTTATACAGAAATAACTATTAGATGTTAAAACCATTAAGACAAACACTGGCAAGACCAGTGCTGTGATGTTGTGAGTAAAGCCAATGCCTGCAGTGCTGGCACCCAATATAGGCAGCAGTTTGAGTCCCAGCTGCTCCTTTCCCAATCCAGCTCTCTGCTAATGCATGTGGGAAGGTGGAAGAAGATCCTGGCATCTGGCTTGGGATCCGCCCAGCTCTAGCTATTGTGGTTATTTGGGGGAGTGAACCAGTGGATGGGAGCTTGCTCGCTCGCTCTCACTCTCACTCTGCCTTTCAATAAATAAATCTTAAAAAAAAGACTGGTAGGGAATTAAATATTCTCAGGATGCCAAAGCACCCACAAATTCAAAACAAAGCAATTCAATGGAGAGAAAAAAAAAAAACCACCTTTTTTCCCAAAAAATATGTTCAAATAACTGAATATGTGCATGGAAAAATGAATTTTATATTGCACATAAAAATGAAACCTAGAAGATAAAATTATAGTTGGGCATCTGGTGTTGTAGTTAAGATGTTGCTTGGGATACTTGCATTCTACACATACAGGAGGGCCTCGGTTCAAAGCTTTAAGTCACAGCTCTGCTCCCAATTTTAGCTTCCTGCTAAACACAAACACTGGTAGGCAGCAGGTGATGGCTCAAATACTTGGGTCTCTGCCACAGATATGGGAAACTTAGGTTGAGGTCCCAGATCCCTGCTTCAACCCAGTATAGCTGCAGCTGTTAACATTAAGGGCATTTAGAGATTGAACCAGTAGAAGACAGCTAGTTCATGCCCTCTCTCTTCCTCTTCCTCCCTCTACCACTTGCCTCCCAAATAATAATTAAAAATAATTAAATAAATCAGTTTAAAACTCCTAAGAAAAACATAAAAAGAAATCGTGTAACTTTATGGTAGGCAAACTTTTCTATAATATACCAAGAAAACATGAATAAATAAAAATTTGTCTTAGAAAAACACAGTGCTAAGAGAGGAAAAGATAGTATTTGTTTTTCATAGTCAAAGAATTATAATCAATCTACTCCCTATCTATCAATACACAGACAAAATAAGTATATTCACAGAGTACAATATTTTGCACCAATAAAAAAGAATGGGGATTCTAAGATGGTGGAATAGGGAGGAAACTCACTGCTCTAGTCTAGGGAAAGACAGTTAAGAAAAGTGCAAAGAGTGCAGTCTCAGGGAAGAGTTAGGGAGAAAATTCGAGGGACACTGTGGACCTACATGGAGGGTATGGATGTGTACCACTCAGGACCCCAGCAGCCTAGAGCCTCAGCACCAGCTTTGGAGAGCAAGGCGAGACCAGAATCAAGCCACTGGCGATAGAGCTGCAGGAAGAGCCTAGACGGAGCCCGACTTGGAGCCCAGTGGGAACAGTGTACCTGCCAACTTAGAGGAATTAAAAAGAAAAACACGGCATGTTTTTCTCTCCCCAACCACCCAGCACCAGCACTAATTGTAACTAACAGAGAGGATGGGCACCATTTTGGACATACATAATACCTGTGCCAGCTGGAACAGCATCATAATATCAGACAAAATAGACTAGAACACAAAAAATTAAAAGAGGCAAAGGACACTATGCAATGATTAAGGGATCAATTCAAAAGGAAGATGCAACTGTTATGAACATATATGTGCCTAGTTACAGGGCACCTGGCTATTTAAAAGAAATGTTAAGGGATCTAAAAGGAGACATAGACTCAAATACAATAGTAATGGGGGACTTTAATACCCTTTCAGCAATGGACAGAAGAAACAGAAAATCAACAAGGATACAACAGAGTTAATGGACACTATAGACTAAATGTACCTAACAGATATCTATAGAACTTTTCATCCTACAGATGCAGAAAACACATTCTTCTCACCAGTGCACAGAACTTTCTCTAGGATAAACCACAGGCTAGGACATAAAGCAACTCTTAGTAAATTCAACAAAATCGAAATCATATCATGCATCTTCTCAGACCACAATGGAATGAAGCTGAAAATCAACAAGTCAGGAATCCCTAGAGCATATGCAAACACATGGAGACTGAACAACGTGCTCCTGAATGAACAGGGGGCACTGAAAAAAATCAAAAGAGAAATCAAAAACTTTCTTGAAATGAATGAAGATGAAAACATTTTGATATGTTTATAAATTCATATCATTTTGATATGTTTATCAAAACTTATGAGATACAGCTAAAGCAGTGATAAGAGAAAAGTTTATAGCAATTGGTGCCTACATCAAGAAACTAGATGGGGCTGGCGCTATGGCATAGTGTGGTAAAGCCACCAACTGTAGTGCTGGCATCCCATATGGGTGCCAGTTTGAGTTCTGGCTGCTCCACTTCCAATCCAACTCTCTGCTATGGCCTGGGAAAGCAGTGGAAGATGGCTAAAGCACTTGGGCCCCTGCACCTGCGTGGGAGACTTGGAAGAAGCTCCTGGCTCCTTACTGGCACAGCTCTGGCAGTTGCAGCCAATTGGGGAATGAACCAGCAGTTGGAGAGTCTCTCTCTCTCTCTTTCTCTGTGCTGCTGTTTCTCTCTCTGTATAACTCTTTCATATAAATAAATAAATCTTTTTAAAAGGAGAAACTAGAAAGCCACCAAATAAATGCACTATCAATGCAACTCAAGGGCCTGAAAAACAACAGCAAACCAAACCCAAGACTAGTAGGAAAAATGAAATAATTAAAATTACAGAAGGAAGGAGTGGCAAGATGGCGGAATAGGAAGGAAGCACACTGATAGTCCGGGGAGAGACAGTTTAATAAAAGTGGAGATACTGCAGGTTCAAGGAAGAGTAGGGGAAGAAACAGCAGAGGAAACTCTTCCGGAACCAGTGATTCACAGTGAACCTGCGTGGAGAGCGTGGGAGCCCACAGTTCGGGACACCAGAGGCAGACTCAACACACCAGCGCTGGAAGGCGAGATAACTGAAATGAATCTTGATGTGAATGGAATGGGAGAGGGAGCGGGAGATGGGAGGGATGTGAGTGGGAGGGAAATTATGGGGGGGAGGAGCCATTGTAATCCATTAACTGTACTTTGGAAATTTATATTTACTAAATAAAAAAAACTACAAAATTAAAAAAATTACAGAACAAAACTGAAACAAAACAAAAAGATACAAAAGATCAGTGAAATCAAGAGTTTGTTGTTCGAAAAAATAAACAAAACTGAAACAACATTGGCCCAACTAGCCAAAAAGGAGGGAGAAGATCCAAATCAATAAAATTAGAGATGAAAAAGGGAAGATAACAAGAGATACCACAGAAATAGAATCAGCAGAAATTACTAACAACAGCTGTATGCCAAGAAATCGGGAAAACTAGAAGACATGAATAGATTCCTGGACACATAAAACCTACCTAAACTGAACCATGAAGACACAGAAAACCTAAACAGATCAACAGCCAAGATGGAAACTGAATTAGTAATAAAGATCCTCACAGCAAAGAAAAGCCCAGGAATGGATGGCTTCACTGCTGAATTCTACCAGACATGTAAAGAAGAACTAATTCCAATTCCACTCAAGTGATTCAAAACAACTGAAATAGAGGGGATCCTCCCAAACTCCTTCTATGAAGTCAATATCACCTTAATTCCTAAACCTGAAAAACATGCAACAGAGAAAGAGAATTACGGACCAATTTAACTGATGAACACAGATGCAAAGATCCTCAAAAAAATTCTAACCAATTGAATCCAAGAACGCATCAGAAAAATCATCCACCCAGACCAAGTGAGATTTATCCCTGGTATTCAGGGAGGGTTCAACAGTCGCAAATCAATCAATGTGATACATTACATTAACAAACTGAAGAACAAAAAAATGATCATCTCAATAAATGCAGAGAAAGCATTTGATGAAATACAACATTCTTTCATGATGAAAACCTTAAGCAAATTGGGTATAGAAGGAACATTCTTCAACAAAATCAAGGCAATTTAAAAAAAATCCAAGGCCAGCATCCTAGTGAATGGGGAAAAGCTGGAAGCATTCCCACTAAATCTGGAGCTAGACAAGGATGCTCCCTCTCACCACTGCTATTCAATATAGTCCTGGAAGTTTTAGCCAAAGCCATTAGGCCAGAAGATGAAATCAAAGGGATACAAGTTCGAAAGAAGGAAATCAAACTATCCCTATTTGCAAATGACATGATTCTATATACTGGGCATCCAAAAGACTCCAGTAAGAGACTACTAGAACTCACAGAAAAGTTTGGTAAAGTGGCAGGATATAAATTCAACACACAATCAATAGCCTTTATATACAAAGAAAATGCCATGACTGAGAAGGAACTTCTAAGATCAATCCCATTGACAAGAGCAGCAAAAAATATTAAATACTTTGAAATAAATTTAACCAAGGACATCAAAGATCTCTACAGTAAGAATTACAAAGCATTAAACAAAAAGACACACACACAAAAATGGAAATATTTCCCATGTTAATTTATTGGAAGAATCAATATCATCAAAATGTCCCTATTATGAAAGCAATTTACAGATTCCATGTGATACCAATCAAAATACCAAGGACATTCTTCGCAGATGTAGAAAAAAATGCTGAAATTCATATGGAAACAAAGGAGACCCTGAACAGCTAAAGCAATCTTATGCAACAAAAACAAAGCTGGAGACATCACAACATTAGATTTCAGGACATACCACAACACAATTATCATCAAAACAGCCTGGTACTGGCACAAAAACCAATAGACCAATGGAACAGAACAGAAATGCCAGAAATCAATCCAAGTATCTACAACCAACTTATCTGTGACAAAGGACCTAAAATTAATCCCTGGAGCAAGGACAGTCTCTTCAACAAATAATGCTGGGAAAACTGTATTTCCACATGCAGAAGTAGGAAAGCAAGACCCCTCTCTTACACCCTACACAAAAATCCACTCAACATGGATCAAAGACCTAAACCTACGACCTGGTACAATCAATTATTAGAGAACACTGGGGAAACCCTGCAAGAGATTGGCAAAGAAAAAGAGTTCTTGGAAAAGACCCCAGAGGCAAAGGCAATCCAAGACAAAATTAACTCATGGGATTACCTCAAATTGAGAAACTTCTGTACTGTAAAAAGGAACAGTCAGAAAACTTAAGAGGCAACTGACAAAATGGAAGGAATTATTTGCAAACTATGCAACTGATAAAGGATTAATAACCTGAATAAATAAAGAGATCAAGAAAGTCCACAACAACAAAACAAACAACCCAGTGAAGGAATGGGCAAATGACTTAAACATTTTTTCAAAAGAAGACATCCAAATGGCCCATACACATGAAAAAAATGCTCAGGTTCACAAGCCATCAGGGCAATGCAAATCAAAACCACAATGAGGTTTCTCCTTATCCCCATTAAAATGGCTTTCATAAAGAAATGAACAAACAAATATTGTCAAGGATGTGGGGGAAATGTACAAAATGTTGGTGGGAATGTAAACTAGTAAAACCACTATGGAAATCGGTTTGGAGATATCTCAGATACCTGAATATAGTATGTTTTTAATTGGGCAAAGACCCTTTACTAATAGGAGTTTGAAGAATTGTTTACAGGGCCAGTGTTGTAGCACAGCAGGTAAAGCCACAGCCTGCAACACCGGCATCCAATATGGGCACCAGTTTGTATTCTGGCTGCTCCACTTCTGATCCAGCTCCCTGCTAATGGCCTGGGAAAGCAGTAGCATATTGCCCAAGTGATTGGGCTCCTGTACCCACATGGAAGACCCACAAGAAGCTCCTCGCTCCTTGTATGTGCCTGGCCCAGCACTGACTACTGCAGTCATCTGGGGAGTAAACCAGTGGATGAACTCACTCACTCTCCCACTCTCACTCTGCCTTTCAAATAAATAAAATCTGAAAAAAAAAATTTAAGAGAAAAAGTTGATTACATAAACAGTTACTAAGAAAAGGCAAAGGGCCAACACTGTGTTGTAGCAGATAAAGCTGCCACCTGCAATGCAGGCATCCAATATAGGCACAAGTTCTAGTCCCAGCTGCTCCACTTGCAATCTAGCCCTCTGCTATGGCCTGGGAAAGCAGTGGAAGATGGCCCAAGTTGTTGGGCCCCTACACCAGCGTGAGGGGCCCAAAAGAAGCTCCTGGTTTCCTGGCTTCAGATAAGCCCAGCTCCAGCTGTTGTGGCCATTTAGGGAGTTAATTATCGAATGGAAGACCTCTCTCTTTCCCTCTGCCTCTCTTTAACTCTGCCTTTCAAATAAATAAATAAATCTAGAGGAGAAGGGAGGGAAGGGGAGGGGAGAAGAGAAAGCAAAATGAGGGGGTTGATGTTGTGGTATAGTGGGTTAAGGCTCTGCCACCATCATCCCATATGGGTGCTGGTTTGGTTCCAGCAGCTCCACTTCTGATCCAGCTCCCTGCTAAAGTGCCTGGGAAGGCAGCAGAGAATGGTGGAAGTACTTGGGTCCCTGCCACTCACACAGGAATCCCAGATGGAGTTCCAGGCTCCTAGCTTCAGTGTGGCCCAGCCCTGGCAGTTGTGACCATTTGAGGAATTAGCAGTAGATGGAAGATGAATCTCACTCTCTCCCTTTAATTCTGCCTTTCAAATACATTTTTTTTAAAAAATTATTTAAAAAAAGAGAATTTCCTATATACATATTAAAATGGCTAACACTAACAACATCACTAACAAATGCTTGTTGTGATACAGAGAAATGGGAACATTTATATACTGTTGGTAGTAATGTAAATTAGTGCAGCTACTACAAATACAGTGTGGAGATTTCTTAAAAAAAAAAAAAAAAAAAGACTTGCCATATGATCCAGAAATCCCACTACTGAATATATACCCCAGACATGAGCACATTGTTTCAGAGATATCTGTACCATCATGTTTACAGCAGCATCATACACAATAAGGCGTCCATCATCAGATGCATGGACAAAGAAAATCTGGTGTGTGTATAAATATATATATATATATACACACACAATGTAGTATTTTTCAGCTACACAGAGTGAAATTCTACCATTTACATTAAAATAAATGCAACTGAGAGGACATCATGTTGAGTGAAATAGGCAGGACACAGAAAGTCAAATACCTTAACTTCTCATTTATATGTAAGCTACAATTTAAACAAAAGAAAAAGTAACAGAAAAAGAAAACACTGTTTTAAACCTCTGTCAAACAAATGGTTAAGAATGTTATACTACTACAGTTTTAATGACCTGTGATTACTTTATAATTTACTGTATATGGGCAAAATGGTCATTTTTTCCATTCAATTATTTATAGTCTTGTCTATATTCTCATTAAGCAACAATCTTTGCTTTTTTACTTGTTAAACTTTTTATTCAGTGAAGCATTAAGCCTTTTCACTGTAATGTAAATTTAAAATATGTTACCTCAAAAATTAAAGAGAAAAAGGGATAAGGAGAGAGGGTAGGAGGGAAGAAAGTCACTATATTCTTAGAACTATATCTATGAATCATATTGAATCTGTGAAAACTAATTAAATATTTAAAGAAATAAAAAAGACTGTTAACATCAACTGGAGGCACAGACACAGGTAGAAACCTAAACTACAGATGTGAGAATGTACAATGACAGAACCACTTCAGAAAACTGATTCTCTTTAAAAAGTAAACATAACATTCTTTGCAAAAACTTAACCATTTTTTGCATCCGCTATGTACTCAACAAAAATGAAAACATATGCTGACACTCAGATGGATCCTTGAGTGTTCATACAATTTTATTTACAGCAGCCTGAAACTGGAAGTAACCTGAATGCACAACAGGTGAGTGGATAAATGCACTTCTACAAGTGCATATTAGTTAGTAATAGAAGAGGAACAAATTAGCAATGCATACAAACACAGATGAATCTCACAATAATTAGGATGGATTAATAAAGCCAGATTTAACATGAAACATACCATATGGCTCCAATTATATAAAACTATGGAAACGTTGAAGTAATCTAAAATGGCTCAAAGTGCTTGTCTGGGTCATCAATTTTTTAAAAATTACAAAATAAATGTTTAATCATTCACTACAATGAAAGCCCAGCATAAATTTAAATTAAGCAAAATCTTATAAAGCATTCCTATAAGAACAAATTTTTAAAAATTTTGGAGGAAAAGGAAGCAATTACATATAGAATAAAAAGTAAATACCAAATTTTCATCAATGCAGTGACAGAATTCTATATCAAATACAATAAAAATTCAGTCAGTTATTGAAATCTTTTTCACAGGGCATAAAGAAAAAAAAAGACATTCTGTGAAATAGAAAACAATAATGCCAAAAGACCCTGAGGCTAAAGGTAGACAGTTAATTAGATGTGAATCTGCATTGCAAGATACGCATAAAGTAAGAGGACAACCACTGCAACTGTGTGGTTGTTCACAACTTGAGAGTTGGTTAAAAAATAAGAAAACAACATGACTGTATGATACAGAAATTCAAATAACAGTGCTATTGTACAGTGGAGTAACACAAAAACAGAGAAATACCATATGGGAACTAAAATTCTGCAAAAGAGAAAAGGGTAATTAGGAAGGCAGAGAGAAAGAGGTTAGAACATTCACCGAGAAAATGAAATTACTTACAGCAAGGATAAGCATACCTCTTCTTTCAAGTACAACATAGTAAATATTCCAGGCTTTAAATGCTACATGTGGTCTCTGGTATACTTTCTTTGTGTTTTTTTTCCCAACCATTTAAAAACATGAAACAATTTTTAGAGCCCTGGGTTATACAAAAATAAGCCACAGACTGTTGTTTACCAACCCTTAATTCTAAATATTAAATAAGAGTTCAAATTGATTTAATCCAAATTTAATAAAAAAATAGGATATGCAAAATAAGTAAGGTTCAGTTTTAAGGGAAAAAATAAATTACTAGCTTAAAATACCATTTTAAATTATTAAATACTTTGTCATACAAATTAAATTTCTATTATTAACAATGAATGATATATTTAAAGAGAAACTATGAAAGAGTAGCATTTAATGATTTCAGGACAGCTGCTATGGTGCCCTGTGAGATGCTGCACACCACAGTGCAGTGCCTGGGTTTGAGTCCACCACACTTCCAACCCAGCTTCCTGCTAATGTGCACCCTGGTAGCCAGCAAGCAACAGTTCACAGTACTTGGGTTCCTGCCAGCCACATGGCAGACCTGCAGCAACCTAGCTATTTTGAGCATTTGAAGAGTAAATCAGCTGATAGAAGATCCCTCTTTCTCTCACTTTTTCCCTGTGTCTCTATTTTTCAAATAAATAAAAAATTTTTTTGACAGGAAGAGTTAGAGAGAGACAGAGACAGAGATACAGAAAAAGGTCTTTCTTCCATTGGTTCACCCCACAAATGGCCGCTAAGGCTGGCGCCGCGCCGATCCGAAGCCAGTAGCTAGGTGCTTCTCCTGGTCTCCCATGCGGGTGCAGGGCCCAAACACTTGGGCCATCCTCCACTGCCTTCCCAGGTAACAGCAGAGAGCTGGACTGGAAGAGGAGCAACTGGGACAGAATCCGGTGCCCCAACTGGGACTAGAATCCGGGGTGCCAGCGCCACAGGTGGAGGATTAGCCTAGTGAGCCGCAGCGTCAGCCAAAATAAAAAATAACAACTATTTCTACATGTCATAAAATTAACCTAATTGAAGATAAATGTATCATATACCAGGTCTCTAACAAATATTAAGAAAGCTCATAGTAATGAAGAGACAGTTAACTCTTTGGGGGCAAATGGCAAATTATCAGTTTAGGCTTATAAAATAAAGGAAACACATAAAACCTTCAGATTTGTACAACTTGAAGAGTTGTTGCTATAATCACCCCAATAAGGTGTATAGTGTGTGCGAAGAAAACAAGCTTTGCACAAGAACTAAAAAATTAACTTTATGTTCAGTAAACAGTAAATACAATATTGGAACCAAATATACAAAAGGAGTTTCTGTAGGCTCAAGTGGTAAGATCTGTTTAGAATTCAAGAAGCTCAGAAAACTTCTAGCAGCTAAAAATTTGACAGCTGGACCTTGTAAACCTTCCTAAATCAACAGAGAGTCTACTACTGATTTTTGGTGGGTTCCTAAGAGAAGAAAGATTATAGAAGAACTAATGCTTGCTGAACTACTGTAGTTAACTGCAAAGGCAATCAAAGTATTCAACTTTGTCATGAACTTACTACCTTTTTCCCCCCAACAAACACTGTACCAGAAGTAATTAACAGAAACAAAGAACAGAAACATATATACCAAATTTTCTATAACTAATAGGCAGGCATCTGACAATGGTAGTGGTAAAAGGGCAAAAACTACATACTTTTATATACTTTTTTCTTTTTGATTACAAATAATTTTACATAATTATGGAGTACAGTATGATAATTTCATACATGCATATAACATGCAATGATCAAATCAAGGTAATTAGCAATTCCATCTCTTTACCATTTCTTTATAATTGGGGCCTCCAACCTCTCTCTCTCTTTCTTTTTTTTTGTGTGTGTGTGTGTGTGTGTGTGTGTGTGTGTGTGTGTAGCTTATGGTCAAAACCTGGATGCTCCACTTAATAGAGTTCAACAAAAAAAAAAGCAAAAAGACCACAGTTCAGGAGGAACACAGGAAAGGGCCATAAACATCTTCTCCCTTTTTCTCATAAAATATGTGCCTTTATACCCTTCTCAGGCCCTAGTAATCACTCTGCTTCTTTGAGGTCAAAGCTTAAGAAAATGCTTTACATCTACAGACTCCACTGTTCAATGCATTTGAACTAGTATCTTTGCTATACTCGAAAGAATTCAGATTGAAATTCAATAAAAACAGCTCATAAGATATAACTGCATACTATATGCTACAGTAGACATTATCTCCTGAACTTCAATTTTATACTTCTATCATAGAGAACCCTGTCTAAGCCAGGTTGGCAGGCATCTAATAAGCACCTGGACCCTGGGCTTGACAGATGAGGATTTTTTACAGAAAAAGAAATTCACAAATGTTTAGAAACCATCACGAGCAACAGTTAGCAGATGGAAGATTATAGCTAGGCACTTATCTCTGAAAGAACGAAATACACAGATTTTTCCTGATGACTTCTAAAGACAAGTTAGTACATCCTCTTACTCCATCCTTACCCTTCAGAAAGTCCAGTACTTGTTTCCTGGGAAAGCTTACAATTCACAAGTTAAAGCCACTTTCCTAATTAAAATATCATTTCAATGTGGGGGCCTGGTATCTATGGTGATACAGAAATTCACACAGATCAAAATCTCTTCACCTATTTTTGAAAGCTAAAGCTTGAGGTAATGAAGTCTGTTGCAATCCTGAAAAAAAAAATCATAACGTTCCTTCTCTCTTTTTCTTTATTGCTCTGTCTGGTTTCTTTCTGTCAAAGAATCTAAGGGTTGGGAGAAAACAAAAAGAGAAAGAGCAATCAGAGAAGAGCTGCAGTGTTAGCACATCCAGTCTCCTGCTTATGTAATGCTTTTTCTAATGTGATGATAAGCCGTGCTTCCCCACAATGTGTGACCTAAAGCAGCAGTCCTTCCAAACACTTCCTTAAGAATGAAGCAATGATATTGCTATAAAATTCTACAAAGAGAAATAAGACTTTGTGAGGTCAGCAGTATAGTTACATTAAATTTTTGTGTAGTAAGAAATAACAGTTCTTCTGTGTATAAATAGCTATTCACTTTACGAATTTGAAAACAATTTTCTAATGCTGTACTAGGGATTTTATAATACTACAAGACATTTTAAAACAAAACAAATCAATACAACACACTTAAGCAGTTAACTAAGCAAAAAACAGAGCAACGATCAGAGGTTATATGCATTTACTAAAAAATTTGGTTCACAGGGCTGGTGCTGCAGCATAGCAGGCAAAGCCACTCCCTGCTGTGCTGGCATTCTATGTGGGCACTGGTTTGTGTCCCAGCCGTAGCACTTCTGACATAGCTCCCTGCTAATGTGCCTGGAAAAGCAGCGGAAGATGGCCCAACAACTTGGGCCCCTGCGCCAAAGTTAGAGACTCAGAAGAAGCTCCTGGCTCCTGGCTCCCAAGGATCAGTCCAGCTCTGGATGCTGCGGCCATTTGGCAAGTGAAGATCTCTCTCTCTCTAACACTGCCTTTCAAATAAATACATTAAAAGGGGGGGGGGGGTTCAGAAAAAAAAACATTAAAAAAAAAAAAGCTGCACTAACTTTCTCTTAATAAACAGTTGTTTCAGATGATGAAAAAGTAGCTATTGCTTTAGTCTGTTCATGCTACCATACCAAAATACTATAGACTGGGTGATTTATGAACAATAGAAGTGGGGCAGGTATTGTATTGTATTAGCTTAAGCCCTGTCCGCGATGTCAGCATCTCATACGGGTACCAGTTGGGACTTCCGGCTGCTCCACTTCCAATCTAGTTCCCAGCTAATGTGCCTGGGAAAGCAGCAGAGGCCAGCACAAGTACTTGGGCCTCTGCACCTATGTGGGAGACCCAGAAGAAGCTCCTGGCTCCTGGCTTCAGATCAGCCCAGCTCTGGACATTGCAACCATTTGGGGAGTGAACCAGCAGTTGTCTCTCTACAACTGTACATTTCAAATATATACATGTATGTATGTATGAGTGTATGTATGTGTTCAGAGATGGAGAGATGATGGAGAGATGATGGAGAGGAGATGGAGAGATGATGGAGAGGAGATGGAGGGGAGATGGGGAGATGGGGAGATGGGGAGATGGGGAGATGGGGAGATGGAGATGTTTCTCACAATTCTGGAAGCCAGTCATACCAAGAGGAAGGTACCAGCAGATTGGGTGTGCAGTGAAGCCCAACTTTCTTGCACACGCAAGGACTCTTTTTCCTGTGATCTCACATGGTAGCACGGATAAGGGAGCTCTCTTGGGCTCTGAGTAAAATGAGAAGTTGGGTAAATGGGAAAGGAGGCTCTAACCTCAAGACCTAATCACTGCTGAATGTACTACTCCCATCATTATCTTGGGAGTTACAATGTCAACATATAAATTTTGAGGGGACACAAACATTTATAGCATAGCAGCCGTGCAAGAGGAATGACAACACATCTGTAAGCTAAAGATACATTAATTTATAATTAATATTACTATTTTAGTAAGGGCAGGGTACAATGAAATAGTAGAAATAACATTTCTTTAAGGTGACTCAACTAGACAATATGAATTTATTTTTTTAAAAAATTATTTATTTGAAAGGCAGAATTAGAGAGAGAGAGATAGAGAGAGAGGTCTTCCATTCACTGCTTAACTCCCCAAATGGCCACAATGGCCAGAGCTGGACTGATCTGAAGCCAGAAGGCTGGAGCTTCTTCCAGATATCCCACACAGGTGCAGAGGCCCAAAGACTGGGGGCATCTTCCACTGCTTTTCCAGGCCATAGCAGAGAGCTGGATGAGAGGTGGAGCAGCTAGGACAGGAACTGGCATCCATATGGGATGCTGGCACTACAGGCAGCAGCTTTACCTGTTACCCACAGTGCCAGACCCTGAATTTATTTATTTCTTTTTAAGAATTTTTTTATTTATTTGAAAGACAAAGTTACAGAGAGAGGTCTTCCATTCCACTGGTTCAGTCCCCAAATGACTGCAACGGCCAGAGCTGAGCCAATCCGAAGCCAGGAGCCAGGAACTTCTTACAGGTTCCCCACGTGGGTGCAGGGGCCCAAGGACTTGGGCCATCCTCCACTGCTTTCCCAGGCCATAGCAGAGAGCTGGATCGAAGTGGAGCAGCTGGGACTAGAACCGGCACCCACATAGGGTGCCGGCGCTGCAAGCCAGGGCTTTAACCTGCTATGCCACATTGCCGACCCCCATGAATTTACTTTAAAAAAATGATCACTTACCAGCCAATAGCCAAATCATGTAATATAACTGATGACTATAAAGATGGAGAATTTTTGGTGTCCCCAACTACTACGGATTTTGTAACTGGTGAAGAAAGTAGCCGACTTTGTACTACTTTAACTTTTACAATAAAATGAAATTGGGGCCAGCATGGTGGTGCAGCAGGTTAAGCTGCTGCCTGTAATGGTGGCATTCCTTTTGGGTGCCAGTTACAGTCCTGGCTGCTTCACTTGAGATGCACCTCCCTGCTAATGCGCCTGGAAAAGCAGCAGAGGATGGATCTCTGCACCCATTTGGGAGGCATGGATGGGACTTCCAGGTTCCTAGCTTCAGCCTGGCCCAGTCCCAGTCCTTGTAGTCATCTGTGGAGTGAACTAGCAAATGGACAATCTCTCTTTCTCCCTCTCTCTGAAGCCCTGCCTTTCAAATAAATAAATAAATCTGCAAAAGAAAAACCTAATTTACTGATATTGAAAATGATGGTCGGGGCCGGCGCTTTGGCGCAGAGGGTTAACGCCCTGGCCTGAAGCACCGGCATCCCATATGGGTGCTGGTTCTAGTCCCGGATGCTCCACTTCCTATCCAGCTCTCTGCTACGGCCAGGGATAGCAGTAGAAAATGGCCCAAGTCCTTGGGCCCTTGCACCCACGTGGGAGACCCAAAGAAGCTCCAGGCTCCTGGCTTCAGATTGGCACAGCTCCGGCTGTTGCGGCCAATTGGGGAGTGAACCAGCGGATGGAAGACCTCTCTATCTCTCTCTACCTCTCCTCTCTGTGTAACTCTGACTTTCAAATAAATAAAAATAAATCTTAAAAAAAAAAAGATGGTCATCAATTACATACTCAATAAAAGGTTATGCAATAGTTTTGAGAAATCAAATTAATGTCACAAATGAATATTAAATGTAAATGATGAAACCATGTAATTTTTCAGAAGTTCCTTGTTAACTGAGCATCCAGTCAAGGCTCTTACTCTACAAATTACTTCAGAGTGTACTATCTCATGAATGCAACAGTGCTTCAAAATAGAAACCCTGTCATTCTTTTTGTTTACCTTCATAACAAATATTAAGGATAGAATTAACTGATAAACGGGGAAGATATAATTTGAGAATGAAATAGACAAAAGCTCCAACTGTTTAAAAAGGATGTAGAAAAGGCATAAAGAGAGCACAAAGACCTCAAAGAAGGAAGAAAATGGATTATGAAAGGCTAGAAAAAAGCTTGTAAGACTGAGTAACGGAGAGAGTGACATAAAATCTGTGTGTTTAATGCTGATGAACCTGCTGTGGTTGCCTTCCACTGATGTTCTTTGGAACAGCACTCATTTATCTTTATCAGCCTTCTCTCAACTACATGCACACCGCAGCCACACGGAAGATCTAAAGGACCTGAGCCCCCTGAGCTCCCGTGACTACCGTTATGGTTGTGAACCGAAGGCCAGCAAAGATGATCACTTCAAGAAGGGTAATAATGAAAACGAGCACTAATTATCTGCAGGAATGACTAGTTTAAGGGCCGGTGCAAAGATGAGTAGCGCACTGTTGAGGTAGAGCTAATGAGCCATGAAGGTGATCCAATTAAAGCCACAGTGGCAACTGTGAAAATGTCTATACAGCAGTGTTGCCACTGGGGGGTTCTGAGACACCATCATCTGTGGTCTTAAGGTAGGAGTGTGGTTAAGTGCCTGTGCTATTAGTAGACTAAACCTACAGGAAAAGACACAGAGTGAGAATATGTGAAGAGAAAGCGGATGTAAAACTCCTAAGTCTATGTGAACAGTGATCTGCTCCTGGAAGTAGTATTAAGATGTTACAGTAAAAGTAAAATTTGCTGCTGCTGAAAATGGTAATGACAATATCTATACAAGATACTCCAGCCAGAAAGGCACAAAAATCAAACCAGAATGGAAGAGAATCAAAACTATCAATAGAACATCCTTCAACAACTGGAAAAAATTCCAAAAACACAAAAATGAACTTGTTCTTTAGAAGACATGAAAGCAAAAGTACAAGCAAGTATAGAAAAAGGTGGTTTGCTTCTCACAGCAGAAGCCAGATTCACCAATTACACGAAGACTGCACAGGACTCCACTCAGGACCGCAGGCAGCACAGGAAACCTGTTTATGAAAACTGTTTAAACAGTTTGTTAAAATTTTCCATCTCAGTTTTTTAACAGTTGATATTGGGCTGTCTTTTTTATAAGGCAGAGTGAGAAATTTCTCTGCCATGACTGATAAAACATACAGTTGCCATTGTCAAGGATGTGCTGTCAAAAACACCTGTTTAATTTTTAAAAGATGGGGCTCCACTCTACCTGAATTTCAATGTGTGTCGAAGGTCAATGGCAGGACACAGTCATAGTGACAGCTGGACATGGATATGCTGGGACACAAAAATGCAGTGTTTTAATGAAGTAGCGCTGCTTCTGAGAGAACGTAAGGCTGAAGAGAAGTCAGTACAAGGGTGTGTACTTGCACTGGGCGTGGCAAGTTCAGCCACCATCTGCAGCACCGGCATCCCCTATGGGCACCAGTTCAATCCCCAGCTGTTCCACTTTGTATCTAGCTCCCAGCTAATACATCTGGGAAAGCAGCAAAAAAAGGCCCAAGTGCTTCAGTCCCTGCACCCACGCGGGAGACTTGGAAGAAGCTCCTGGCTTTTTTCTGGCCTGTTGTGGCCAACTGAGGAGTGAATCAGTGGAGAGAAGATCCATCTCTCTGTCTCTCTCCCTCTCTCTGCAATTCTGCCTTTCAAAGAAAATAAAATCTTTTATAAAATTTAAAAATAGAAGCCAATACAAAGAGAGCCTGATGACATAATGAGAAAGAGCAGAAGTCCTAAGAAAACAGGAGGCAAAGAGCACAGATAGTGTGAGAGGCCTCTGTGACCTGAGGAGAAATCTGCTTAGACTAAAGTAGGGGGTTAGGGCAACAGGGAAGGTTGCTGCAAGGTGGGGGAAATCTACAAAAACAACTTCAGCGCATGGGGGAAAAAAGTTGGCCAGACAACAAAAATGCTAAGGAACACTGAAAGACAAATTTAGACTAGTCATCCTTTGGAGATTTCCTAAAAAAATTTTATGCTAAAAATTCTCTTAAACAGATTTATTTATTTATTTGAAAGTCAGAGTTACACAGAGAGAAAAGGAGAGGTAGAGAGAGAAGTCTTCCATCCGCTGGTTCACTCCCCAAGTGGCCAGAACGGCTGGAGCTGTGCTGATCTCAAGCCAGGAGCCAGGAGCCTCCTTGGGGTCTCCCATGAGTATGCAGGGGCCCAAGGACTTGGGCCATCTTCTACTGCTTTCCCAGGCCACAGCAGAGAGTAGGACCAAAAGTGGAGCAGCCGGGACTTGACCCAGCGCCCATATGGGATGCCGGCACTGTGGGTAGCCACTTGACCTGCTACGCCACAGTGCCCACCCTAACTATGAAAATTTCTTTGCTTTGTCAATATAAGGTGCTTAACAAGTTGTCAAATAATTTTTAATGTAACCACTTAACAAAGGTAAAATAAACTGCTTAGTTTTACTAAAGACTAGGCAAAGAGCAGACATCTGTCATGGTGGCTAATATTCCTGCATCACTTCCAACTAGGTTTGGAGTCTCGGCTCCACTTTCATTACAGCTTCCTGCTTATGTGTGCCCTGGAAGTCAGCAAGTAATGGCTTTAGTACTTGGGACCCTGCCACCCATGTGGGAGACCCAGATGGAGTACTTGGCTCCTAGTTTCATCCAGACCCAAGCAGGGCAGTTGCAGGCATTTGGGGAATAAGCAAGCAGATGGAAACTCAATTGATCTCTCTCTCTCTCTCACTCTCTCTCTCACTAACATATACACACAAACAAAATTAAATAATTATTTTTTAAGATTGGAGTAATGGTGGAAATCCAAAGCTCCAGACCACAATTTTACTACTTGCCACCTGTGTAATCGTCAGTTAATTTTCATTTCTGTTTCCTCAACTACATGTAAAGTGTAGAACTGCATCTTCCTCACACATTTGTTACTCCAACTGAGGTAACAAATGTCGAGTGACTAACACAAAGAACTGGCATTTGAAACAGGCTGGTTTCACCCTGAATTCCTACACTGCCGGCTGACACAGCTGGCTGACACCTCTGGCTTCTTGCTCTCCAAGAAGCAAAGGCACCAGGTCCAAAGTACAGGCTCTCTCCACTAAAACACCCTGCTACCCAGGAAGCATTATCCCTGTGACATCATAACTGATAAGAGTTAATCCTCTTAGCTCCGCAAAGTCAGAAACCAGACTTCATGAAAATAAACCAGAAAATCAGATCTGAAGAACACAGACACACATAACTAGATTCAGAAATAAGTAATGTGATAAACACAATTATCAAGTTACACATGAGAAATAAGTCAACGCTGTGAAGTGAACCAAAATGATAATGCTGGCATATCAGTACATTTCCTCCTTTTAGGAAAATTATGGAGGAAACTGTGAGGATCTGAATGTTTGAGTCTCTCCCTCACCGCCCTCCAACCATCATGCTAAAATGCTAACAGCCAAGCTAAGGGGATGAGGAGGTGTGGCTTCTGGAGGATAGTACCTCTTAAGGGTGAAGCCCTTATAAGCAGGATTACTTCCTTTATAAGAGACCCAGGAACCTGTTTCTTCCTTCCACCACATGAGAACACAGCAAGAAACAGCCATTCCTGTCTACTATAGCTTGCTGAAGTAGATTCTGTTCTCCATAAACAAACTCTAACCAATACAATCATCCTGTAGGCAGGCAGTGTACAGATTAGGAATTCAGAAGAGAGATCTGAAAGTTATCAAATGAAAATTTGTGAGAGCTAGGAAAAGTAAAACTTAAAAAGAGGTCAAACAGAGGGAACAGAACATTAAGGAAGTGAGCCGAAATTGTTAAGAATAAGGAAGAAATGAAAAAGTCATGTAAAGAGGAAAGGAACAAAGAAATGACTGGGATTGACCTAATCTAAATTAATCTAAAGAGGGTTGTCAAGAAGCTGAAATGTCACCAATACCAAAAATCTGAGAGAAGCAAAAGGAATCATATCCTTTGGGAAACTAAGAGGTTAACAGTCATGTCACTGAACGCAAACTTATTGAAGACATGTTAGAAGCAGAATATGCTACAGACTACATGAAAAATTCCAGAAAAGCAAACAGTGAAAATGGCCTATTCTTCCAAATAGCTTGATTGCAAAATAAAGACACCAGGAAATAGTGCATACTAAGACATGGTTATATAAAGTTACACTTGAAAATTCCCTTCCCTTCATACCAAGGTGGTATGAAATGAGCCTTTTAACAGAAAGGTAAGAAATTGGATGCAGGCTGGCGCCGCGGCTCACTAGGCTAATCCTCCGCCTTGCAGCGCCGGCACACCGGGTTCTAGTCCCGGTCAGGGCGCCAGATTCTGCCCCTCTTCCAGTCCAGCTCTCTGCTGTGGCCAGGGAGTGCAGTGGAGGATGGCCCAAGTCCTTGGGCCCTGCACCCGCATGGGAGACCAGGATAAATACCTGGCTCCTGCCATCGGATCAGCATGGTGCACCGGCTGCAGCACGCTGGCCGCGGCGGCCATTGGAGGGTGAACCAACGGCAAAGGAAGACCTTTCTCTCTCTCTCACTGTCCACTTTGCCTGTCCAAAAAAAAAAAAAAAAAAAAAAATGGATGCACATTTATCTTTGAAACTGAGATTGGCAGGAACTTAAAAAAACTTATGCTTTGGGGCCAGCACTTCAAAACTCAGATAAAAGCTCTATAAAGGACTTGAGAGGCCAGCACTATGGTGTAGTGGATTAAGCCTCCGCCCATGGAGCCAGCATCTTATATGGGCAGTGGTTCGAGTCCCGGCTGCTCCACTTCCAATCTAACTCCCTGCTAATGGACTGGGAAAGCAGAGGGAGATGGCCCAAGTGCGTGGGCCCCTGAACCCACATAGGAGACATGGATTCAGAAGCTCGTGGCTCCTGGCTTTGGATTGGCCCAGTTTTGGCAATTGTGGCCATTTGGGGAGTAAACCAGCAGATAAAGACCTTTCTGTCTGTCTCTCCCTCTCTCTGCAACTGTAAATTTCAAATAAATAAATAAATATTTAAAAAGAATCATTAGTTGGGAGATACTAGAAGAGACAGATCTCAATTTGTCTAACACAGATCAACTTAATATAGAAAATAAGTAGACACATGCTTGGTAGGGTAGAAAAACATCATATAGTGAAGGCACTGATGTTCTAGTTGATCTGAATGATAGATATTTTACAGTGCAGACATTTAGCCTAGCAGTTGAGATACCTGCATTCCGCATTAGGGTGGCTGGGTTCAATTCCTGGCTCTTTCTTCCTGACTCCGGCTTCCTAAAAATATGGACCCTGGGAGGCAATACTGACAGCTCAAGTGACTTGGTTCTTGCCACCTGTGTGGGAGACAATGGATTGGGTTCCTGGTTGCAAGCTCTGACCCTAGAGCAGCCTTGGTGCCTGCAGCCATTTGAGAATGAATCAGTAGATAGGAGTTCTCTCTGTCTCTCTCCTTCTCTGCTTTTTAAGATTGATGTTCTACATTAATAGAATAACTAAGTTATAACAGGAACAAGGTAATAAGAGGTGAGAAAAAATTACCTACAAAGAATAGGACAATAGAGAGTTCGACAAAATGCTAATAATAATATCCAAGGATTATCATGGGAAGAAAAAGGTGCTACAGCAGAACAGAAGGGAGGGGCACTAGGCTCAAGGGCCACAAGAGCAAGACTGTGAGTTCAATGTATGACAATAATCACAGCCGTAGGTATTGATTACACCCAGGGTTCCAGGATCTGCGACTGCGACAGCGACAGCCAAAAAAAAAAAAACAAAAAACAAAAAAAAAAAACAAACAAACAAAAAAAAAAAACAAAACCAGCAATGCCTAAATCAAAGGTGTTAGGTGATTTAAACAATCACTTGAGAAAAGAAAATATAAGCTACAGGAAATCAATTCCCAGTCTAAAACCTCTAAGAAGTATACTCGCATTTTATACAGGATGCAAGGTTACAGAGTCAAATCCTTCTGAGGAAGGCAACTGTCCTTTTTCATTCAATTCTGAGCACAAAACTTGGTAAGTAAAATTTTCTTTCCACTTCTTTTGACAATATAAATAAGGTATCTTCTCTTATTTAATACAGAGAAAAAAGATGTTTAAAAAAAACAATGAAAGTATTTTATACTCTCAGTGGGACCTAGAGTTAAAACAGATAAAATGGGTGCCAGTGTTGTGGTGTAGCAGGTGAAGTTGTTGTTGGCAATGCCAGCATCCTAAATGGGCACCAGTTCAAGTCCTGGCTGCTCCACTTCTGATCTAGCTCCTTGCAAATGTGCCTAGGAAAGTATTAGAGGATGGCCCAAGTTCTTGGGTCCCCGCCACCCATGTGGGATATACAGAAGAAGCTCTTGGCACCTGCTCATCTAGGGAGTGGACAAGAGGATGGCAAACTCTCTCTCTCTCTCTCTCTCTGTACCTCTTAAAAAAATTTTAAAAAAGATAAAATAGATCTCTGAGGTTAGAAGTCAAGACAGTGGGGAGAACGTGCTGACTGTGAGCAGCAAAGAGGTTCCATGAAAAAAAGGAGACTCCAGGCTGCTAAAATCCTAGTTCTTGGCCTGGTTTTGAATTTACATATATGATTATTCTTTGATATTCTATATGTGCATTTGAAATTGGTCACTTTTCATCATGCATACAATATTCAATTTTAAAAGTATATTTTAAAAGTAATAATATTTTAATATTGTAATTATTTAATGTATCAGAAGTCAAATAAGTACCTTCTTGATTTAAAGACTACTTAAGAAACTGAATATTAATTACATGTTTTTTTGTCCAATACAAATTTTTTTTGACAGGCAAAGTTAGACACTGAGAGAGAGAGACAGAGAGAAAGGTCTTCCTTCCACTGGTTCACTCCCCAAATGGCTGCTAAGGTCGGCACGCTGCGCTGGGCCGATCCAAAGCCAGGAGTCAGGTGCTTTCTCCTGGTCTCCCATGCGGGTGCAGGGCCCAAGCACTTGGGCCATCCTCCACTGCCTTTCCGGGCCACAGCAGAGAGCTGGACTGGAAGAGGAGCAATAGGGACAAAACCCGGTGCCCCAACTGGGACTAGAACCCGGGGTATCAGTACCACAGGTGGAGGATTAGCCTAGTGAGCTATGGCGCCAGCCTCCAATACAAATTTACTTATGTCTAAAAACAAAACTCTCATTTTGGCCGGCGCCACGGCTCACTAGGCTAATCCTCCGCCTAGCGGCACTGGCACACCGGGTTCTAGTCCCGGTCGGGGCGCCGGATTCTGTCCGGTTGCCCCTCTTTCAGGCCAGCTCTCTGCTATGGCCAGGGAGTGCAGTGGAGGATGGCCCAAGTGCTTGGGCCCTGCACCCCATGGGAGACCAGGATAAGCACCTGGCTTCTGCCTTCGGATCAGCGTGGTGCTGAACCAACAGCAAAAGTAAGACCTTTTTCTCTGTCTCTCTCTCTCACTGTCCACTCTGTCAAAAAAAAAAAACAAAAAACTCTTTTTAAAGGTTATGAAAATTTTTTTTAAATATTATTAATTATATTTGAGTCCAAAAGAAATGGAGAAAATATCTGGATGAAACTGAGATTTAATTCTAATTTATTGATTCTAATACATTAGTATCTTTGGTTTCCTTTTAGCTCAGAAAATGTAAGCTATTTCCTCACCTCTAGAATTGAAGTAACAGAATCAGCCTTAATGGGTAAATCAAAGGATTAAATGAGTTAACAGTGTTTCAGACAAAGCAAGCACACTCAATAGGGATTAACTGGTCATCTGTACATGGACATCACATAAAAATTTGTTTCATAAGAAACATTAAACTACAGAAATCTTACCAAATTAAATATACTAAGTAAATCTTTCCTATACTTATGGACATGCCTTACTCAGTAATTTAAACTGTAGACATAGTTCCTTAACAACAAAATGAAGACATATATTACCTTTTTGAACTCAAAACTCAAACTTTCTTCTGTATTATGACATTTTTCACACAAAAAAGATACAATTTTTAATACCTGAGTCTCTAGACCTTGTTCCAACAGGCGCCTGGCTTGATTTTCCACTTCAAGTCGAGCTCTTGCAATAAAAAGTAGATCATTTTCTATTACTTCTATTCCAGAAAGATCTATTCCTTGAGAAAGATAATCTGTTTAGAAAAGAGACATTTAAATATTTCAGTATCAAAATAAACATATAAATGTACAATTTCTTCAAAAAAATATTTACTGTCAAATACAGCTCCCTTTCTAGAGTCACACTTTAAAAAGAAGAATTTTCCAAATATTTTCCACTTAATAAATAACTTTACTCTGGAGCTAAATACTCCAAATTAAATAGACTTGGTAAAGCAAGAATAGAAATTATGTTTAAATTCAAAGTAATGTCAGCAGATTGGAGAAGTCCAACATTTAGTGTATATATCATGATTTTTTAGGGATTTCTAAAGTTACAAGCATGATTTTAAATGTCATACTATAATAGCAAATATTTGAAATAAATGTCTAGCATTGAGAATGACTAATAAATTATGGAAAAATCTCAAGAGTGCTTACATGATCAAGCAGAACTTAGTTACACAAAAGAACTTTCATGATATTACTCAAGGAAAGAAAATTACATACAGGAATTCACTTACGGATTTTTTAAAAAAATGATTTATTTATTTGAAAGGCAGAGTTACAGAGAGAGAGAGATAAATCTTTATCCAATGGTTAACTCCCCATATGGGCGCAAGAGCCAGGGCTGGGCCAGGCTGCAGCCAGGAGCTTCATCTGCGCTTCCCAAATAGTCGCAGGGGACCAAGGACTTGGATCATCCTGAGCTGCTTTCCCAGGCACATTAACAGAAAGCTGAATGCGAAGTGAACCAGCCGGGACTCGAAGTGGTGCCCATATGTGGTGCCATAATCATAGGCAGCAGTTTAACAGTATGTCACAGTGCCAGCCCCTACTATGTAGAATTTTATATACAAATTTGCACACTAACAAGTATAAAATAATTTTTAAAATATGTTGAGTTCACCCTACACATTTAGAATTTTTGTAAACTTAAATGTAAAAGTAACCAAAAAGCTAAAAATAAAATCAGAAGTTTCAGCAGTTTAGACACAATTCTACAAATTATATTTTCTATTTTAACAGGATTAACTACTTTTTTTTTTTTTTTTTTTGGACAGGTAGAGTTAGACAGTGAGAGAGAGAGAGAAACAGACAAAGGTCTTCCTTTTTCCATGGTTCACCTCCCAAGTGGCCACTACGGCTGGCGCGTTGTGCCTATCCGAAGCCAGGAGCCAGGTGCTGTTTCCTGGTCTCCCATGAGGGTGCAGGGCCCAAGCACTTGGGCCATCCTCCACTGCACTCCTGGGCCACAGCAGAGAGCTGGCCTGGAAGAGGGCAACCAGGACAGAATCCGGCGCCCCAACCGGGACTAGAACCCAGGATGCTGGAGCCGCAGGCGGAGGATTAGCCTAGTGAGCTGCAGCGCTGGCCTAGGATTAGCTACTTTTAAAAATAGGTTTAGACAGAAGATTTTATTTTGCCAGTGAATAGAATATTGGATGTATTTTTCACCGTATTCTTTCAATTGAAACTATTTCCTACGTTTATTCTTATTTAAAAAAAAATCCTTAGTTCAATCAGAAGAAAGAATATCTGCTACTAAAGACAGTTTTTTTTTTTAAATAAGCCACAAAAAAAAAACAAAAACAGAATATCAGTGTTCAGGATCCCTAAGATATCATCAAATAAAGCAATATTCTAGTTTTGGGAATTCCTGAAGAAATGGAAAAAAATGCCTTAAAACACTTACTCAATGGATTAACAGCAGAGAGCTTCTCTAATTCAAAGAAAGATAGGGACATCTAAAACCAGGGAGCTAACAGAACCCCAAAAGACATACCAGAAAGAACCCCACCGAGACATATTATAGTCAAACTTTCAAAAGTAAAACAGAGAGACTGGAGTGAAAGACAAAAAGATGACAACTAATGTCTTTTAAGATCTGTGTGGAAGGTGTTTAGACACAAAATGTGTGTTTTTTTTTTTTTTTAATTTTAATGCATGCATCTATCATTTGTAGTTTTCTAAGCAATCTTGTGAGAAATATCATCTTATCTAGATGGAGATGAGACCCAAAGAACCTGAACAACTTAACCTGGCAAGTAACCAGTAAAGCAGAATTTAAAGTCATGTCTGCCTGACTTCCACACCTCTTACCAAATTTTCCCAGCCAGGCCAATCTCACAAGACTCAGAGAAGACAGCTCTATGTTCAAAGATCAAACAATATTCCAAATCCTACCTTCTTCCAATTTGCGCATTGAAAGGATTAAGATGCAAAATCAAAGGATTAGTGAGATTTAATCAACAGAATAATGGCAGTATTAAATACACCAGATTTACACATTATTTACACAGATTACACAGAGTTCCAGAATTGCAATTCAATTACCTGCAGATTGAAAATATTTGAGAGGAAAAAAATTGAACAGGTAATGAATTTCTTCTCCATCATTTTTCCATAAAACGCACAATACAGTAACCACACAGCATATACATGAAAATACTATACCATTTTATACAAGAGACTCAAGTACTGGCACATTTTGTTATGTCCAAGTGTTCCTGGAACCACTCCCATAGACACTTAAGAATGTAACTTGTAATATGAAATTAATCAAAAAAGAAATATGTAAAAGTTTAAAAATATTGAAGCTGCCAAATATTGAAATTTGCCTGCATTAGTCACATTAAGAAAATTAAACCTTAATAAACATGGAGTGCACAGCCAGAATTTCCAGCCACAAAATAGTAACACCTTTGAATATAGTCAGGTACTAAAATTATTATGAGGAAACTAAACTGATTTTTTTGGATCTAACGTATCTATCATCTTCTTAGAAGGGAGAAAACAATGAAATCAGTGCTTTGAGCGGAAATTAAATAATAAGCTCCTAATTGTTTACTTAAACTAGGAAAAATTTAATTTAACAGGTTAGAGAAAGAAGAATTAAATGAAAAGACCAGACATAGATATTAAGAAGACTGCTAAAAATGAACAAAATGTTTTTGTTGTTTGCTTTGTTATTTTATCCAATGAATTCTGCCTTTCAAATAAATAAATAAATCTTTAAAAAAATTTAAGAGATAACAAATGAAGGTCAGCGTTGCACTGTAGACCATTAAGTGACCCCGTGCAATGCCAGCATCCCCTATCAGAGCACCAGTTTGAGTCTTGGCTGCTCCACTTCCTCCAGCTCCCTGCTAATACACTTGGGAAAGCAGCCAAAGATGGTCCAAGTTCTTGGGCCCCTGTCATCCATATGGGACAATAGGATGGAGTCCAAAATCCAACGACAACTACATATACACTGTGCTTTTCATTTCTTTATTCAAGGTGTATATAGTGTTTATCTTTTTCTAATGTTTGTTTATTTCACTTATTTGTTTTTATTTGAAACGCAGAGTGACAGAGAAAGAGACATATCTTCTTAACTCTTTAACTCTATCTTCTTAACTTCTTTAACTCCCTAAATGCCTACAACATCCCAGGCTGAGCCAGGCCAAAGCCAGAAGCTATAAACTCCATCTGGGATTCCCACAGGGTGGCAGGGACCCAAGTACTTGAGCCTCCCAGGTGCATTAGCAGGAAGCTGAACTGGAGGCAGAGGAAAGACTTGATCCCAGGAACTCGATACAGATGGAGGCTTCCCAAACAGTGGCTTAGCCTGCTCAGTCACAGCGTCCTCACTCTGTTTATTTTTAGAGCTGATGTTTTGATACATTTCTAGTAGATATATTGGACCTGATAAAACATGTCTGCCATAAAAAAATCAATTTTGAGGAAAAATATGTACAATTGCAGGGCCATTCTAATAATGTATAATAAAAAATTGAAAGCATAATTATAAATGAAAATGTTTAAAGTCATATGGTATCTGCACCAAGGAGACAATGATGACGTACAGAAATTAAAAATAACATGGTCTTAAAATATGCAAGCTTTTGATATGGGAGAACCTAAACAGAACTATAAAAACAGGAAAAATATTATAAATAAAAGCTTCTTAATCTACAAAGCCAGTCAGAGGAAAAAAACTTTAAAAACAGAATATTTACTCTGATTTTAGGAAAAGTGATTCCCCAACCTTCAAGGAAATTAATGAATTATAGTAAGTCTTTTACAAGCAAATTTCTTTTTTTTTTAAAAAGATTTACTTATTTATTTGAAAGTTGGAGTTACACAGAGAGAGGAGATGCAGAGAGACAGAGAGAATCTTCCATCCAATGGTTCACTCCCCAATTGGCCACAATGGCCGGAGCTGCGCTGATCCAAAGCCAGGAGACAGGAGCCTCCTCCGGATCTCCCACACGGGTGCAGGGGCCCAAGAACTTGGGCCATCTTCCACTGCTTTCCCAGGTCATAGCAGAGAGCTGGTTCGGAAGTAGAGCACCCAGGTCTTGAACTGGTGCCCATATGGGATGCCAGCGCTTCAGGCCAGGGTGTTAACCCGCTGCGCCACAGCACCGGCCCCCAAGCAAATTTCTAATTTTTTTCTAATGAAAAACAATAAAAAGAAAGGGGGGATATTTGTAATAAGTAACAGATAAAAGTTTTAAGAGACAAAACAGGCACTAGTGCTGTGACTTACGGGCTAAGGCTGCCACCTACAATGCCAGCATCCCACTGGAGTGCTGGTTTGAGTCCCGGTTGCTCCACTTCTGATCCAGCTTTCTGGTATGGTCTGGGAAAGCAATGGAGGATGCCCCAAATCCTAGGGCCCCATGCACCTGTGTAGGAGACCTGGAGGAAGCTCCTGGCTTCAGATTGGCACATCTCCTGCCATTGCAGGCACTTGGGGAATGAACCAGTGGATGAAAGACACCCCCACCTCTGCCTCTCTGTCACTCTGCCTTTCAAATAAATAAATCTTAAAAAACAGAGAGAGAAAAGACAAAACAAAGAATTTGTAGTTTCTAATAACAAGTTCGTATACTAGGAAATTCGTAAGGCAATGCTTGAAAACCTATTAAACCTTTCCTATAATCTTTGAAGTGATTCTTAATATAAGCAAAATATTAAATATTCATTGAAACACCTTTAAAATACAAAATGCCTTTTAATTAAAAGTTAATTTCTACTAACGTTTTAGAAACAACAGTATATCCTTTCAAAGGCAGAGTATGACAGAGGAATACTGAACTAGGAATGAGAAATCTGGACTTTGATTCTATTCAATCCTATGCCCTAAGAAAAAGCACTTAATCATTTTTGAGATTCCAGAAGAAAAAGTTTTAAAAATCTGTGTTGCAAACTAAGTAGAGTTGTGTGGACAAATGAGATGTTTTGCACAGAGCAAAACATATATATATATATATATGGAAGTATATATATATATAAGGAAGTTATTATATTCATAAATATATATAAGGAAGTTATTATATTCATAAATGTGATATTAATTGCTAAACTTTTCTTCTAAAAAAGGTAAAGAGAAGAAGGACTCTGAAGACCTGATGGGTCATCTTAAAGAGTTCAGGATTACAAAAAAACAAACATAATGAAAACCTGGGCTTTTCTCATCATTCTTAATTGATATTACTGCATTAACGATGCACAGAACAGCCTCCGGCTGAAGTAAACTCTTTCAGCGGAATCTTCTTATTTCAAGTCTAAAGCATTTCTCAGGGCATGTTTGATCTTCCTTGTTCTTCAAAGCTTCATGAAAATTCAGCATCAAAAGCCCTCCTTTTTTCTGTTTCTTACTATAGAAGGAAGGGGAAGAGGAAAAAAAAAAAAAAGGAAAAAACCCTTACTATTAAAAAATAGTATTAGTTTTCCTCTTCTAAGTCTTCCTCTGTTACTGTTCCAGTAAACCAAAAAACACCTCCTTATGTCCCTACAGAAAGCTATTTCAAGTGCTTTATTTCTGCAAACCAGAAATATGTCCTTGATAAAGTCAGTAAAAATAATACAGGAAAAAGTGAACACTACCACAAACCAAAGGAATACAAGTGATGTCTACAAAGTATCCCACTCAACAGAAACATAACACAAAAAGCGTTCAACTACACATGGAGTATTAACTAAGACAGACCAGGGCCTGGGTCAAAAAAATTTTTTAGAAAAGCATTGAACTAATTGTTAAGTCAACAACAGGAGTCACTGTGTACTTACTCCTCATGTAGGATCTCTGTCCTTAATGTGTTGTCCAATGTGAATTAAAGCTATAACTAGTACTGAAACAGTATTTTACACTTTATGTTCTGTGTGGGTGCAAACTGATGAAATACTTACTTAATATATACTAAATCGATCTTTTGTATATAAAAGATAATTGAAAATGAATCTTGATGTGAATGGAATGGGAGAGGGAGTGGGAGATGGGAGGGGTGCGGGTGGGAGGAAAGTTATAGGGGGGGAGCCACTGTAATCCATAAACTGTACTTTGGAAATTTATATTCACTAAATAAAAGTTTTTCAAAAAAAAGAAAAGCATTGAACTAAACAAAAATGAAAATACAACATCAAAATCTTTGGTATGCAATTAAGCAGCAGTTAAGAGGGAATTTAATAACACTAAATGTATTTTTAGGAAAAAAGTACAATTGGGGAAAAAAGTCTCTAATAATGTGGATACCCGCTTCAAGATGTTACAAACCGAAAAGCTGAATAAACCCAAAACAAAAAGGAGGACCAAGAGAAAGAAAGTGGTAGAACTGATTTTCCCTATTTTTCTAAAATTTTGAATCAAACAAAAAGTTGATTCTTTGAAGGCATCAATAAAAGTGACAACCCTAGTAAAAAGGAAAAAAAATGGAAGACAAATTACCAAAATCAGGGATGAAAAAGAGGACAGTGCCATAGGTCTCCCAGGCATTAAAAGGACAGAATACAATGTACAGCTAAGCAACTGAGATACAACCACCAGAAGGAACACAGATGAACTGACTATGCCTGTAACTACAAAGAAAAGGAAAGTGTAGTTGAAAACACTCTGAATAAGAAATCTACAGAAGCAGATATTTCCACAATCAATGAAATAAAACAAAATGAGAAAGAGAATACCTTGCAAAAGTTCTACAGAATGCAATAAAATCATCAAAATACTTGTAAATCTAATTACCCAGCTACAAAAATCAAATCCATGACAAAAAATATTACAGCACAGCATCCCTCATGAGGAAAGGCATACAAAAATAAAATATCAGTAAAGAGCATCTCATAATATGAAAAGAATAATACTACCATGGACCAAGCAAATGTCTCTTCTTGGACTACAAGGAAAACAGACATTGACAACCTAAAGATGTTTACTATGAACTCTAAACAGAAAAAGAACAGTTTATAGTTACAAAGCCAACAAATGAAATAAAATGGGCTCATAAAATATTCAAAACGAATCAGAAAAAGAGAAAAACAGAAGCAATGAAAAAACAATACAACCAGAAAAGAAATTCTAGGAAACACAAGCTAGGATGTAGGTCACTGATTCCGTGGGCGTGGGAAGGGATTTTATTTTATTTTTACTTATTTATTTTTGACAGGCAGAGTTACACAGTGAGAGAGAGACAGAGAGAAAGGTCTTCCTTTTCTGTTGGTTCACCCCCCAAATGGCCGCTACAGCCGGCACGCTGCAGCCGGCACGCTGCGCGGATCCGAAGTCAGGAGCCAGGTGCTTCCTCCTGGTCTCCCATGTGGGTGCAGGGCCCAACCACTTGGGCCATCCTCCACTGCACTCCCGGGCCACAGCAGAGAGCTGGACTGGAAGAGGGGCAACCAGGACTAGAACCTGATGTGCCAGCGCCACAGGCAGAGGATTAGCCAAGTGAGCCAGAGCGCCAGCTGTGGGAAAGGATTTTAGAAAACACAGCAGAGGCACCTCTCATCGAAACTTTTGGGGTGATGACTATGTTGATTATCTTGATTATGTTGGTTTCTTAGGCATATAAACATATAAACATCAAGTTTTACACTTTAAATGATCATAGGTTACAGGGGCCAGCACTGTGGCACAGTGGGTTAGGGCCCTGGCCTGCAGCGCTAGCATCCCATATGGGCGCGGGTTCGGGTCCTGGCTGCTCCACTTCCTATCCAGCTCTCTGCTATGGCCTGGAAAGGCGGTGGAAGATGGGCCAAGTCCCACCCAAGTGGGAGACCCAGAAGAAGCTTCTGGCTCCTGGCTTTGGATCAGCTCAGCTCTGGCCGTTGCAGTCATTTGGGGAGCAGACCAGCAGACGTAAGACCTCTCTTCTCTCTCTGGCTCTACCTCTCTCTAACTCTGTCTTTCAAATAAATAAATGAATCTTTAAAAAAATTATTATAGGTTACTGTAAATAAATTATACCTCAATAAGTTTGTTCTTTAAAAACACAAAGAAAAACTATCAAAAATACATCAGAAAGAACTACAGTTATTCAACAAAAAATCATTCTCCATTTGCAGAATACTTACAAAAGATACCAAGAAAAGTCTGTATGACTTTGATTTCCTCTTTCAACATCCACTTAACTGCCTATAAGCACTGTTCAAACATAGCCAACAGACACTAAGCCTGCACTTATCTTTTAGCTCTCTCGCCAACCCAGTAAATAAAATTGTAAGCCAGTAAGTCTCTTGATTCAGAAGGCTGAACAATGAATTTATACAAAGTAAGATTTTGTTCCCAAAGAACTACAGTGATATAATTCTTAATTGTGGATACTCTCAAGTCCAGGCACTCCAAAAGATTAAATGCTTAGTGAACACTGGGATTCTGCTACTTGTAATGGTTGTTAAGATACATAAATTTAGGAAAGAATGAGTTAGTAACAAAATATATGCAAGTTTCTCTACTATGGTACTCCTCAGAACCATCATTACACATAATAAACATCCATAGGAAGAAGATATAACATTTCCCAAAGCTATCTGTTAACAGATTTCACTGGACCTAGTAAGACCAGGACCCATGGGGCATACATACTGGGTTAGGTACAATACTGAAAGAAAAAAAAAAATCCATACAAATCCACTGAGAGAAGTCCTTCATTTATCCCTCTAAAACTCAGGTCAATACAATATCTTATTTACATAGTATATATCACTCACAGGCAATAACATAAAAGTGAGGAAACATATCAACTTGTATATATTACTCTCCAATTAATAGTGCTCATTACAAAAACATGTACAATAACAGAATGTTCCATGACACCATAAACTCCAGCCATATTAATTTTTATTCTATACTTGAATTTTACTTAAAAATAAGACATTATGTGGCTATATGAAAACTTCATATTGATACTCTGAAGACTCCTCAATATAAAGAAATGATTTATGTGTATAAAGTTAATTGAAAATAGATCTTAATAAAAAATAAGAATGGGAATAAGAGAGGGAGGAGGAAGATGAGTGGGAGAGTGGGTGGAAACAATCACCATGTTCCTAAAACTGTAATTAGGAAGCATATGAAGTTTGTATTCCTTATAAAAAGAAATAAAAATAATCAAATTTAAAAAAATTTTTTGAATGATAAAAGTATTAACAGTAAACAAAGTTTACAAAATTTAAGGACAAAAAATTAACTCAGAATATTTACTCTCTAAACCACACATCATAGTTGCAACACAGTGATGCACAAAGGTTAGAAGAATTATATGGGTCATAACTAGTTATAAGAAATAACAATATCTCTCATATAATGCCTACTGTGTGTTATTGGTTGAATTTTGCTCCCTCCCCCAAATTCCTATATTGAAATCCTAACTCTAGTACCTCAGAACATGCCCTTACTCAGAAATAAAGCCACTTCATATGTAATTAGTTGAGACACTAATCCAAGATAACTGGTGTCCCTTGTTATTAATTATTAACTCATAAATTATTTCACAATTTGAAACTATACTTTATTAAAAAAAAAACCACTCTTCTGTTATTGAATTGGGTCTTGCAAAAAAGACATGCTTAAGTCTTAACTCTAGGTACTTGTTAAACAGGACCCTCTTTACAAAGAGGGTCTTTTCATATGTATTCCAGTTAAAATGAGTTCAGATGGATGACAGTGGGCCTAATTCAATGACGGAAAATTCAGAGGGAAATTTAGAGACAGACACAGAAAATGCCATGTAAATTTGATAACCATCCATAGTGAATATGATAAGATTAAGATGGAGATTAAGGCAGTACTTGTAGAAACTAAAAAACTCCAAAGATTGCCAGCAAACCACCAGATAGAGAAGCATGAAATAGATTTCTCTCACAGGCCTCAAGGAAGTGATACAAAGGGTGTCTTAGTTTGGGTTGCTATAACAATGTACCATGAACTGGATGGCTTACTGACAACAGAAATTTATTGTTCATAGTTCTAGAGACTGGAAGTTCAAGATCAAGGATCCAGCAAAGTCAGGTTCTGGTGAGGATCTGCTTCTATGCTGCACAATTCTCACATACCAGAAAAAAGACAACAGAACCCTTAGGGTGGCTTTTATAAGGACATTAATCCCATTCATGAGGAGAGCCACTGAGACTCTTCCAAATGTCTCACCTCCTAACACTACCACATTAGGAAATAGGATTTCAACATTTCAATTTAGCAAGGACCCAAACATTCAGGTATATTACCTGGACAGTAATACAGTGTGGCTATACATTTCAACTATCTGGGACATGCTTGGTTGTTTAACAACAATGTCCGATTCTCTGGCCCTCTAAAGCTTTTTTCTTTTCAGACACTTTCTAAAATCTTCTAATGAATCGTTTCTACTTCAATTAGCTTTAGTAGACTCTAACAGACCTCTAACAGAGATCTGAGAAAAGGCCATGCCCTCATAGAAGCTGACAGCAGTCATGGAATCAGAAAAATATCCAAATGATCCCTACCTAGTACTTGTTACATGGACTTTTTCATTCTGCACCACGGCAGTGAAGGGCCTACTAACAGGTCTATTGACCAAATTAATTCCTCTGATTTTAAAGTACATTAATCTATTCTAGCCATACATACATTATGATGTCTTCAAAAGGAAGGCCACACTGGAGTCCTATCAGGGAACGGAGGTTGTAATGTTAGGAAAAAAATGTAAAGTTCCAAATTACCTTGGACTTCAAGAAAAGTGATTAGAGATCAGTAGTTGAAGTTTGCCTTTCTTATATACCAAAATTAACAGTGGAGGTGGGCATTTGTCACAGTGGTTAAGATGCTGCCCAGACTGTCTTCAGGTCTTGGTTCTGATTTCTATTCTAGCTTCCTTCCTAACGCATATCTTAGGAGGCAGCAGATAATGGCTCAAGTACTTGGGTTTCTGCCATCCACATGGGAGACCCCACCCCCACCCCAATTGTGTGCCTGGCTCCTGGCTTAGGCCTGGCTAAGTTCCTACTGTTGTAGGCACTAAGAAAGTAAATCAATGAATGAAATCTCTGCTTATCTCTGCCTCATTCTTTCAAGTAAACAAGAAGACTTAAAAAAATTTTTAGATTGACAATAGTCCAAACCTGAAATACTTCCCCTCTCTTTATTTATTTGAAAGACAGACTGAGATAGAAACATAGATAGAGAAATCTTCTATAAAATGGTTTACTCCCCAAATGCCTGCAACAGATTCAGTTGAAGGCAGGAGCCCAGAACCCAGTCCAGGTTCCCCATGCTGGTGGCAGGAACCCAAGCATTTGAGCTATCACCTGATGTCTTACAGGGTGCACATCAGCAGAGAGCTTGAATTGGAAGTAGAGCCTGGATTTGAATCCAAGCACACAGATATGAGATGGAGGCATCCCAATTAAGTGTCTTGGCCACTGCAACAAATGGCCACTTGCCTTCTTCCTTTTATCTTTCATGGTTCTTCATTAAATTCACTTCATGTTAGCCTGTGAAAACATTGTCTCACAAATTATTTCACAGCTTGAAAGTATTTTATAAAAAAAAAAAAATACAGTCTTCTGTTACACATTTAATTGGGTCTTGCAAAAAAGACATGCTTAAGTCTTGACTCTGGGTATTTGTAAACAGGACCCTATTTAAAAAGAGGGTCTTTTCATATGTATTCCAGTTAAAATGAGTTCAGGTGGATGACAATGGGCCCTAATTCAATGATGGGTGCCCTAATAAAAACAAGGGAAGTTTAGACACAGACACAGAAAATGCCAGGTGAAGAAGATACAGAGATCCACAAGGTTTAAGAAGATTACGTAAAGACAGAGGCACAGATTCTAACAACTCATCTACAAGTCAAGAAAGATTTTAAAAAAAAAAAAAAAAAAAAGGCCACAGCCAGTAAAAGTTAGAATGGGGCAGGAAGGACTCCTCCTCTAAGAGCCTTCAGAGAGGGTACAGCCCTGCCAGGACTGTGATTACAGACTTCTGGTCCCCACAACTGTGTGAAGACAATTTCTGTTGTTTTAAGGAACTCAGTTTGTCGTAATTTGCTACAGTAGCCCTAGGAAACTAAACATCTTCTCTCGGATATATTCACTTTTTCCTATCTTCAATCAGCCCCCAATGTAGTCCTGAAGCTGTACACCAAATGAATAAACTAAGAATTGAAGTCAGTGAGGAATCCACATGCGCAGCAGCTGCAGAATGAGCCATTTCATCCTCTGTACAGCACTCACTGGCATGTTACCAGCAAGTTCTCGTATTCTCTTACCGTAAGAGCTCTTGAGCTATTGAATAGTTTACACAATGAATGAATACACTTGTGAAGAGGAGTTAGGACAGTGGAAATGAAGCACAGGCATCAGATATTTTGCTAAATAAAGTAGAGGTAACTATGTCAATTCCACCATTAGAGTTTGTCTGGTTGCAGGGCTGGCATTGTGGCGTGGCAGGTTAAGCTGCTGCCTGCAACACTGACCGCTCACACCGGCACTGATTGGAGTCCCAGCTGTTCCACTTCCAATCCAGCTCCCTGCTAATGTGCCTGGTAAAGCAGCAAAAGATGGCCCAAGTGCTTGGGCCCCTGTACCCATGTGGGACACCTGAGTGAAGCTCCTGGCTCCTGGCTTCAGCATGGCCCAGCACTGACTAATGTGGACATTTGGGGGGCTGAAGCAGTGGATACAAGATCTCTGTCTCTCCCTGCCTCTCTGTAACTCTGCCTTTCAAATAAATAAATCATTTAAAGAAAAAAAATTTTGTTTCTCATTATAAAAAAATTAAGAATTAATGCATGACAAACCAATCATGCAATGAAAAATACTTAGAATGTAAGTATCATTCAAAATTTTGCCTTAAGTACTATGGCCGCCCCTTAGTAGAGAAAATGGTTATGGAACAATGACAAGTTTAGCTAATCTTTCAAAGGAAATAAACTATAATCCTGGAAAAGCCCTGGTAACATAATATGAATGTAACTGCTCAGAGTGAATGCAATGTGTTTGTGAAACCACGGACATAAAAGACCCCACTCCCCTCTCTTAACAGTAAGCCTTCCTTAGCTCTCTAACATATTAACAGCCCATAATAATCATTTGCCTGCCTACTGCATTAAATAATTTGCTATCCCCTCTGGCCTCAGAATCAGCCCTTAAGGCAGTTGGATCTGGCTGAAGAGCCCATGAGAGTATTTCAGGCATGGAAAGCCAAGACACTCTGGCCAAAAAAAAAAAAAAAAAAAAAAAAAAAAAAAAAAAAAAAAACCTAAATGAAAGATCTCCACGAGTGAGATCCCAGTGGAAAGAACGGGTCATCAAAGAAGGAGCAAAGAAGGAGGTACCTTTCTCTGAAGGGAGGAGAGAACTTCCACTTTGACTATGACCTTGTCTAAATATGATCAGAGTTGGTGAACTCAAAAGGCTTCCATAGCTTTGGCAGCTCATGACAAGAGCCTAGGGTGATTACTGATGCCATAAACAAGAGTGTCAATTTGTTAAGTCAACAACAGGAGTCACTGTGCACTTAGTCCTCTTGTGGGATCTGTGTCCTTAATGTGCTGTACATTGAGATTTAATGCTATAATAAGTACTCAAACAGTATTTTACACTTTGTGTTTCTATGTGGGTGCAAACTGTTGAAATCTTTACTTAATATATATTAAACTGATCTTCTATATATAAAGAGAATTGAAAATGAAACTTGATGTGAATGGAAGGGGAGAGGGAGCGGGAAAGGGGAAGGTTGTGGGTGGGAGGGAAGTTATGGGGGGAAGCCATTGTAATCCATAAGCTGTACTTTGGAAATTTACATGCATTAAATAAAAGTTAAAAAATAAAAAAAAAATAATTTGCTATTCCATAATAGCTGCCTCTGGTGAAAATCTTTTTAAAGTTCCTAAAAAAAAAAAAATGGACAGAACTGGTTGCAGCCAAAAATTTTAATTGGAGCTTGCACAGATCAACAAAGAATGACCAGAAAGTTACCCTGTAGCTCATTATGATATTAAAACGACAGTCCTCCAGTGACATTTCAGCAGCCAGCTTCGAACACGTGATGCATATAAAGGCATGATTTATTGAGATGCATGCATAAGGGACTTTCCAAAGCCCTTTCCTCTGCACCTAGTATGTTGTCAGTTTCAACCAGTTACACCCCACTTATCTCTAACTCCATAAATTCCTACACCCTTTTCAGAACAGAGAGATGGATTTGAGTTTTGCTGGTTTTTATTTCCTCAAACATTTTACAGGCTGGAATAAATCTTCTTGTTCTCTGATTATGCACCTAATGTATCTTCCTAACAGTAAAAGATGCTGATGGAGAGGTCCTGTTGCTGGATAACAATTTTATGTCTCATTTCAGCTATTTCAGGTAGTGTACAGTGGCCCATCACTGTACTTTGGATTTGTACTTCCCTAATGACTCACGGACCATCTTTCCTGTTCACTGGCCATTTGTATATTTTCTTTGGCAAAATATCTGTTCTTGCCCATTTTTCAGTTGGGTTATCTTCTTTATTTTGGAGTATAAGAATGCTTTAATATATTTTGCATAAAAAATCTTGTGTCAGATACATGATTTGTAAATACCTTTTTGTATTTTGTAAGTTTTCTTTACACTTTCTTGAAGGTGTCCTTTGATAAAAGAATTTTTTAATTCTGATGAAGTATAATTTATCTATTTTTTGGCGTAATATCTAAGAAACAAAGGTCAAAACAATTTTCCAAGTTTTTAGGGGCCGGCACTGTGGCGTAGCAGGCAAAGGCGCCACCTGCAGTGCCGGCATCCCATATGGGCACTGGTTCAAGTCCTGGCTGCTCCAGTTCTGATCCAGCTCTCTGCTATGGCCTGGGAAAGCAGTGGAAGATGGCCCAGATGCTTGGGCCCCTGCACTCATGTGGGAGACCCCAAGGAAGCTCCTGGCTTCAAATTAGTGCAGCTCTAGCTGTTAAGGCCATTTGGGGATTGAACCAGTGGATGGAAGACCTCTCTCTGCCTTTAAAATAAATAAATAAATAAACAAACAAACAAAATGTTTGATGTTTAGAGCTTACATGTAAATCTATAACACAACTTAGTTCCTTTTTTGGAAATAAATGATGCCTATCCATTCTTCTGCATAGATACACCAGTTTCCCACTACCATTTCTTAAAAACACCATTCATTACCACTTGAATTGTCTTCATACTCCTAACATCATCCTTATTCCTAGACCCTCAGTTCTATTCTAGCTGTCAAAGTTAAACAAAAATACAGGGGAGAAATCTCTAATAAATTAACTTTTATTTGGGAATCAATAAAGAATAGGATTGCAACCTAGAACATGTATAGATTAGGGTTGCCAAAAAAATTCTGATAAATTCAAGAAACGAAAGAAAGATGGGGAACATGCAAGATTAAGGTTGCCACTGAAATATTCAAGGAACAAAAGAAACTAAGAGTTTTATTGGGGAAAGAGAAAAGGCTACATAAAGTGCTGCGAAAGAAAGCTCACTGGCACTTGTGGCCTTAGGGGAGAGTTGATGAGCTCTGACTGGCAAATGACTGCAGTTACTAAGTAAAAGTATTCCTAAAGTCATCACAGTCTACTGTGTTGGACTGAACTTGCTTGTCAGGCAAGTGTTCTTAAGCAGCTTGCTGTCTTATGATAGTTCCTGTTAGCAGGAAAATTGTGCATAAAAGCCCTCCCTTCGTGGCCTGTCCAAGCTCCCTCTGTCTGAGTTTGACATGGGTGATTCCATTTTGAAACTGACAACTTTCACACATTGATCAATTTATCTATGCTATGCCAGCACTGAATGTCTTAATCACTGTAGCTCTATAGTAAGCTTTGAAATCAGTTAAGTCTAAGTTCCCCAGGGTTAATCTTTTCCAAGTCAATTTGGCTATGGTTTTTTCAAATTTGTTTTCCAGTATTCTGGATTTCCAACATTTCAGTATGAATTTCAGGATCATCTTACAATTTCTAAAGAAAACAACAGTTTGGATTCTGACTGGCATTGCACTGACTCTACTGATCAATTTGGTGAGAGAATAATGGCATTCCAAGGATATCCATATCCTAACCCTCTAAATTTATAAAATGTCACCTTACATGCTAAAAAGGGCAGTGCAGAGTGATTGAATTAAGATAGGAAGTTATCCTGAATTGTTTGGGTAGACTCTATTGTAATCACAAGTGGCCTTACAAGATAGAGATAGCAGGATCTTGGGCTACAGAAGAAAGCAATGTGAAAAAAATCAAAGAAAGAAGAAAAAAGGTTAAAAAAAATGCCAGTCTATCAACAAAGAAAGCAGACAGTCTCTAGAAGGCAGAAAAAGCATGTAAATGGATCCTCCCCTTAGAGCCTATAGAGAAACCAGCCCTGCAGACATCTTTATTTCAGGCCCTTAAATCTTATTTCGCAAGAGGCCAGCATTGTGGTATAGTAGGTTAAGCAAACACCCGTGGTGTTGGCATCCCATATAGCCACCAGTTCAAGTCTTGGCAGCTCCACTTCCAATTCAGCCCCACTGCTGATTGCTGGGAAAGCAGTAGAGGATGGCCCAAGTGCTTGGGCCCCTGCAGCCACATAGGAGACCCAGAAGAAGCTTCTAGCTCCTGCCTTCAGTCTGGCGAAGCCCCAGTTGTTGCAGTCATTTGGGGAGTGAACCAGTAAATGGAAGATCTTTCTCTCTGTCTCTCCCACTAACTCTGCCTTTCAAATAAATAAAAAAAAAAAAAGACTTCCAACCTCTAGAAGTATAATAGAATCAAGTTGTACTTTTATGCATGTGTTTTTTATTTATTTTATTTGAAAGAGTTACAGAAACAAGGAGGAAGGGAGAGGGAGAAGGGGAGGAAGAGAGAGGTTTATTTGAAAGGCAGTTACAGACACACACACACACAGAGGGATTTCTTCCATTGCTCATCCATTCCCCAGATGGCAGCACTGGCCAGGGTTGTACCAAGTCAAAGCCAGGAACTAGGAGCTTCATCAATGTCTCCCACATGAGCAGCAAGGGCCCAAATGATTGGGCCATCTTCCACCACTTTCCCAGGCACATCAGCAGGGAGCTGGATTGAAAGCAGAGTAGCCGAGACTCAAACAGGCACTCACATGGGATGCCAACGTTTCATGCAGTAGCTTAACCCACTACATCACAATGCTCACCTCTCAAGTTGTACTGTTTTAAATCAGCAAATTTTTGGTGATTTATATAACAGCCATAGTAAACTAATACACTTATGTATTAGCTCTTTTCACTACAACAGAATACCTGAGAAAACTAACTATAAAGATGAAAAGTTTATTTAGTCCATAGTTTTAGAGATTTAAGTCACTTTGGTAAAGTCTCTGATGAGGGTGGCAATGATGGAACACTGAAAGCCGGCAGAGGAAAAAAATTACATGGTGAGCCAGGAAACCAACAGAATGGCTGGGTCCAGCTGGAGACTTTTACCACCACCTCTACTGTGAGAGCTGTCTTCTGATGGCACATCCTTGGTGACTGCAGGACTTTCCCTTAGACCCACCTCTAGACACCATAACTGGATTTTTTTTTCCAATGTCTTAGTGCTAAGAACTTATGATTTGGGGATTTAATGTCCTACATAAGTTCAGGAGCAAAATCTTGCTCAAATCAGAACAACTGAATATCTCTAAGTGATTTTGCACATAACAGAGCTCAATATGGATGCAGCAAAAACAAATAGCAATAGTGTCTGCGAATACTAACTGATAGAATAAAAAAGGGAGAGAATGATCCAACATGGGAAGCGGAATACACAGCAGACTCATAGAATGGCAGATGTCCTAAACAGCACTCTGGCCTCAGAATCAGCCCTTAAGGCAGTCAGATCTGGCTGAAGAGCCCATGAGAGTATTTTAGGCATGCGAAGTCAAGACACTGGCAAAACAAACAAACAAACAAAAAAACCTAAATGAAAGATCTCTGTGAATGAGATCCCAGTGGAAAGAACGGGGCCATCAAAGAAGGAGGTACCTTTCTCTGAAGGGAGGAGAGAACTTCCACTTTGACTATGACCCTGTCTGAATAAGATCAAAGACGGCGAACTCAAAAGGCTTCCATAGCCTTGGCAACTCATGACTAGAGCCTAGGGAGATTACTGACGCCATCAACAGGAGCGTCAAATTGTTAAGTCAACAACAGGAGTCACTGTGTACTTACTCCTCTTGTGGGATCTGTCCTTAATGTGTTGTCCAATGTGAAGTAATTCTATAACTAGTACTCAAACAGTATTTTACACTTTGTGTTTCTGTGTGGGTGCAAACTGATGAAATCTTTACTTAATATATACTAAATCGATCGTCTGTATATAAAGATAATTGAAAATGAATCTTGATGTGAATGGAATGGGAGAGGGAGCGGGAGATGGGAGGGGTGCGAGTCGGAGGGAAGTTACGGAGGGAGAAAGCCATTGTAATCCATAAACTGTACTTTGGAAATTTATATTTACTAAATAAAAGTTAAAAATAAATAAATATTTAACGAATCTCCTAAAAAAGAAATATGAAAACTTATAGTCAATATTTCTAAATCCTTTTTCTCAATAACTGATACAACAGGCAGACAGAAAATCAGTGGGCATGCCTATAGATAACATGAATATGGCTAAATTTTATAATTTGCACATCTCTGTTATAAAAGTGTTCATTTTACCATTCTTTCAACTCCAATTTCAAATCGTTTAAAATAAAAAGATCAAGGACAACAACACTAAAATACAAAGCATATTTGAAAAAGTTCATTGTTTATCACTGATATCACCATTGAGGGAGATCATAACTAGAAGCAGGCCAGACTATCTCCATCCCAGACCGCCTTGCCAGTATGTACACATTCAACCAAACAGGATGGAAGCTTACTGTAACATATATTTGCCAACAGACAACAAGATTTAGATTTTGGCAAAAGTGAGTCAGAAAAGGCTCCATTAAGACTGCCCCGTTGGCCGGCGCCGTGGCTCAATAGGCGAATCCTCCACCTTGCAGCGCTGGCACACCGGGTTCCAGTCCCGGTCGGGGTGCTGGATTCTGTCCCGGTTGCCCCTCTTCCAGGCCAGCTCTCTGCTATGGCCAGGGAGTGCAGTGGAGGATGGCCCAGGTGCTTGGGCCCTGCACCCCATGGGAGACCAGGAGAAGCACCTGGCTCCTGCCATCAGATCAGCGTGATGCGCCGGCCATGGTGGCCATTGGAGGGTGAACCAACGGCGAAAGGAAGACCTTTCTCTCTCTCTCTCTCTCACTGTCCACTCTACCTGTCAAAAAAAAAAAAAAAAAAAGACTGCCCCATGAGGTCAGTGCTGTAGTATAGTGGGTAAAACCGCCGCCTACAATGCCAGCATCCCATATGAGTCCTGGCTGCCCCTCTTCTGATCCAGGTCTCTGCCATGGCCTAGGAAAGCAGTGAAGGACAGTCCAAGTCCTTGGGCCCCTGCACCCACGTAGGAGACACAGAAGAGGCTCCCAGCTCCTGGCTTCAGATGGGCCCAGCTCTGCCGTTGCAGCTACTGGGAAGTGATCCAGTGAATGGAAGACCTCTCTCTCTCCCTCTGCCTCTCTAATAAATAAATAAATCTTTAGGGGAAAAAAAAAAGACTGCCCCTGGCTTCACAACAGCTGTGTATAATCGCTACATCTGCTCTTTGGATATGAAGCGTTAAAGACATAGAAATACCCTTAGACCATAAGATCTTAGCAGTTTGCTTTCTCTCTACTGGCCCCTCTGTTTGCTTTGAGCTTCTCTATCTCCTACTCAAATAAAACTCTGCTCTTCTCTTCTCACCATTGTGTTCAGTCTTGTAAATTGCCATCGACCCAGGACACCAACTTGGACTCGTTTTACTGGTAAAACTGAAAAATCCTACAACTTGCCACTGATTTTTAAATGAAGGTCATTCTCCAAACATAGAACTTAAAGAATTATTTTGAGTAGTAATTTTGTGGGTTTTTAAGAAAACAATATAAAAATGTCATAAAATATGAGAGAATGTTTTAAGTCCATTGTACCCATTACTGAGTTTGATCATTTGTCATCAACTGTCATCATTTGGCCAATTGTGTTTTGTTTATATCCCATCTCATTTGTTTTAAAGCAAGCCTTTGAAATTAGGTTATTTCTCTCATATATACTTAAGCATAAGTATGAAATCTTAGGTGCCAAGGCCGGCGCCACAGCTCAATAGGCTAATCCTCCACCTGCAGCGTCGGCACCTCGGGTTCTAGTCGTGGTCGAGGCGCCGGATTCTGACCCGGTTGTTCCTCTTCCAGTCCAGCTCTCTGCTGTGGCCCAGGAGTGCAGTGAAGGATGGCCCAAGTGCTTGGGAGACAAGGAAAAGCACCTGGTTCCTGGCTTCGGATCAGTGCAGCACGCCAGCCATAGCAGCCATTTGGGGAGTGAACGAACGGAAGGGAAGACCTTTCTCTCTGTCCCTCTCTCTCACTGTCTAACTCTGCCTGTCAAATAAAAAAAGAAAAAAAAAAAAGAAATCTTACGTGCCAAAAGAATCATTAAGAATACTTGAAGTGACAAGACCAAAATATGCTATAAAAATAACTGACTGGGGCTGGCTGTACTTCTGATCCAGCTTCCTGCTGATGGCCTGGGAAAGCAGTGATAAATAAACAAAGTACCCGGGCCCCTGTCATACACATGGGAATCCAGAAGAATTTCCTGGCTCCTGACTTTGGCCTGGCCCAACCTTGGCTGTTACAGCCCTTTGAGGAGTGGAACCAGCAGATAGAGAATCAACTTTTTCTCTCTCTCTCTCTCTCTCTCTCTCTCTCTCTCTCTCTCTCTCCCTCTCTCCCTCTGTGTGTGTGTGTGTGTGCGCATGTGCCTATCTCTCTCTGTTAACTATGTGTTTCAAATAAACAAAGTAAATATTTTATTTTAAAAAGAAGCCTGCTTTACAATAAACTGAAATGGAAAAATTAAACAGATGTTAGATAAAACACTGTTAAAAACAAATAAAATTCAGCCTGATAAAATGTTAGGCTGGAAAACATTCTGGTGATTCAAGAGCAACCGGTACACAAAAAAGAAAAAATAGTTAACAAGATGGAACCCCCTAAACATCTGAGGACATCATATTAGGATATGAAACAATAACATGACATCAGTGTAGTCCAGAAGGAAAGCACAATAGCATACTCAAAATCAACAGTGGTGATGCCTGCACAACTAAGTAATGTTCTTAATGTCAGAAAACTATAAACTTAAAATCAGTTAGAACTGCGAATTTCTGGGGTGGGCACTTAGCCTAGTACTCAAGATGCCCACATCCTAATGGCTCAGGTACTTGGTTCCCTATCACTTATGTTGGAGACCTGGATGGAGCTGCTGGGTCCTGTCTGGTGAAGCCCAGCCCTGGCTACTACAGGCATCAGGCGAATGAGCTGGCTGATAGAAGATCTGTGTCCCTCTTTTCAAATGAAATGAAAATGAATTTTAAAACATTTTTAAAATGAAATATCCCATATCAGAGTGCTGGATTCAACGTCTAGGTATAGCTCCTGCCTCCAGCTTCCTGCCAGTGAAGATCCTACAAGGCAGTGAGTGGTGACAATTCAAGTAATTGGGTAACTGCCATCCACGTGTGAGACCTGGACTGCATTCCAGCCTTGATCACTGCAAGCATCTGGGGAGTGAACCAGCATTTGGGAGTACTCTATTTCTAACTCCTTGCCTCTTAAATTAAAAAAGATCTACCAAAAAACTATTTTAAACATAGCACTGACATTAAACTTTTATTGGTCAAGTTTTTAAAGCACTATTTATTTTTGCATGCAACTGAAAAAAAGAAAACTAAAACTCAAAGAAAGGGGAGGAAAAGGGACGAATAGAATGAAATCCCAAAGCAATATGGAAATAAAGCAGAGTTGGATTACAGTGCTTAGTAAATACCATCAAGACGAAGGCTGGCACCGCGGCTCAATAGGCTAATCCTCCACCTGTGGCGCCAGCACATCGGGTTCTAGTCCCGGGTTCTAGTTCTGGTTGGGGCACCGGATTCTGTCCCGGTTGCCCCTCTTCCAGGCCAGCTCTCTGCTATGGCCCACTCATGGCCCGGGAGTGCAGTGGAGGATGGCCCAAGTGCTTGAGCCCTGCACCCGCATGGGAGACCAGGAGAAGCACCTGGCTCCTGCCTTCGGATCAGCGCGATGCGCCGGCCGCGGCGGCCATTGGAAGGTGAACCAACGGCAAAAGGAAGACCTTTCTCTCTCTCTCTCTCTGTCCATTCTGCCTGCCAAAAACAAAACAACAACAACAACAAAAAACTTACTGTATCTTGTTCCAAGATAATATTTCTTATTTGATAATTACAACAAAATATCTTATATATTTATAATTGAAATAACACCCTGTGTTGTCTTTTCAAAGAATATTCTTTTATATTAACACCTGAATTAACTAAGAAAAGGCACTATAATGACACTATTTGTGGTCTAACAGCATGTATTGCCCAAAAACTAGACCAGAAGACAAGAAACAGAAAATCTAACCTCAACTTCATTATTTACAGGGCATGAAACTCTGGACAAGGAACTGAGCCTCAGTTCGTTCATTCGTTAAACTGAGATCTCCTCTCTGGATTTTGATGTATTTTTTAAAGACTTATTTATTTATTTGAGAGGCAGAGTTACAGACAGAGAGAGGGAGAGCAAGAGAGAGAGGTCTTCTACCTGCTGGTTCCCTCCCCCAGATGGCCACAACAGCCAAAACTGGGATGACCCAAAGCCAGGAGCCAGGAACTTCTTCTGGGTCTTCCACTTGGGTAACAGGGCCCAAGCATTCTCCACTGCTTTCCCAGGTTGGATTAGCACGGAGCAAGATCAGAAGTGGAGCAGCTCAGACTCGAAATGGTACCCACATGAGATGCCAGTACCGCAGGAGGAGGCTTTACCTACTACTCACAGCACGAGCCACTATGATGAATTTCAAATGAGGTATTTGTGTCACCTTTTAAAAAACATGAATCTTTCCACAAAAGCAAGCCACTATAAAACAGAAGATTTATTAGATAAACATAGGAAGCAAAGGGATATACTGCTACATGCTAATTTCGTTGCTAGTTTACTTCTCCAAGTCCCTTCTCCTCCACCTACTCCACTCCAAAAATGGTATCTAGCCCCAATGCATTCTGCTTGACATTTGTCTATTATGTTAGGATATCACAGTCCCCAGTGTCACTTATTTTAAAGCAATAAGCTGAAACCTGAAGTGTGGACATTTTATTCTTGCTAAGGTGGTATTTTCTGCTCAAGATACAAAATGTTGGTGTCTAGAAGAAAAACTGAATACAGCTTTACTTTTACAGCATAATTACTGGAGAAAAATTGGTAGTCTCCTGGTTCTAGCAAGAGCGTGGCTCTCCCTGTGCAACATCCCAACTCATAAAAAGTTTTCTCCTTTACCCTCTAGATCATTTGGCCTTGAGGATGTTGGCCTCTTTGCTTTTATTGATATACCCAGACCCTTCTCCCCACATTTACCTCAAGAACCCCAGCTTTGAGTTTCATGTCATCAAACTGTGCCATTTGCTACCATGCCCTCAAAGGATTCTCTCGTTAATGATCTGACATTCAACTGGTGCGATCCAATTCCATGGCCATACCTAAGTTCAACCCCTCCATTCTCTACTCTAAGGTCTATCCATTCCTGCCTAATCCAGGACATTCTTCTAAGAATGGGTTATGATGTAATTTTTCTACCTTAATAAGAAAAATCTTTGGATTTTACATCCCTTTCTAGGTACTACTATTTTCTCTACTGCATCTTAGAGCACAATTCCTCAAATAAGTTGTCTATGTTCTATGTATAATAGCTTTCTTCCTATTCAGTATTGAACTTCTGCACACAATTTCACTTCTACATCATCTAAATTGCTCTTTTCTACATAAATGACATTTTTGTTTCTACTTTGATAATATTTTTGTTTATGAATTAATTTCTAACTTTATATGTTCTGTCTAGAAAAACAATTTTAATACATTAGTCTTGTATTTACTTCAATTTAGGTAAATTAAATAAAGTATAATAATTCAAATTAGGCATAACTACTGATTATATTAAATATATAATGGTTGCTAAATAAACACGATTATAATAACAGATTATAACCTAATGTTATAGATACTTTTGAGGGGCAGGTGCTATGGTGTAGAGGGTAAAGCCGCTACCTGCAATGCCAGCATCACATATGAATGCCAGTTCTATTCCCGGCTGCTCCACTTCTGATCCAGCTCTCTGCTATGGCCTGTAAAAGCAGTAGAAGATGGCTCAAGTCCTTGGGCCCCTGCACCTGCCTGGGAGACCCGGAGGAGGCTCCTGGCTCCTGTCTTTGGATCAGCGCAGCTCCAGCCACTGCGGCCAATTGGGGAGTGAACCAGTAGATGGAAGACCTCTCTGTCTGCCTCTCCTTTTCTCTCTGTGTAACTCTTTCAAATAAATAAATAAATCCTTAAAAAAAATACTTTTGAGTTTTGTAAGTAAATGAAAATGTCACCTGCAAATGAAGAGTTTAATTTCCGTCCTAATTTTTCTACCTTTTTTCTTTTCCTTGTCCTACTAACCCAAGATCTCTAGTACAATGCTGATTAAAAGTAGCAATATAAAATATGATGTTTAGGGGCTGGCGTGGTGGCGCACTTGGTTAATCCTCCACCTGCAGCGCCAGCATGCCATATGGGCACCAGGTTCTAGTCCCGGTTGCTTCTCTTCCAGTCCAGCTCTCTGCTGTGGTCCTGGAGTGCAGTGGAGAATGGCCCAAGTGCTTAGGCCCCTGCATCCGCACGGGAGACCAGGAAGAGGCTCCTAGCTCCTGGCTTTGGATTGGCATAGCTCCGGCTGTTGCAGCCATTTGGGGAGAGAACCAATGGAAGGAAGACCTTTCTCTCTGTCTCTCTCTCTCTCTCTCTCACTGTCTGTCACTCTACCTGTCAAATAAAAAATTAAAAAAAAAATATGATGTTTATGTTATAGGTTTTCACAATCAGATTAACTATTTCTTACTCTGGTAAGTTTTTCTATTCAAGAACATTGAGGCCGGCGCCGCTAGGCGAAAGATTAGCCTAGTGAGCCGCGGCGCCGGCACACCAGGTTCTAGTCCCGGTCAGGGCACCAGATTCTTTCCTGGTTGCCCCTCTTCCAGGCCAGCTCTCTGCTGTGGCCAGGGAGTGCAGTGGAGGATGGCCTAAGTGCTTGGGTCCTGCACCCCATGGGAGACCAGGAGAAGCACCTGGCTCCTGCCATCGGATCAGCGCGGTGCGCCGGCTGCGGCGGCCATTGGAAGGTGAACCAATGGCAAAGGAAGACCTTTCTCTCTGTCTCTCTCTCTCTCACTATCCACTCTGCCTGTCAACAAACAAACAAACAAACAAAACAAACAAACATTGAGGAGCTGGTATTGTGTTGCAGCAAGTTAAGATGTCATCTACAAGGCAGGGATCCCATCTGAGCGCCGATTCATGTCCCCATGCTTCTTTTCTGATCCAGTTCTTTGCTAAGTGCCTGGGAAAGCAGCAGCAGATGTCCCAAGTGTTTAGGCCCCTGCCACACACTTGGGAGACTCAGATGGAGTTCCAGGCCCTTGACTTCACGTGGCCATTTGGGAAGTGAACCAGAGAACAGAAGATTTCTGTGTCTCCTTCTCTCTTTCTCGGTCTCTTTGCTAACTCTGCTTTTTAAATAAGTAAATAAATCTCTTTTTAAAAAAGAACACTGAATGTATTTAATACTCTATTTGTGTTGAAATACTATCATCTTTTAAACTGTTGGCATAATTGATCTTCTTATATTGAGTTAAATTTGCATCATCAAATAAACTCAACTTTCTCACAAAGTCAGGTCTTCATTAAGCATTATTACACAACTCACTCCAAAAGCCATGGTTTCCATGATTTATATTGCAAGACAAGTTTTGAGTTATCAGATGCATATATCCATTTAGTCACTGGAAACAAGCATAAACTGGTTCCTTTATTTATTTATAAGGTTTTACAAATTGAAGGATTAAGTGCTGGGTCCCAGAAAATGGTATTCTTAACTTACACATTAGCAAAATCACCACAATGACAACACATTGGAATTCCTAAGGCATGCTCCCACACAGTGAGAATGGTTTGTACTTTACCAGAATCTGAAAGACTAGGCAAAAGGAAGAAGAAATTCTATGCCAACATGATATTTCAAAAATGGGATAGACTGGGGGGAAAAAACAGAAGAGTTGGAGTCTAAACTTGGCGAGGTGAACTGCAAACCGAAGAGGCTACAGGTGAGTCAACCAGGAGACAGGCTGATGCTTTTGCTAGGAAGGAGTTCAGCTGCTAGGATCATTACCATCCACACAGCCAGGGTCTCAAATCTGTATACTCAATTTCAATGTTACACACACAAGGAATAAAATATTTGGGGTCATTACATTGGTTGATAAACCCAGAATTGCTTTAGCAAGATTATAGCCTTATAACACACTCGCAAATATTTCATTCAAAGCAGATTCTGATTAGCAGAAGGGAAAGCTGGGCATTAAAACAGAGAGGCTTAGACCTTAAGGAGAATGGATTTCCCCAATGAAATTGGGGGTTGCCAAAATGTTACTTCATTTTCTTCTATCCTGCATAGTTTTAAAGCAACCATCTTATTTCCCAGTTTTACCTGGGTCTGTCCAGGTAAATCTGGACATTGGCCACTGAATCAATCTTAGAGAGTACTTAGTTGCTAACACAGAGAAGAGCTCAGTAAATTCATCTATTTTCCAACTCCAAAATGCTTGTCTTAAAGCTCTCAGCGACAGCTTGTATACAGCAACAACACATCCCTGCTCTGCAGTCCAATCCTTGAGCAGAGCTCCAAGGGTACAAGCGTATCATATTTCCAACTATGAGCCCTACCGGAATTCCACGGGATGACATACTCTTTCTTATTGAACTCTCCCTCTGAAACTATTTGTTTCTACTTTCTATACTTTAATAAATCAAATACTCCTCACTCCTCATCTGTTTTCCATATTCCAAAATTTTGATAATTTCTCAATGGTTATATCTCTTTCTTCATCCTTTGCCCATGTGGGTTTGTTGTGCTTTGTTTTGGTTTTTGTCTTTTGAGCCCTTTTCTATCATCTTACTGAACTTTAAGGAGGAAATCAAAATAAAAATGTGCATCAAACCCAATACTTTCGACCAGTAATTCAGAGCTTACATTTTAGTCTATGATACTATAATTTCCCTCTAATGCTTGCACTTTCTCAATCTCCAAACATCCCAACAGAATCTTACCTTTCAATACTTAGTTCAAGTATTAACTACATATAACATCTTTTCTAATCTCCAAATTGCAAATGATTTATCTATTTTATGAATTTTTACAGCATATTATTTGCATTTGCCTTCTGGCATTTACTTGGACCATATGTGCTGAATTTTAATAACTAATGCTGAAAAATCTCTCCCACTGCCCAAAGTTTCTCACATCATTCAAATACTTTAAATTTTATTAATCAGGGAACTGTTTAGTAAAATTAGTTTACTTTAAAAATACAAATACACCTCAAAATGACAAGTCTATCACTATGGGCTAATTTAATAAGACTTTTCCTTCTCTCTTAAACTACGATTCATGAACTGAGCAAATGTGCTATCTCAGAAATGAGGAACAGAAATCTTACACAACTGCAATAAGTAAGCATCTGGCCTCTGAAGAAGCAGAGAGCAGGATACACTAACGTGTGCTATGAATAATCCACGGGTATCACAAAGAAAATCTTCAAACATCAGTCAAACAGCTTATGAATCCTTTTCTCTCCCTACTTCACATATACACCTCAGGCTGTATGCTATGTGACTTTGTAGAAATGCAGTCTCACCTGAGGTTTAAATCAATTTTACTTTAATAAAAAAAAGTTATCAGGAAAGAAAAAGTGATAGCATGCAATTTGTCCCTGAAAGAGATTATGTAAGTGTAGAGTTATAGATCATTTGGGCAGATGGCAGAACCAATAACATGCTATCATAGAGGTGCTTGAGAGAATATAAATGTGAGATTTTAACAGCTGGAGAAAGGAACACCAGTAACAGAGAACAGGATGAAAACACATAGGTTAGGAAATACTGTACCAAAACAGTCAACCTTGGATCATACCTCTCCAATTCCTTAATTTAGACTTGCTAACCTGTGCCAACCTTGTGAAGAGTCTTTATAGTATCTTTAAATATGCAGTATTAAGCAAGGGTTTTATTTTGCTACAGATTCACCAAAATAAAGTTATATTTCATAAATGTATTACTTAAAGTTAAAAAAAAGATTATTTTCAAAAAGGCAACTCAAAGAATTAAAGAAAATATTTGGAGACAACCCAATGTCAATCAACTGATGAATAAATGAAAGGTGGTATATTTTTATGTGCAGTAATATTTGGCAATAAAAAAAGAATGAAGTATTGACACATACAACAACAGAAAACAAACTGTGAAAACATATACTAAGTGAAAGAGTTAGTCACAAAGGATCACGTTATGACTCCATTTATATAAAATGTCCGAAATAGTTGATCTATGAATGCAGGACACAGAATGTTGATTACCTGGGGCTGCATGGTTTGATGGGGAATAAAGAGTGACTGCTAAAAGGTATAGAGTTTCTTTTGGGAGTTAATAGAAATGCACAAAAGTAAGATTGTGGCTATGACTGTACAACTCTTAGAATACACCAAAAACCACTGAATTATATATTTAAGTGGATAAAATACATAGTATGCTAATTATATCTTAATAAAGCCAAAGTATTTCCTCTAGCCAAAATGATATATCTAATGTTTTCAAGTATTATCATAGAAGACAGAATCTAAATGTGAATTATGTTGAAAAACAATTCTCTTGTTTAAAAATGCCAGTCACGCCTATGATGAAATCAACGTCTTTCTTCTATTTAATGGCAGAATCAGAATTTCCTCACAGTTTTTAAAAATTTTTGCTTATTAATTTTTATCATATTAGAAAGGCAGAGAGACAGATATAAACAGATCTTCTATTTACTGGTTCACTCCCCAAACGCCTGCCAAGAGCTGGGGTTGAACCAGGCCAAAACCAGGAACCATGAACTCCCATCCAGATCTCCCATGGGAGTGAAAGGATCCCAAGTTCTTGAAATATTATCAGCTGCCTCCCAGAGTGCACATTAGCAGGAAGCTGAATCAGAAACAAAGATGGCAGGACTCAACCTAGACCCTGATATAGGATGTGGATGTCTTAAGCAGCATCTTAACCACTGTATCCAACGCCCACCCCTCCTCTTATGTTTATGTGTCATGAAGAACTTATGCCAACTGGCATAATCCCATCCCACTCACAGAAATCTGCTACAATCAAACTGATATCAAATATTTCATATATTATTCACCATGTTCTGAGTGAAATACAAATGAGACCTGTAGTAAGAGGGGCAAGAAATGGAGGAGTTTACGGGGAAAGGCACAATGTTGACTCATCTGTAGAAGCTTATAGATTACCTTAACAAAAATGAATTATAGGCTTGCTTCAGTAAGCGTGTTAACAAGAATCTATACAAGATAGCTCCATCACTACTGGTAATCTGTGTAATAAACTGTGCAGAGAAATGAGTGATTCATTTATCCATCTGGTTCTTGTTCTTGATTTCAAAATGAGGATGCTGAATTAAGCAGCCTGTATATCTGTAGTTCTATGATATCCTCTAGTCTAACCAATGTTACAACAATTCTCCTATCCTCAGTAAATTGTTTAGTTGCATGCTCTAGCAGCAAGTTATTCATAAAACTTATTTTAAAATACAATCTAAATTATTCAGATTTATTTTTATAGAGTTTAAATTATTCAAGTCCATCTCCTCACCACTCTCAGCAAAAATAATTAAAAGTCAGTCATGTGAAGCAGCATAGACCAATAGTTAGGACTTTAAAGCTACAAACTCAAAGACTAAATCAGTAAGATTTCCTCATGCCCTTTCCTCCATTCACTCTAGTTCTACTACTTGGAAATGACAACTTCTGCTTTACCACCATCCTCTTTCATGAAACTGGTTCAAGATTCAAACTGGACGACCTCTTCTGGATCTTTAATACCTCTTTTAGAGTATTCAGCACAATAAAGTCTTACCTTAAATATTCAAACAATATGTGGTAAACTCTAGAGAACAGGGCTATGTCTCCCCTTAATACTGGAAACACATGAAAATTAAATTAAATTGAATAAAATGAGTCGTCTGGACAAATGAAAATGTAATCTTAAAAGGCATCCATCACAAAGTGTACTCTGGCTTCTGACACTGAAGCCAAATAGAAAATTATCTGAAGCTAATAAGCAGAAATACAGCTAACAAATATCTGTGGAGCAAAAAAGAAAAACACTTGCTAAGTCTTGGTTAAATTTTTCTTTGAAGCCATTATGTATTTCCCAAAATTTCAATAAGAAACAACAGCATAATTTTTTAAGATATAAATAAAGTAGTTTACTGACTAACCATAAAATACTTAAGATTATTAAACTTTTCTACACTTATGGTGAGGTTACACAAACTGAAAGCAATTCCTCAGCAAATAACTATTTTCTATTTTTTACTACTAATTTTATTTTGGACATAGCTACTGAAAGATGAATTGCAAAACTGCCTTAACTGGTCAGAACTTAGCCAGCAAATAATTAAAGTTTCATCTATTCTACCACTGTACACATTTTCCTAGTTCATTCTTTAGTGCAAATACAACCTTGGTATCATTATATAAGATGTTAATCAGTAATATTTCTCATAATGAGTCAGAAGAATGGCTGTGGTCTATGTTTAAAAGCACTTAAATATTTGAACAGTAGTCATACTGTCACATCAACCATTCACTAGTTCAAGAAACATCTGAATAATCACAGGCTAGGTAGGCACCATGCCACAAAAATACACCAGTGAACATCTATGGGCACAAGCCTTAAAACTGCCAAAAGGTCTTAAACACAAGGTCACTGTGTACTGCTATAGGAATGCCAGCTGCAGAGGCTTAAAAGTACCTTCATACACAGGATGTTGAAAACAGTGTCCCTTAACACTATTAACTCAGTGTCACCGCTGAGCAACGCTTTCAGGAATCCTCCCCATAATCTATATAATTTTAGAGGAAGAAGCCAGGTTCATAAGATGTCACGTCACTGATTTATTTTGGTCTAGCTGATAAGTCCTGACCAGTCAAGTTTAATGATCTCTTAAATAATAATTTAATAATTAAACTTGATAGTTTAATAATTTAATAATTTAGTTAATAAGTTTAATAATTTAGGCATTCCTTGAATTTCTCAAAAATATGTCATATTCCTTAATCTTAGAACAGCATATTCGACAATAATAATAGGAATTTAATAAATACCGTATTTGCTTAAATTAGCCTATGCTGGTTTCTAACACTAATATATAATTTTATAATTTCAATTTTCAAAGAAAAACATCAGTTTTAGGAGGATAAATAATTTTCTTAAAATTATACTAAGACATAGGACCATATATGGCTAATGAGATCATATAGAAATGATAGCTTGTCATCTTAGGTATACCCATCTGTGGCAGACAGCCACTAGCATAGTCTCCCAATGATCCCTGCGTTTGCTAGTATTCACGTTCTTCTGTATCATTGTACCATGATTGGTCTGTGTGAAACACAGAAAACGGCCAACGTGACACCCTGCCACACCTGAGATCTGACTATAAATGATAATATGTTTCTATATTGTGAACTCCGAGCTCTCTGTCACTCTCGTCTCTTCACACTCATACCCTGGGAGAAGTCAGCTGTCTTGTTTTGAGATGCCCTTCTTTCTGGTGAGGAACTGAGAAGTACCAACAACCCCAAGGAGCTTGAAAGCCCTGCTGACAGCTTTGCTGCAACCTCATGAGATATTCTGAGCCACAACCACCCAGCTAAGCGGCTTCTGGGTTCCTGACTCTTTGAATTCATTTAACTATTGCTGCCAGGACAACAATACAACAAAAGTGGTGTTTTAAAACAGTACAATTTCTCAACTGTTTTTTAAACACAGAGACTGACAGAGAGCACCCATCTGCTGGTTCACTCACCAAATGTGAAATCTGACAGTTCTGCAAGTTCCGAGTCCAGTGGACTAGACTGGGATTTCTCTTCTGTGGGTACACCAGCCTGAAATCTGAGTGTCATCTCACTGGGTTACCTACTAGAGGCTCTGGGGAACAATCAGCTTCTAGACTCATTCAGACTGTGGGCAGAATTCTGTCCATAGAGTTGAAGGACTGACTTCCCTGTTTCCTGGGCTGTCAGCCAGGGGAGGTCACCCACATTCTTTGCCTAAGCTGCAGTCAGAGACTTAACCTACTTGGTCACAGTGCTGGCCCCTACCTCACATTTTTGACTCTCTCTTAGCAGGCTTCTGCCTCATCACTTCTGATTTCAGCTGGGAAAGTTTTCCCACTGTTACGGGCTCACGTGTTAGACTGAGTCCACCCAAATATTCCAGGATCATCTCATCCTCTCAAGGTTTAATTAATTTTTAAAGACTTATTTATTTGAGAGGTAGAGTTACAGTCAGATAGAGGGAGAGACAGAGAGAAAGGTCTTCCATCCACTGATTCGCTCCCCAGGCTGCACTGATCCGAAGTCAGGAGCCTCTTTGGGCCTCCCACATGGGTGAGGGACCCAAGCGGTCGGCCATCTTCCATTGCCCTACCAGGCCACGGCAGAAAGCTGCATTGGAAGAGGAGCAGCCAGAGCCCAGAGAGGAACCGGCACCCATACGGGACACCAGTGCCTCAGGCAGAGGCTTAGCCTACTACATCACAGCGCCAGCCCCTAAAGGATAATCTTAATAATAATTTCAGAGGCCAAGCTGTGGTATAGTAGGTTAAGCCACTGTCTGCAATGCCAACATCCCATAAAAGGGTACCGGTTCATGCCCTGGATGCTTCACTTCTGATCCAGCTCCCTGCTGATGGCCTGGAAAAGCAGAGGAAGATGGTCCAAGTGCTTGGTGCCCTGGACCCAAGTGGGAGACCTGAAGGAAGCTCCTGGCTCAGCCCTGGCCACTGCAGCTCTCTGGGGAGTAAACTAATGGATGGAAGATCTCTCTCTCTTTCTCTCTCCCCCTCTCCCTCTCCCTCTCTGTATAATTCTGTAAAATAAAATAAATAAAATTTAAATAACAATAATTTCTAAGTCTCTTTCCATGTAATGTAACATATTCTTATATTCTAAGAAATGGTACATGGATATCTTTTAGAGGTCCATTATTCTGCCTACAACACCCTCAGAAACAGAGTAATTTAATATATATCTGTTGTTTTAAACTATTCAATTTTTAATTACATAACAAAAGACAACCAATATCAAGAGAAAATGTGCTCTGAAATTATTAACCAGTACATACAGTTTTTTACATATATGGTGTTGAAAATATCTCATATTTAAGAGTGAGTGTTTCATCTAGTGGTTGACACTCGTTAGGACACTCACATTCTACATCAGAGTGCCTGGGTTTGATTCCTAGATCCAATTCCTGACACCAGCTTCCTGCTACTGCAGACCCTAAGGCACAGCAGTAGTAGTTGGGTTACTGCCACCCACACGGTAGACCTCAATCTGAGTTCCTGGCTCACAGCTTAAGTCTCCCAGCCACTGAGGCACTTGGGCACATAACCAGAAGATAGAAACTCTGCCTCTGACTCTCAAATACATAATAATTTTATAAATATAATCAAATTTTTATATAAACACACATACACACACACCCCTGACAGACATTCTGGTAAACCGCATTTTTTAAAAACATTATCTCACTTAATTCTGTCAGTATCTATGTATTACCAAATAAAGAAAACTCCTAATCAATGCTGGAGTTCAAATTAAATCTAAGTTATTTCAAATCAAATCTGTATTTATGACACCTATTTTTTCACTTATAGGCTAAAGTTTCAAGTTAATGTGTTTCAAGAATCATATCTTTATTGTAATTAAAAAGTCCTCAAAAATAATTTTCCACAAATTTATTTCATTTTCACTGATAACCATGATAATGATAAATATGGAATGCTTTACTACTGAATTTGACAAGCAAAATGACTTTTTTCAATAAAAAGATTATGAAAACTGTAATCATACTAGTATCCACCTTGATCTCATTGTTTGTATGGATTCTCATATTCCTGACATTTTCTTGCTGATGTCACCAGTTTGTTTTTTGCTATATCCTAACACTATTTTTTAATTTTCATTTTATTTGAAACCTCAGCAACACAGAACAAGCTTGAATACTTGTTGTTATGTTTATTGTAGCACAGTTCACAATAACGAAGATATGGAATCAACTGAGGGATCCATCAACAGATGCAGATGAATGGATAAAGACAATGTGGGATACATATATATAATGGAATACCATTCAGCCACAAAAAAAGAATGAAACCCTGTCATCTGTAGCAAAATGGATGCAACTGGAGAGCATCATGTTAAATGAAATAAGCCAAACACAGAAAGACAAATACCAGATGTTCTCTCTCATATGTAGGGAGAAAAAACCTCAATCTGAACAATGAATATTGATTACTAGAGGCTGGGAGGGATAAGGGGAGCTTGGATCAAAAAAAAAAAAATATGGGAAGCTCAGTTTGGATTATTGATTGTGACATACTAATATAATAAGGGAAGCTGGGAGTGGAGTACATGGCAACTCTCTGTACTACTTCACAATTTTCGCTTTGTATATTTAAAACCATGCTGAAATAACACTTTTTCTAACTAAGCAAAACAAAAACAAACAAAAAAAAGACTATCTTCTCTTAGGTTCAATCATTTTATACCAACCCATCTCTCCAGCTACTGCCTCTTAGTCCCTTTATGGTCTTCTCTTCCTGTGTTCCTCCCTTACAGTGTAGAGTCCCTCAGGGGTCAGTCCTATTTTCACCAGATTTGGAGGGTCTGACTCCACAGTTTTTCATATTCAATGACTATTTTTAAGTAGCATCTCTCAAATCAGTATCCTCTGCCCCTTCCTTTCTCCTGGACTCCAAATCCACACAAACGGTTCCCTAACAGAATCCATTCATGAGCATCCATTGAATAGCTCAAATGAAACATGTCTGAAAATATACTCACAATCACCGCTCACAAAACCATCCCTCCTAAGAGCTATAATTCAGTGGAAAGCCCTACTATTCATGTAACTTTCCAAAGTCACCTCTACTTCTATGACCAAACCTCACAGTTTCTGTATTTCCCATACTTTGTTCTAGTCTCAATGCAAATTCCTTTTTCTTTTTTTTTTTTTTTTTTCTTTTTAAAGATTTATTTGTTTGAGAGGCAGAGTTAGAGAGGGAGAGACAGATCTTCCATCTGCTGGTTAACTCCCCAAATGGTCACAACGGCCAGAGGTGGGCCAATCCAAGGCCAGGATCTTCCCTTGGATCTCCCAAGTGGGTGTAGGGGCCCAAGTACTTGGGCCATCTTCTGTACTTCCTCAGGCGCATTAGCAGTGAGCTGGATCGGAAGTGGAGCAGCCAGGACATGAACCAGTGCCCATATGCAATGTTGGCTGTGCAGGGGGAGGTGTAACCTACTACACCACAGCACCAGCTCTTTTCCTTCATTCTTACCATCTGCAACTCTTGCCCAACACAATAGGCTTCCCTATCACTTAATTAGGTCCCCAATATTTTAAACCATTTGCCATTTCTGTTTCAGACATACTTCTAAAATGTATGTCCAATTTACTCTCTTTAATGGAGCCTTCATCACTCCCCTGTGAAAGTCCAAATTCCCTAACATGCCTTTCATGGCCATTTACTATCTGACCCTATCTCTCCACACTCACAGCACTGCTTCCCTTGTCTTCCTTACCTCTAATTTCCTTCAGGAAAGGCTGTCCTTTTTGTCTGGTACACTTTCACCTATTTGGACTACCACTCACCTTCTTTGCTCTGGCTGTTACCTGAATAACATTTGTATCCCAGCTTACCCGCTTCCTCTGGAAAGCTTTCCTGATCACGCCCCTCTAGACTAGTGTACTGCTTATGGGATTTCACAGTACTTAACCTTTAGCACTACACTTTCTCTATTAAATCATGGTGCATCTGTCTGTTTCTCTCTAACTACAAACTCATTGTTGCCATTATCTCCCCAGTACGTTATATCCTATCTGACACACAGAATATACTGTACAAATTTTGTTAAATGTCTAACCAAGCAATCAGATGTTCTCATGGTGATTTTGACATTACTTAAAGTATTCACCTCAACAATAGTCATGTCTCTACAACATAAAAGAAATAAACTAAAAGTATAAGAGTCAAATCTGTCATATTAATATATTATAGTTGGGGCTGGTGCTGTGGCGTGGTGGGTGAGACCGCCGCCTGCAGTGCCAGCATCCCAAATGGACGCTGGTTCAAGCCCCGGCTGCTCCACTTCCGATCTAGCCCTCTGCTGCGGCCTGGGAAAGCAATGGCAGATCGCCCAAGTCCTTGGGTCCCTGCATCCATGTGGGAGACCCATAAGAAGCTCCTGGCTCCTGCCCGGTGCAGCTCCAGCCATTGCAGCCATTTGGAAAGTGAACCAGAGGGTGGAAGACCTCTCTCTCTCTCTCTCTCTCTCTAACTCTGTCTTTCAAATAAATAAATCTTTGTATGTAAGTAGTCAATAGATATAAATGATAGGAACTGGAAGAATTCCCCACCTTTTCAACATGACTTTTGAGAGTTATTGCATATAGCATCAATAATGAGAATATGACAAGTCCAGAAAATTAACTAGGATGAGGCTGGGAAAGCAGATAGGGCCAGAGTCACATATTAGCTAAATTTCTCCCTTCCTGAACATCAGTGACACCAACATGTGTTTCATACTCTTAACACTGCAAATACAGAAATTACTTTAGGTCAAGGATCTTCCAAGACAAGTGAGAAACAATCAAAACCTCAAACATTAAATCACCTCAGGTTTTCACAGAGCAATTTCCCCAGATAACGTAAGTCAGTGTGAAAACACTTTCACTGGTCTCTTTAGTAACGCTAGTGAAACAACTGCAGTTTTAGCTTATTTATGTTCATTTTATCACATATTCAAAGAGTACAACATAGCACAAATTTTGAATGTACCAGCTTAAGAGTTCATCTGTGACTCAACAGATCCAAAGATCTGACACAGCTATTATGATACCAATACATTTTCTTTATTCTTGGCTAAATACTACCAAATTCAATATAATGGCAAACATGCTTTAAAAAATATGAAATTATTGTATTTTACTAATCTCTGCAGATTATTCATACCACCTTTCTTCGATTCTCAATAACTATGTGTTATGCTTACATGTCTAAAATATCCAATTCATAACTAATTTTAGAAATTTACTAAAACAGGGGCTGGCATTGTGACATAGGGGGTAAAACTGCAGCTTGAGAAGTGAGCATCCCACATGGGTGCTGATTCATGTCCTGGCTGCTCCACTTCCAGTCTAGCTCCCTGCACATGTGCTGGGAAATGCAGCAGAGGATGACCCAAGTGCTTGGGCCCCTGCATTTATGTGGGAGACCAGGAAGAGGCTCCTGGCTTCGGCCTGGCCATTTGGGTAGTGAATCACTAGATGGAAGATCTGTCTCTCCCTCTCTCTTTGTGACTCTGACTTACAAATAAATAAATCTTAAAAAAGCTAAAACAGATAAAAAACACTCATGATTTATGCTATTGTAAAATTCACCAAAAAGCGGAAGGGAAAGAAAAAAATCAATAATAAAAGGTCATTTCAAAACTAATCAAATAAGACAAAAGCAAGCAATTAAAACTCAAGACAAAGCAACTGCCAAATTATAAAATATATTATTGAAAAGGAATAATAATTGCACCAAACAAAATATTTAAACACAGAATATAACTACAATGATGAAACTACTCAAGAGAACAACCTAACAGAAATACAGTCCTTGAAAGCTTATAATGATTTCGAATTTGAATTCAACTTTCAGAAAATAGCATGAAATCTGAAAAGTAAAATCTGCAGATGGAAATCTAGTACTGTGTGTTTTACCTCTGGGAGTCACAGGCTGCACCAGGATTCTATTCTTACATTACAAATCTGTTGTGTGGGGAGCGGGGGAGGAATAACTGTGTTATAGGAAAAAAGAATAGAACAAATTGTTGTAAGAACATGTAGTTTTTAAATGTGTCTTTATGCTTTACCAGTAACCTTATTCTTAAATTTTTTTAAATATAAATGGACACATTTAAAGAACCTAATGCCCTTAGTGTTTCTAGTATAGGAATGATCTTGAAGAGGCCACTGCTATTTAATCCACAGTTTAAAAAATATATATTACAAGAAAAAATGAGGAAGGGATGAGACTTTAGGGTTTTTTCCCTTCACCAACATAAACCAAACACCAATGCAAACCATTACTAAGGAGAGGACAGCAGCTGTGTTGCAGCTCAGAAAGGACATGCGTTGGCTGATTTGTGAGGTGATGCCTGCAACCCAATGTGCCTAGATGTAGTCTGATTCCTAAAGTTACCAAGAAATAAAAATCCTATACTTTATGTTTTACCTTTTAGACAGCTACCTTTCTCCTCCCAAACAATACAGAATTGTTTGTTCTTGTGATGTTCTCATTAGGATTAATATGTTATTACTAGGTGGGGAAGGGGAGGGACTGTTAAGAAATAAAAATTGACTCAGAAATGAGTATTATCCATACAACTTATACCTATATGTTTCATTATAATGGAAAAACATTTTTTTCCTTTTGCAAATCAAACTCAACTAAAAACACTTCAACTATTTTGGTGGTTTTTCTTGTACTGAGTATCAGTGTTTGAGATGAACTAAGTACAAAATTTAAAGTAGGGAGGGTAAAGTGAGGACAGATAGCAAATACACACATGTTGATAGAATACAGTTGGAAGAGTCAGCGAAGACAACACAGGAGAGCAAATGAACAAAGTGTCAATGAACCTGAAAAAAAAGGAAAGTATGAATCCACAGGGTAGGTTTAGCTCTGAACAAAAGGATATGCATACACCTTTGCTTGACACAAGAACAAAACATGCGTTCTTAGAGTAGATACATAGGAGTCAAGAAGCTGACAAAATTCAATTTTCTGCTTTTTCAGCGAAAAGGTCCTTCTATCAAAATGGGAGAAGGTTCCTTGAACAAAGTGGTAGTGACAGATATAAGCGTCACCAAATTAAACCAAATTGAGCTCTCTAGCTAAGAATGGGTTTTCAATTTTTAAAGGATCAAAAAACAAATGCCAATGATACAGATTGTATATGGCTTACAAAGTACAGAATATTTATCATCTGGCATTTTGCAGAAAAAGTTCGCTGTCCCTGGCCTCCACCTATGAGAAAGAGGAAATTGGCTATAGATTGGAAGGGATGAATCTGCAAAGGCCTGAATTTTTATATTTGTGTGATTCTTTGTTCTGCAGTGTGATTTTTTTCCTCCAACAGGGAAAAAAATAATGAAAGCACATATAAAAGAAAATTGTCCAGGGAAGACATTCTAAACACTAAGAATCTGAAATACATGATACAGACTATTACTAGTGTGTTACTAGGATCAACCTTTAAAAACAAGGAATAAAAGTAAACAATAAAAGATTTCAATAACTTTAACATATAACTTTAAGATAGTCATAAGGTAGTTCATAATTATTTAGAGGAGTTCCATTATAATTAGGTTTTTCGTCTTTTTTTTTTTTTTTTTTTTTTTTTTTAGGATTTATTTGAAAGGCAGAGTTACACAAAGAGAAAGACAGATACAGAGACAGATCTTCCATCTACTGGTTCACTCCCAAAATGACTGCAATGGCCAGGGTTGGGCCAAGCCAAACCTAGGAGCTTCATCTAGGTCTCCCATTTGGATGGCAGAAGCCAAAGAACTTAGGCCATCTTCCAATGCCTTTACCCAGGCCACCAGCAGGGAGCTGGATTGGAAATGGAGCAGCCAGGATACAAACTGGTACCGATATGGGAAGCTGCTGTCACAGGTGGTGGCTTAACCTGCTATGCCTGGATGCTGGCCCTTATAATTAGGTTTTAAACAGATTTGGAATTTCTCCTTCAATCTAACACAGAAGTAATTGGTGTAGGATTTACCCTAGCAACTAGAAAACCAAATTTTATGACACCACTGTTTTCAGATACTGGACAACAAACAATGCAAGACCATCGTTATGGAGAACAAGTAACGAGCTCTATGATTATCCAGGCTTTCTGTTAAATATACTCTCTGCTACACGTAAGTGAAAAATGCCAGAGGAACACAAGGGGCTCAAGAAGTCAATGACACAAATTTGAGTTGAGGGAAGCTGAGGAAACTAGAATTCTCAGGCAACAATAACAAAAAAGTAAAGTGGACAGAGATACTTTCAGAAAATCTACATAGGGCCTTTTGCAGAATAAAGTTAAGCAAACAAGTAATTGCTGAACTTTATTTTTAAATTTTTTAAATTTATTTCAGAGACAGAGCTCCTTTCCAAAATTTCAATTCCCAAATGCCCACAACAGCCAGTGGGGGACCTGAAGCCAAGAACCAGGAACTCAACCCAGATCTTTGACGTGGGTGGCAGGGACTCAATTACTTGAGCAATCACTGTTGCCTCCCAAGGTCCGTATTATCATGAAGCTGGAGTCAAGAGCCACAGCCAGGTATTGAACCCAGGTACTCAGATGTAGGATGCAGGCATCTTGACTACTGGGCTGACACCTGCCCCTATAAATTTGTATATAGGGCCTCTTAAGTCTTCAAAGGAGTAATATAAATGCCTATTATAAGACTCAAGGAGGCCAGGCAATATACAGCTACAAAAAAGCAGAGCCTTTAAAATGTTCAACTCTTCTCCGTATCGTTCCAATTTTTTAGTATACGTGCTGTCGAAGCAAGCACAAAATGATCAACTCTTGAACTGCACAATATTCCAATTTGGAAAGCCAAAATGAGGAGACATCACTGAGCACATTGGGTATTAGCAACAGCTATATGAAGGATTACTGGGATAGTCTTTTTTTTTCTTTTTTTATTATTTATTTTTTTTTTATTTTTTTTTTGACAGGCAGAGTGGACAGTGAGAGAGAGAGAGACAGAGAGAAAGGTCTTCCTTTGCCGTTGGTTCACACTCCAATAGCCGCCACGGCTGGCGTGCTGCGGCCAGCGCACCACGCTGATCCGATGGCAGGAGCCAGGTGCTTCTCCTGGTCTCCCATGGGGTGCAGGGCCCAAGCACCTGGGCCATCCTCCACTGCACTCCCTGGCCATAGCAGAGAGCTGGCCTGGAAGAGGGGCAACCGGGACAGAATCCGGCGCCCCGACTGGAACTAGAACCCAGTGTGCCGGCGCCGCTAGGTGGAGGATTAGCCTAGTGAGCCACGGCACCAGCACTGGGATAGTCTTAAAAATTCCTCCAAAGCTGTCTAGTTTTAAAACAAGAAAAAAAAAAAAAAAAGATCAAGTTAATCAACTGAGTAACTTTAAGGCTGACAGAGCAAAGTGAAAGGTTCAACAAAGGAAGACAAAATCTGTCCACAATGTTCAAACACAGTCATCAGTATTAAGTCAAAAATTGTTAGGAATACTAAGATGTAGAAACGATGTAATTACTAGACAAAAATACTAAAACATCTATTACAGCTACGTCTACAGATTTAACAAAAAACAAAGACAATAAAGACAGAAATGGTAATGATAAAAAATTGTTGAAACTTCTATAGAAAGAAAACACAAATATTTGTATAGTAAAATCCCTAGAAGTTCTAGATTTAACAACTACAAAAGATAAGACTGATGAACTCAGAAACACAGTAAGCAAAAGAATCAAAAATTAATGCTACCAAAAAAAAAAGCAAAGATCCTTAGTGATATATGGACAATACTGAAAGTAAAACACATGTTATTAGATTCTAAGAAGAAAAGATGTGATATATAAAAAATACATTTTTTAAATTTAATGAAAATACAAAACCAAGTAGCAACAGTAACAAGCACAACAAAAATACACATCCAAGAATATCAGTGAACCCCAAGCAAGGACAGAAAAAAAAAGGAAGGAAAGGAGGGAGGGAGGGATCACACCAAAGTACATGGCAGTCAACCACAAAAGCAAAATAAAAAGGAACACCTAGAAGGAGCCAGAGGGAAACAGGCACATTTTACAGCTGAGGAACAACTATGTTTGCCACATAACAAAAAATTTGCTAATTTTTTTTAAATGGTGAAAGAAAAAAGGGAAAATCCAAGGCTCTTACCAAGTAAAATTAAGTCAAAAATAACATCCAAGAAACATTTCTTTAAAAAAAAAAAAAAAAAGTAGGAAAAAATTTTGCCAACAATCCCATGGTACCAAAAATTGACAATTAAGCTCTGCCATTCATATAAATATGTAAATAAATAAAAAGACGGAAGGGGCAAATGAAACTCACATGGAAGTATAGATGAGACATAATTAAACCATGATGAGGTAAATTTAATAAAACCTAAACCAACAAAAATAAGAAAATCAGATACAGCTAATAACAGAAAATGACAAATTGAAATAGCAAAAATTCAATACAAAAGAAGGTAAAAAAGGAAGAAAAACAAAGAATATATGAATACACAGAACAAATGAACAATACTAAACCCTAATCACATGAAAAAATTAAGAATTGTAAATGTCCCAATGAAAGCAAATAGTGGGACACGTGTCATGGAGCAAGAGATTAACCTGCTGCTTGCAATGCCTACATTCCTATGGGGGTGTCAATTTGAGTCCTGACTACTTTGCTTCCCTTCCAATCCAGCTCCAGGCTAATGCAACTGGGAAACAGCAGATGATGGCTCAAGTCTAAGTTCCTGCCACTCACACAGGAGCCCTGGATGGAATTCCTGGCTCCTGGCTTCAATCTTGCCCAGCCCTGGCTATTTCAGCTGTTTAGAAAATGAACCGGTAGATTGAAGGTCTCTCTGTGTCTCTCTGTGTGTGTATGTTTCCCTCTCTGTGTCATCATGCCTTTCAAATAAAATAAAAATTTAACAAATTTTTATTTTATTTGAAAAGCAGGATTAGAGAGAAGTAGAGGCAGAGAGTTCTTTTCATCCGCTGGTTCACTTCCCAGATGCTGCAACAGCCAGAGCTGTGCCAATCTGAAGCCAGGAGTTTCTTCCATATCTCCCACATGGGTGCAGGGGCCCAAGGACTTGGGCCATAGCAGAGAGGTGGATCAGAAGTGGAGGAGCCAGGACACGAACTGGCGCCCACATGGGATGCAGGCACCACAGGCGGCAGCTTTACCCACTACGCCACAGAGCCAGCCCCAGTAAATGTTTTTAAAAAATAAAGAATGAGTTAAAAGCAAAAATAAACCACTGCTATCTTCAGAAAATATACCTTTAATCCACAGACACGGATAAGTCAAAAGTGAAGATTAAGAAAAATATGATGCAATCTACATAGAAAAAAATCCAGGATAGCTACACTAATATCAGATAAGGATTATTATTAGGGATAAAGATACAACAAAAGATAAAGATATGCACGTACCTAAATAAAAATATATAAGTAAAAACTGGAAAAAGTTAAAGGAGAACTTGACAAAAAAAATTATAGTTGCAATTTCACAATTCCTTTATCAGTAAAAGAAGTTAACTTCAGTAAAAAGAACAAAAAACAGAAAATCAGTAAGGTTTTCTAAAAGACATTACAATACTACCAAGAACTTGATCTATTTGGCTTTTACAAAACTCTGCCCAACAAAGAAAACGCACTATTCAAGAGTATACACAACATTTAGCAAAAGAGACCATATTCTGAGCCATTAAACAAATCCAAACCTTACCACAAACTGAAACTGTATGAAGTATTTTCCCTGAGAAGAATGGAACTGGAGCCAGTGTTGGAGTAAAGCAGGTATAGCCACTGTCTGCAATGTTGACATCCCATATGGGCACCAGTTCGATTCTCCACTGCTGCCAATTCAAATCCAGCTCCCTGCTAATGGCCTGGGAAAGCAGTGAAGGATGGCTCAAGTGCTCAGACCCCTGTACCTACATGGAAGACCCAGAAGAACCTCCTGGTTCCTAGCTTCAGACGGGATCAGCCATGGCTGTGTGGCCATTTGCAGAGTGAACCAGTGGATGCAACACATCTTTCTCTTTCTCTAACTCATTCACAAAAATAAATGAATCTTTAAAATTAAATTGTTTTTAAAATAACAGAATGAAATGAGAAATAACAAAAAATGTTTAAAAAATCATCCAATATTTTTTCACTGGAAAACACACTTCTAATTGAACTATATATCAGTAAAGAAATACTAGAGAAATTGGAAAACATACTGATCAAAGTGATATAATATATATTCTAATTTGTGGCTAGAAAGGTAAGCCCTACTAAACACATATTATAAAAGAGAGATTCAACTAGGTAAAAGTAGACCAGGAAGGAAATATTAAAAGATAAGATTTGAAATCAAGAAAGCAGAAAAAAAGAAAATCAAATTTCCAATACCAATAATTAAAGGGAATACAGTAGTACAGATCCTACAGCCATTAAAACATGAGAAGGGGCCAGCACTGTAGCACACCGGGTAAAGCCGCTGCCTGCAGTGCTGGCATCCCATATGAGCGCCAGTTCAAGCCCTGGCTGCTCCACTTCCAATCCAACTCTCTGCTGTGGCCTGGGAAAGCAGTGGAAGATGGCCCAAGACTTTGGGCCCTGCACCCACATGGGAGACCTGGAAGAAGCTCCAGTTCCTGGCTTCGGCTCAGTGCAGCTTCAGCCATTACAGCCAATTGGGGAGTGAACCAGCGGATGAAAGATCTCTCTCTCTCCCTCTCTCCTTCTCTTTCTCTGTATAATTCTTTCAAATAAATAAATCAATCTTTAAAAAAATGAGAAATATTAAAAACAATCAATACCACTACGTCTGGCAATTTAAATGATAGAAACAAATTATTTGAAAGATAATATATCAAGAGACAGAAAAATTTGAAAATCTGCATCTTTACCTATTAAATAATTTGAATTTATAATTAAATTCTGTAAGCAACATAAAACCTCTTGGCTCAATTGTCTTCTCTAGTGAATTCCACCAAATATTTAAGGGAGGAGTAATACTAACCTTACCCAAAATTCTTGAAATTAGATGCAGAAGAACATTTTTAAACCCATTTTAGGACTCTAGCATTGTCTTGATTCCCAAATCAGACCAAAATCATAAAAGAAAATGGAAGACTAATATTCCTGACGAACACATAGGCAGATCTTACACAACACAATATCAAATAAAATCTTGTACTATTCTAAAAAAGTACCCACAGATGCAAGGTTGGTTTAACATTGAAAAATAAATCTATGTATGACTCAAACATCACATGGTACCCCAAAGATATGCACAATTTTTATATGTCAATTCACAGAAGTATTTAAAGATTCAAGCTATGCATCCAAATTAATGAGAAAAACATGAAATCTCAGTAAGTGGAAAAAATCACTTAAAAAATTTAATACACAGGGCTGGCGCTGTGGCACAGTAGGTTAAGCCTCTGGCTGCTCCACTTCTGATCCAGCTCCCTGCTGATGGCTTGGGAAAGCAGCAAAAGATGGCCCAAGTGTTTGGGCCCCTCCATTCAAGTGGGAGACTTCGAAGAAGCTTCAAATCCTGGCTCATCTGTTTCGAAATCAGGTTTCTGCTAATGTGCTTGGGAAGGCAGCATATGATGGTACAAGTACTTGGACCTCTGCCACCCATTGGGAGATCAGAATGGAATTCCTGGCTTCAGCCAGACCAAACTGCAGGCATTTGGGGAATGAACTATAGATGGAAGATGTGTGTCTCTCATTCACCTTCTTCCCTCCCCTACTTCAAATAAATAATAATCAAACTTTATCAACCTGAAAAATGGTATTTATAACAAGCCTACATATAATGTCAAATCTAATGGTGAGGGGCCGGCTCTGTGGTGCAGTGGGTTAATACCCTGGCCTGAAGCGCCGGCGTCCCAATATGGGCGCCGGTTCAAGACCTAGCTGCTCCACTTCTGATACAGCTCTCTGCTATGGCCTGGGAAAGCAGTAGAAGATGGCCCAAGTGCTTGGGACCCTGTACCCACGTGGGAGACCTGGAAGAAGCTCCTGGCTTCGGTGCAGCCAACTGGGGAGTGAACCATCTGATGGAAGACTTCTCCCTCCTCTTCCCCCTCCCCCTCCTTCCCTCTCATCTCTCTGTGTAACTCTGACTTTCAAATAAATAAATAAACCTTAAAAAAATATCAAATGGTTAAAGACTGAATGCTATTTCTCCAAAGATCTGGAATAAAAAAATAATGATGTTTGTTTTTATCATTACTACTCAACATTATTATATTTATGGTCTTAACTATGATGGCAATAAACCAACACTGATTATCCATCTATATCTAAAAGGAGGAGGTAAACCTCTGTTTATTCAAGTGTAACTCTGTAGGAAGAAAATCATGAGGAGTGAAGAAAATATGAACTAATGAATAAGTCTGGGATGATCATAAGGTTTATGTTTAACATAAAAAAATTGAGGAGGGTGTTGTGGGGGAGGGGGGAGTACAGGGAGCTTAAGTCACAACCTAAGATGCCAGCAGCCCATATCAGAGCACCAGATGGAGTCTAGACTGTTCCACTTCCAATCTAGCTTCCTGCTGGTGCACCTGAGAAAGCAGCAGCTGATGGCCCAAGTAACTTGGGCCCTGGGCCCCTCCACCCATGTGAGAGACTAGGATGGAGTTTTTGGCTCCTGGGTTTGGCCTGACCCAGCCCTAGCTACTGCAACCATTTGGGGAGTGAGCCAGTATATGGAAAACCTCTCTCAAACTCACTCTTTCAAATAAAAGTTAAAATATGTGTAATATTTCTTCATGCAAATAAAAATTTTAAATACTATTTACAATAGTATGAAAAACTTTAGTCCAGCATCATCCAACTTGACACAACATGTACACTGAAAGTACAAAATATTACTGAGAAAAATGAAAAATGACCTAAATAAATGGAGAGAGATACCATGTTTACAGAACAGATGACTCAAAATAAAGATGTGGCTGGTACCCAACAGATGAATGTCATACCATTCAAAATCCCAGCCTATATTCCCTGGTTCCCACAGAGGTTATAGAAAGCTTGAAAGAACACAACTCATAGCCTGACAATGACAACAACAAAACAATACAAACAACAAAAAAAGGAGTGGGGGAATCTATCTGCAAACATAAGCTTTTCTTGATTTCACTCAGGAGCTGAGGCTACAAGGCAACCAACCAACCTGAACTCTTAAGGAAAGACAGGTGACCTGAAGGACAAAAGCATACACAAACACTGAGTACCTGTTTACTGAACTGCCAAAGACTCAATGCAGGCTAACAAGAACATATGGAATGCATGGAGACCAGGGACACAAAGGGAACTCACATACATCCTCAGGTTCTTCAGAGACCTTACCACATATTTGCGAAACAAGTGTGAGTGCCTGGTGAAAAGCTCAGAGGAGGAGCACAGCAGCCAGTAAGAGAAGAACATGATGTCCAGTCTGAATCCTTTCTACTACCTTTAATACAGGCAGCTGAAGAAACCTACAACCACTGAAGGATGCAGAGCAAACCATGTCATTCTTTGGACACTGCTGAAGCCCATCAGAGGCAAAGGAAGAAAAAAAAATTCAGCCCTGGGGACAGAAAAGGAAGTAATTTTACAAGTGGAAACAGAAGTCTCCAAGGACACTGGCTTCCCAATTCATTGTGTGGATATGTTGCTATATTCTGTGCAATTATGGATCCAAGTAGAAACAGTAGCAATCTGGGCAGTCCAGGCTTGAGTGAGTCTGACTGCCTAGCTTTGTTTTAATAGTCTGCAGTCCCAGAGAGTTTTATGATCTGTTAGTTTTCTAGGAGGCAAACCTGATAGTAAAGCTATTAGCAACAAGCCAGGAGTCTGCAGAAATTTAACAAGGGTCGTCAAGGGGAGTATTGGTCACAGTTATGAGACTGCTGTAGTTCTACCCACTGTTTTCTGTAAATGACACTGACACTGAACGGTTATATCACCTTTCAACTTGGTTGACCCAACAGTAAACCTGGCCCAGAAATGTATAGGAACTTCTGTGAATCAATTGCCCCAGTGAACCAATGACTTTGCTTCAGGTGGTAAAGTAAGAATTAAGTTTTTTCCCAACGGGGTTGCTTTCACCCTTGTACAAACTATTTTCATCTGATCAATGAAATCTATTGGGCCTTTTCTTGTTATCATCAGGTCCAAGTTAACCTATCCCAAAATAGGGATCTCAAACTAGAGTCATGGGTATTCCATTTCCACAAGAACTCAGCAATAAGCTAATAGCTATGTCTTTTCAAAAGAGGTGCACTTGGTAGCTGGGTCAGACAGGTGGCACTACTGCACTGGGAAATGGCCTGAGTTCGCCAGCAGCCTCCAAGCCTTTAACTAAAACTGATTTCTTATTTCTTCTCTTTCCTCCTGGGACCATGCACTGTTTTTGCTGGATCACCTCTACATATAGCAGGATTAAAATTTTCTTTGGATCTGTAAGACTGACAGAATCTTCTATAAATCTACTCTAGTACGTTCATAAAAACATAAGAAAACAATCAATACTGGGGCTGGTGGTGTGGCACAGTGGGTAAAGCTGCTGCCTGTGATGCCGACATCCTATAGGGGCACCAGTTTGTGTCCCAGCTGCTCTGATCTAGCTCCCTGCTAATGGCCTGGGAAAAACAGCAGAAGATAGCCCAAGTGTTTGGGTCCCTGCCACCTGTATGGGAAACAGAGAAAAAGCCCCTGGCTCCTGTATTATATCTGGTCATCTGGGAGTGAACCAGAGGATGGAAGATCTCTGTCTCTCCCTTTCAAAATAAATAAATTTAAAAAAAAAATCAATACCAATCGTACATTTAGCAGAGGAAGCCAACACAACAGTATACTGAATAGGCCCAGAGGCTCCACCTACAATTTAGCTTTTGTGAATTTGCCTCTCACCTGTTCCCTTTCAGGAACACAAACCAAAGAATTATACACACAGACACACACAGAAGAATACAGCCTATGTGCCAGGGCACTGCATTATTTCCTGACCAGGGGCCTGAGGAGCCCAGGGGAGCTCTCCCTTCCTGTCGCCTGCAGCGGAGGGCTGCAGTGGTGGGAAGGTTTTTCTTTTTCTTTTCTTTTTTTTTTTTTTTTTTTTTTTTTTTTTTTTTTTTTTTTTTTTTGACAGGCAGAGTGGACAGTGAGAGAGAGAGACAGAGAGAAAGGTCTTCCTTTTGCCGTTGGTTCACCCTCCAATGGCCGCCGCGGCCAGCGCGCTGCGGCCGGCGCGCCGCGCTGATCCGATGGCAGGAGCCAGGAGCCAGGTGCTTTTCCTGGTCTCCCATGGGGTGCAGGGCCCAAGCACCTGGGCCATCCTCCACTGCACTCCCTGGCCACAGCAGAGGGCTGGCCTGGAAGGGGGGCAACCGGGACAGAATCCGGCGCCCCGACCAGGACTAGAACCCAGTGTGCCGGCGCCGCTAGGCGGAGGATTAGCCTAGTGAGCCGCGGCGCCGGCCGGGAAGGTTTTTCTTCTGTTCTGACGTCTCCAGGATGATGCAGAGTCCCCCAGTGTACCCAGAGCTCCTGGAAGTGCCTGGGCCTCAGAGATCTCTAATTTGTCTCTGCATGGGCTGCTAGAGTTCTACCAGGCAACCCTCAGCACCTTTAGCCTCCTTTGCCACCTACCGTGCTTCCTTCCGACAGGACAGGGTAAGAGGGTGGCTTGGGCATCTGTATCCAATAGAGCTACAAACCCCTCCTCAAGGTACCCTTCCATACTGCACTTCTATCTTAAGCAGCTGAGGTTATAGAAGAAGAAGGAAGAGAACAACTAAAAGGCACAGAGAACAACTCTGCACCAATAAGACAGACTTTGCATTTATATTTAATTTCAAGTGGCTGCCCACTCAACCAATGAGCTTATAATATATTTAGTCTACCTAAAGCTTTGCATCCTCATTGCTGATATGTCCTATTTTAGCTTTCAAGGACCCCTAATTCAACAACTATAGCTACAGCAGCTTTGCCTTAGTGCTTTGCTGCCTCCTCCAACCCAGAGAGTGACCAAAAACCAACACACCATCCAAGCAGCTTCATTTTATTCCAATACTCACTGCTTAGCCTCAAAAAATAATTAATTGGTAGTTCTAGAGGGGACTACTACAACTACTGTATCTCATATCTCCTAAACCGACCCAAAAGGGCCCTGTCCTTGCTCTCCCAGGAAGCTATCTGCATCACATTCTTGTCAAAAGCTGTTAAGGGCTGGTGATGTTACCCTACTTACAAATTCTGAAGCTAATCTGCTACTGTTTCCCAGATGCTAACAGAAAATATCACCAATAGAAAAGATAAACCAATGCGAAGGGGAAAAGCACAAACATGGCCATTTTGCATAATTCTTTGACTAAAAGAGAAAAACAGCAACAAAACCCATAATATTTAAGGATGAAAAGAGAGACCCAAAGCAGTCAATACAGAACACTCAGTGTAGGGGTAGTAATTTGAACAAGGCCCCACAGTAGGCATGGCAACAGCACTACTTAAGGGAAGGTGGTTAAATGGAATTAATAATTCCACTGTCCAAAGTCTAGGTGTGGGATAAGAAGATGGAAAGAAATTCCATATATTTATTTTTATAATGTATAAACAATTTCCAAGCAACTTACAAACAAATAGGATAAAAATATAAAATGTAAATTTTAACTACTCAACTTAGGTGATGTAGGGAAGGATGTAAAAGAATAGGTTGTGAAATTTTCTATTCACAGTATGCAATTCTGATGCATGTACTTTATCCAATATAATCAGCTTTCAATTATTCTCTCATAGATAATGAATCACCAATGTTGTTGACTCTCCACTGCCTTGGCTACTCTCCACTAGATGAAAGTTTTAGCAGATGGCCCATTTCTATTTTTCTGATAAAACATTTGTTGTGAAAGAAATTTAAAGTTGAGGAGCCAAAATTTTTGAATTGCTTTAAACTGAAATAATCCTTTTTTCCCAGGCTTCAATTTCAGAGAGTTCAGAGTTAACTGTGTTAAGTGTTACTGAAACAGCACTCATGAAACAATACAGTTTAAAAAGTGATTTCCAGCCATTACAATCTGCTTTTGAATATCTACTTTGCAAATAATTTCAAAGCACTTTCAGTTATGGTTAATTCCAATATTTCATAAATTTGAGTGTTTTACTGACAACTCAGAATCATGAAAAAATTTAACATGAGAAAAAACAGATCGGTAAGAGTGGTTTAGTATGAAAAATACAATGTAAATCTAACAATAAATTACTCTATCATAGTAACAGCTCTCAAAACTTAAACATATAAAATTAAAAATCAAAGATTTCATATTAGGAAATTTTAGCATTAAAACAGACATGGGATTAAATTACTATAACTAAAAAGACAATTTTTAAAAGATTATTTTATTTGAAAAAGCTAGAGAGAAAGAAGTAAAAACAGAAAGAGCGAGAGAACGAGAGAGAGAGAGAGAAATCTTACATCCACTGGTTCACTATCTAAATGACCATAATGGCTAGGGCTAGGTTGGGCCATCTTCCCCTGCTTTCCAGGATACATCAGCAGGGAACTGGATCAGAAGTGGAGCAGCTATGATGTGAACTGGGGCCCAAATGGGATGCCAGCATCACAGGAAGCAGTTTAACCTAATGTACCACAACTCTGGCCCAAGACGCTACTTTTAAAAAGGATTTTTTTTTTTTTAAGGAATTTTAATTGAGCTGTATCTGAGGGTTAGATTCCTATCTATATAGGTTGGGTAACATTAGGAAGCCAAACTGCTCTCCCAATTTATTAAGTAAAAAGTGAACCTATAAAACTTCATAACAAAGTTTGATTTTAAATCACCGGTTTTATCACTTTTCAATATTAGTATCCTACATGAATATAAAATATATTAAACGCATGAGTGTAAAAATCTGTTACAATAGAAAAAAGAATCTGCATATTCAGACTTGTAATTTGATACTAATTTTTTTCATGAAAGAATATAATCTAATCTCAATCCAGTGGTTTAAATATTAGCATATTTATTCAAAACAGGGTTTGTTAGGATTACCCAGTGAAGAGTTCAGAGTATTTGGTAATTACCAAACAAATTTGTGGGTTTTAAAAAGAAATAAAAATTATACTAAGCATTGCATACTTGTACGCAGAATACACAGCAATGTTCAGAGTTCAGTTTTTTGCAACTATTACTGCCTACAGAGATTCCAGATTTTGTTTATTCAAAATAAGCTGTATATAACTTGGAAATATTACTTCACAAAGAGTTAAAAATATAGTAATCTACTTGAACAGAGAGAATTAAAGCTACACTGAGACCCAAAGGAAGCCTGACTTGCCAAACATTATATAGATAGTAAGCTTCAACTGAATCAAGATCATCCAATTCTAAATCCCAAGAATCTTTGTAATTTTCCAAAAAGTTCAACTACCTAGGAGGGTAGGGTTTGCAGAGCTCTAACACTGAGTCTGAGGCTAACTCATACAGACTTTTTCAGGTCAGTAGATTCCTCTTTGCCTTGGTATCTTCTACTTTATGGTGACATTTTGACAATAAGCGTTAAGTAAATACTTTCTGTGACAGAAAAACACTTTACATAGCACTATATATATATATATATATATATTTCCAACCACTATGTTAACAATTTCCTAAACCATACCACAGGTTTCAACAGACTAACATATTTTCTTTGGCTTTACTTTGAAGCTTAAAATAACGGTGTATGTGTATATTAGCTATCTTTTAACATGGCTGGCATCTACCAAGATCCTCCTCCCCAACTTTCAAAATGTACAAATAATAACAAAAACATTTTCATTTTGAGTATTACCAAAGCCTGGTCATACAAAGCAGTGCAGAAAATTTTATTAATTCACAACACACTTATCTATCATATTATTCTCAACTTCTATAGAAACATAATTTAAAACCCACATACTAGTCAGCCATTCTCCCCAACTAAAGCTTGCATGCTACCAATGGAAGATTATAAAATTGCATATTGCCTTTAAAGCTTATGAGAATAATTCCAAATGCAAATAAAAGCTTAGCATACATTGTTTTGAAACATGAAGGTCACTAATATTCCTAAGATAATGAAAACATGTCATGATTAACATGCCAACAGGAAATGAAACAAGCCATTTTACATACTCGTCTAAAAATACTTATTGGAAACTAAAATTTAATTTAATTTTAAATTAATATTTTGGGTTCATTACTTACACTACTGTTTTTATTATTTTCACAGCATATCTTATAATACTTTAACCTTATAATGTATGAAGACATGGACCTAACTTTTTCCTTTATCAATACATATACCAACAATATTAGTACACAACTATATGGATTTAATAAAAATCCACTAAAAAAAGTACCACACTCAAAAACAGCTAATTGAAATAAAATATTACTGCAAGTAATTAGCATACATCTCCCAAATGAAAGAGTTACTAAAGGTAGACTGAAAAGTACTCAATAAAAGTAATGCAAATGATTAAGTTTCATACACTGAGACTATGCTACTGAAAGCAAAGAAGTTTTCAGAAATTATTTTATGGTATAATCACCTTAGATCAATCTGATTAATATTCTGAATGAATGAATACTCGCATGAATGAATGAATAATGAAGTCATGACAATGTTTAACTCCTTAGGATGTTCAGAAGTATTTGAAATACAAAGAGAAGACGACTTGAATACAAATAAACTAGTTGAAATTCAATGTAGTCCACAGTAAAGATGCAGTGTATTTCTATTTGTAGAACAAAGAATCTCAACAACATCAACAACAAAACATATACATGCATGAAATTATCAAGGCCTCAGAAAGAATATCCACAAATACTTTTTACTATGTAAATCTCTCCTGTTCCCCACACCTCCCTGCAGTTTATAATGCCTGGCATAAGTGACCAACAAACCAAATTAGAATACACATTTTTAAAGGACTAATTCACTAGTTTTCTATTTCCGAATAACATATAACCACTTATAAATTTAGTCTTTTTAAAAAGCATCCTTATATAAAACAGTGGGGGGGTGGGAATCCCTGCTATACATACGAAGCACAGTTTAAGCCCAATACAACTGACCAATCAAAATTAGTGAATGCACTGCATCTCTCTGCAGTGGAGAGAAGCGACAAGGTAGGCTGTCATTCTGCAAAAGCTGCTCAGCACAGGCTTTCCTCCGAAAAGCAGTGCCGTTCCTTTTGAGGAAGACTGAATCTAAATGTTGTCTCTGGAGAGAAGCAGCCTTCAGTATGTTAAATTACTTTCATTATGTATTTTCAGATGCCTATTGATTGCACAGTAGGAAGAGTGAGAGACTGCAGCAGCCTCTAAGCAGCACTACATGTTCCATACATTAGGAGCACTGCTGAAACAATGGCACAGCACAGACACATATTTTCATTAAGGTCATTTCTGAAGAGATGTTTATGACCCTCTTTCCCCAGTTCTCTACTAGCAAGTGTGCAAAATGAATCAACCAAAACTGGAAATGCTTCAACTACATCAAGAATTTATCAAATCTTTAGCAGAGGTAAGATGTGTTCCTTATTATAGTATGCAGCTGCTTTTGAACCGGCATAGTGGGGTAAAATTACTTTGAAAAATTTCAGGTTAAATTCTAAGAGTTTATTTGTTTAAGTCTACTTATTTATAACTAAACATGTATTTCTTAAATCAATTCCTGTTAAGACATGACATGCTTTAAATGTAATTTTTCAAGATGCAATGTTAAATACAAAGAATATTCTTTGTTAATTCAAATGAAGACATCAGCTTTAAAGACACTTCAGACATCCTAAATATTCTTAATGTGATCAGTATGGTTTTTCTCAAGTGTTCAAAAAATGCTTATATTTCTTCAAAAAACCAGGTTTACCAGTTTGTTTTATCTGTTATGCAATTTCATTCTAAGTTTATTATTATTGGGAATAGTCATTGAAAATTATTTAATTTGCCATTACTTTTTCTTTTATTACCTCTTACATTTCAAACCACATGAGCAATTCATTGATGGGAATTTGTAGCATCTTATCCTGTAATCTGTCTTATATGTTAAAATTCAAATTCTGTGCTAATTAAGCAAGCTATAATATTTTAGCAGCAGATGTTAAATTTATTACAAAGACAAGAGGGAATGACTGTATGGTTAGTGTATGTTAACTGTTTATAAAGTCCAAAAATACAGGTTAGCTCCTAAAATGAGAGCAGAAATTAGTTTCCAACAATACAGCTTTACTCTCACTGTTATATCTAAATTCTTAACTCCATTGCTAAATAAAATAAACATAATCTTTGTAAGAAAAGGGAATATTTAAACAAACAATTTTATGAATACAGCTGTGACTAACAATATACTTCACTAATACTTTGATAAACAAAACTAAAGTAACTTTCAATTAACTGGAAATTACGAAAAACCCTATTTCTTAATCTTTTTCTTCTTCTTCACCAGGGCCCACGCGGGCTAATTCACTATTTACAACTGACAACATGAAGAAAGCAACTGAGCTTCTCCTGGCCGATGGTAGCCACAGACTACAAGATATTCTTGTAACATATGATTTTAAGACATCAAGGGGTTAAACCAGAAAATGCATCTACATTACTGCTGGAATATAACAGATCACCAGTATCCTAAGAAATGCTACACAGAATAATCACAAAAAGGAAAAGACATCACTGTGAAAGCCTGAAAACAAAATGGTGAGCATTTTTAAAGGGAGAGTTTATCCTTTCGCATACCACAACTGTGAAAGCTAGCAATTCTTGAAGAAACCTCAATTTCCAAAAAGGAGAATGACACACTTTACTGAGAAGCAAAATGAAGCTTTAGCAAGGGCTTTCTGCACTAACTCTTCAGAAATTCATTTCCATTGATGTGACTAATGGATTTTTCCATCTGAGTTTTACGACCAATTATGTATCCTCTTCTAATGAAAACAAACCAAATTAAATAGCAGATGGTTTTTATCACAAGAACATGGACTGGATTTATAATATAAAGCAAGTTATGTGATCAAGAAATCATTGCAAAATAATGAGGACGGCTGTAGGAACAGATTTACAATTGTAACAAAAGGATGTCTAAATACATTTTAGAAGCTAGAAAGCTTGTGTTTCCTTTTTTGTTTTCACATATTCTGGAAAACAGAGACAATACCATATATTCCCTCAAAGGGAAAAGTAATTCCTATCATCTAAGGAAGTTTCTACTGGTCACGACTTTTTAAGGCAAAGCAAACACAAATATTATGTACTGTTCTTTAGAAATCCAACAGCCAACTAAATCTCAATTCATGCAGCTGAAGTACTGGAGAGAAAAATGAGAGAATTCCTACAAGTATGAAATAAAACACAGCTACTTCCTTGTTGTCAGGTAAAAAATCTTATCAAAATATGTCAATGACATCATGTATCAATTTCTGAAAAACTGTCATAGTGAGCCAAAAGGCCCATGAGGCAACAGCAAACAGGTAGGTCAGAAGATGCATGCACCCCACCACACTGCTTAACCTTTCCAAAAGAAAAGAATCTTGCTCCACAAGGAAATGCATTGTTCTTAATTATCATCTAAGTTGACATTTCCACTTTATGTAATTATAAAGCTAAGTGATGTGACAAAGACCTGATGTTTAATCTGTCCGTTCAGAAAACTTGGCACACTTCAAATTTTCCATTTTTATAAGATTCCAGTGTTAGCTAAGACCTTCACTTACTTGAATAAATATGCCTCTAGTAAGACCTCACACCAGCTCAAAAGAAATTTAATGTTATCATTTGTGTTTCTGAAGTATTATCACCAAAATAACATGTCTAAATAAAACTGTATTAAAACTTGTCAAAGGAAATATCAAGTGAAAGATTAACATGGATTTTATAATTTATGTTTGAATATGGCTTTGCAATTGAAATGCTGTACCTGAAATGTGAAATATAATTTTTGTATGATTTCATATCTTAATCTGAATATTCAGATTACTGACAATTTAGCCAGAAAATTAGATATTTTTTACTATTTATTCTAAAGTCCTTTGTATTAAAATATAGATTTTCATGAATTAGCAAAAGAGCATTTTAATTTTCTTTAAAATTATTCACTGGGTGATGTATATGATGGTTTTACAAGTTATGTGTACCTTAAAAGGTTCCTCAAAAAATGGGCTTCACATACTCTTTTTTCCCTACTTTTTTTATTTGAAAAATTTTGTTTAAGCAAATAAAGTCAGCTGATAATTTCAAGCCTCTTCAAAAAAATGGCTATTTGTTAATATGATATTAAATTTCAATTTTCTCCCTCCACAAGAGGGTGTGATTACAAAATCAATCAATCAATCACAGCAATGATGAGAGCTCTTTTACCAAGCTTTGTGGCTTTTTACTTTATCATAATGTCCCTTCTCTTCCCATTTTGTATTTGCCAATAGTAAAGTTCAGTGAGCATTTTCATCACAATATATGAAATACTTATCATTTGTTTATTTCTGTAGAAAATAAAGGGAATAATTCCAAATATCCCTAAACACATCAGTGTGAAATGAATCAACATGGATAAAATAGTTTTAAAAAGTGAGTGCTCTGTACCCTTCGTCATTCTGAAAGAAACACTGTCCTGTTCATTCGAAATCTCATGGGGAAAATTCTATCTACACTAACCATCTAGAGCACATTAAAATAGTGTTTATTTCCTATTGACACAATTATTTTAAAATGAAGTTTTAAGACACTGGGCAAAAATTTAGTTTTGCATACCGGTCTCAAACAATAAGCCTGAAAACCCCAAATAATGTTTATAGAATATCAAATAATTTTGCATTATGGGAGAAAATCCCCATATAGCTATTTCTTCAGGAGGAAAACACAATTTCCTTTTATATTAAAACAATGCAACCCTGATGTTTTTTAAATCTACATTTTTCCATTAATGACTTATAAACTTAAAAATCAAGTACACAAGAAAAAAAATTTGAAAGAAGACATGTTTTATACGTCATTTAAACTGCCTAATATCAAATAGTTTATTCTATTTCACTTTCTAGGGAAAAAACTGCTCCAAAAGAATGTGTTTTTCTCCCACTCTGGAAATCAACATGCAGTCTGAATCTAACATTACAGTGCGAGATGACATTGATGACATCAACACCAATATGTACCAACCACTATCATATCCATTAAGCTTTCAAGTGTCTCTTACCGGATTTCTTATGTTAGAAATTGTTTTGGGACTTGGCAGCAATCTCACCGTACTGGTACTTTACTGCATGAAATCCAACTTAATCAACTCTGTCAGTAACATTATTACAATGAATCTTCATGTACTTGATGTAATAATTTGTGTGGGATGTATTCCTCTAACTATAGTTATCCTTCTGCTTTCACTGGAGAGTAACACTGCTCTCATCTGCTGTTTCCATGAGGCCTGTGTATCTTTTGCAAGTGTCTCAACAGCAATCAACGTTTTTGCCATCACTTTGGACAGATATGACATTTCTGTAAAACCTGCAAACCGAATTCTGACCATGGGCAGAGCTGTAATGTTGATGATATCAATTTGGATATTTTCTTTTTTCTCTTTCCTGATTCCCTTTATTGAGGTAAATTTTTTTAGTCTTCAAAGTGGAAATACATGGGCCAACAAGACACTTCTGTGTGTCAGCACGAATGAATACTACACGGAACTGGGAATGTATTATCATCTACTAGTACAGATCCCAATATTCTTCTTCACTGTTATAGTAATGTTAATCACATATACCAAAATTCTTCAGGCTCTTAACATTCGAATAGGCACAAGATTTTCTACAGGACAGAAGAAGAAAACAAGAAAGAAAAAAACAATTTCTTTAACCACACAACATGAGACTACAGACATGTCACAAAGCAGCGGTGGGAGAAATGTAGTCTTTGGTGTAAGAACTTCAGTTTCTGTAATAATTGCCCTTCGGCGAGCTGTGAAACGACACCGTGAAAGAAGAGAGAGGCAAAAAAGAGTCTTCAAAATGTCTTTATTGATTATTTCTACATTTCTTCTCTGCTGGACACCAATTTCTGTTTTAAATACCACCATTTTATGTGTAGGCCCAAGTGACCTTTTAGTAAAATTAAGATTGTGTTTTCTAGTCATGGCTTATGGGACAACCATATTTCACCCTCTATTATATGCGTTCACTAGACAAAAATTTCAAAAGGTCTTGAAAAGTAAAATGAAAAAGCGAGTTGTTTCCATAGTGGAAGCTGATCCCATGCCTAATAATGCTGTCATACACAACTCTTGGATCGATCCTAAAAGAAACAAGAAATTTACCTTTGAAGATAGTGAAATAAGAGAGAAATGTTTGGTACCTCAGGTTGTTACAGACTAGGGAAAAGACTAAGTCTCACCAAATTCACATTCAGAAGAGTTTTAAATTTAAATTGTAAAAAGTGAAATTACTGCCAAATGCAAAACATTTTAAGTACTGGTTATGTTGTAAATTTTCAATGTGAATGTCAAATAGATTAGGTCATATATATTCAATTTTTTCATTACTTAATGTATTTGTTGCATGGCAGTTTGTTAAAGTAATATCACGTGCATATTTTGTCAGTATTATGTCCATCAGATATTTATGTAAGTCAGATTTTCTAAAGAATAAATACATAGCCTTAATACTGTGTGTAACTTCAGATGTAACTGGCACATGTATCCTTGCTTTTATATATATATATATGTGTGTGTGTGTGTGTGTGTACTGTTTATAACCAACAAACTATAGATACATTTATATGATGACAGCTAGGATAGGATTTCATGTAAAAACAAAATTATGGGCTCAAAACCATGCAGGATTTTTTGGACCACTATGTTTCCTGGTATAGTATACTTGCTATAATATTTGATGTATCAAAACTAATGAACTATGGATGAAATCTTATCATTTCTTCTGAATGTAGAAAATCATAAGATTTATCAGGATGTTAAAATTCATGAACCAGAAAAAAAAAAAAAAAAAAAAAAAAAAAAAAAAAAAAAACCCTGTGTATGCACACCAAGATAAGGAAACTTTAAAATTCAAGTTTGCTATGAAAAGAAGATTGACCATCTAAGATTAAAGGTACTATGCCTATAGTATATAAATGAACCAACAATAAAGGGAGGGAAGAAAACTAAATTACCAGCCTCTCTCTTCCTTCCTCACTTAGCTTAAGTCCAAGTCAAACATTCTGGATTAATACAATATACTGAAAAAACTGGTGCATTAAAATTAACTTCCTAATTTTATTCAACTCACCTTTTTGTATAATACAATTTAACTGTCCCAATGATTATCAAGGGAAAAATGACTCAATTTTTATTATGGAAGTCTCACAAAGTCACTGTTTCTAATTTTAGATACATAGCAACTTTAGAGTAATAGGAAGTCAACAAGGCTCCTATTATCATAGCTCCCAAGTTCTTAAAAATTCAGTAGTTCTGTTTCCACTCTGAAAATCATTAAAGCAATAATACATGCTGCCATTTTTTCTATTCCAACATCACTTAAACTTTTAAAGTATTTTTCCTGGAAATCTGAATTCAAGTTGGAAAAACCATGAAATTTCAAATCCTAACTATAGAAGAGCTGGGATTCTCTTATATTTTGTAATGTATACATTATGTAATAATCTACCAATGAATGGTAATATCATAAAAGTACCAGTGAGTTACTTAATATAGGCAAAATACTCACAAAATTTTAATTGGTTATCTCAACAACTTTTATTGTTTTATAACATTGTGTTCACTAAATCAAATAACAATTTGTCATTAAGTAAAAGATTATGTCAAATAATTCAGTAATATATCACTTTTTTATAAATAAATTAGATTCATCCAATCTAGTTTACCAAATCCCCTAATCCTTTGAGAAATGAGCACCATGCAATAGTTTGAATTCACTGAGGTTACAGTGCAAGTTTAATAATAATTTACCTCTGAAGCTGTTAACATGATGTCAAGTCTTGGCAAAGGTACAGTTTCCTTCTGCCTTATTTTATACTGTTTTATGGAATTAAAGAAATGCTTCACTTTGACAAAAATATAGCATGGACAAGATTTATTTTTTGAAACAAAGAAATTAATACTTTGTGAATGAAACTATGAAGAAAATTCCATTTGATAAATGCATGGTACAGAGTATCTCCTAATACTTTCATTTAAAAATTGAATTTTACACCTGGACTCCCAAGCATACATTGAAATTTTAGTATCTAGTTTTATAATCTTATTAACATTAGGCTATTTTTTAGAGTTTTCCTATTATAAAAAAACACTTAGTATTTTAAATATTTTTTAATTGTCAGGTTTATCAGCATGCCAAAGAACTCAGTATAAACAGATTTCTAATATATTTGCCTAAACTGCTTTCATGCCTTCTTGTCCTCTGTAATAACAAATCAAAATAAGAAATAAATGACAAATACTATAATGCTGCCCCTTAAGCTGCCATTATTTCTATTCTTGATATTGGAGCACACCATTAACAAACACTGCTGCCCACTTGTAATGATCTTTCCTGTATACAACAGTATATCCAATGACTTTCAATAAAGAAAAGTTATTCATACCAGACAAATGGTATTAACTTTTAAATGCATTAAATAGTGGGCAATATATTTCATCAAAATAATATCTGTTAAAAATTCTACTTTCAAAAACAAGTTACAAATATGTGTATGACTACTGACCTCAACTTGGACATAAAATTAGAAAAGTGTTATTTTTTATTATATGTTTATTCTATGAAAAGATGAAACATTTTTATTTTTCTTATCATGGCCTTCTTCCAAATGTATAAATCTTTTATTTTGTTTCTAATAATTTTACCAAAAAAATTGGTCACTTTTCTTTTTAGAATGAATATTAAAATAAAAAAAGAGAGGCAACAGCAAACTCAAAATGAGGTCCTTCCTAAAACTATATTTTTCTATTCATATGCTATAAATCAGATACATGGTTATACATTTCTATATAGTTAATTGGGTTGGTTCTTTAAAAGAATAGAAATAAGAACTGTTATTTTTTAAAACTAACCAAATACAAGCTCAATGAAGCATACAAAATGTTACTTGCTTTTCTGTTGTGATAATTTAAGGGGGTTATTATTCTTCCAACCATCACCCAACAGATGTTCAAACCTATTATGAAGACTGAATTATTTATAATTATGCTATTTAAAAATACCATTCATAATAATTCTGTATTTCTTTTCATAGTAAGTAATTTTTTAGCTATGTGGTCTATTTCTTCATCCTCTAAACAAAATTATGGCAAAATCTGAGTTCTCTGGGCATTAAGGAATCAGACTCCTTGTCCAACTAGAATTAGACTTAAACATAAAATTACAAAATTATAAGAAAACAAGCTTTATTCCATATAATTTCAAAGCCATTTTCCAAGCCAATAAAGCTTTTAGTTTTACAACATGTTATGTTTATACAATTAAGTAACCTTAGTAATACAATTAACCTTTGAATTCTTATCATATGCATTATCTCAGTTATAAACCTCAAAAGCTTAAAATCTACAATTAAGGTATTAAACAGTGTAAGAATACCTAGTAGAAGAGACATAATGTGGTAAATGCTATAAAAGTTGAGTAAAGTTCTTTATAGATTCAAAAAGAAAAAGATGATGCTGTATTTAAGAAAAGTATAAACAAAAGTATTGTTGAGGAAAGCTACGGCAGCATAATCTGGAGGAAACATTGTTCTCTGGGAAGAAAGTAATATGGTAATGAGAAGTTAAATTGGGGCTTATAACACACAAGGCCAAAAACCCAAGGCATGATATCAGCAGAGAATAATAATGAGATGAGAAATAGGCTTCTAAAAGAAATAATAAAACTGTAATATGTAAACAGAATGGAATGGGAAATCCTGATAGATACAGACAGGCCTGGCAAAAAGTGATAGCAGTTTTCTCCAAACACCTGTGTAGATGTGACCAGCAATATGAAGATGGTGTCAGTAGAGTTTGCCAAACTGACCAGAAAACTGTTTTAAGAGACTGAAATGATCATAAGATGCTAGATTATCAAAGAGGTCAAAGAACTATTTAATTATGTTTTGTATAAAGTACATGGATAACAAGGGCAAAGCCAAAAAAATTTTTGGCTAAGTAGGAAATTCAATAAAGTAAAAAAATAACATTCAAGAATATTCCAGTAGTTATTAGAAACTGTTCACAGTGAAAATTTATCTACTTTATATACTGTAATTGGTTTATTTCATTTTGCTATTAAACTCATTTTCTTCTAGTATTTTTATAAAAAATCATAAATGTTAGTTTACTCCATTTTTCCATTAAACTATTTTTTTTGTATTTTGATTATAAAAAATTAGCAACATGGGTCCAACACTGTGGTGTAGCAGCTAAAGCCATGACCTACAGTACTGGCATGCAGTATGGGTACTGGTTTGAGTCTTGGCTGCTCCACTTCTGCTCCAGCTCCCTGCGAATGCGCCTGGGAAAGCAGTGGAAGATGGCCCAAGGGGTTAGGCCCCTACATCTACATGGGAGACCTGAATGAAGCTCCTGGCTCCTGGCTTCAGTCTGGCCCAGCCTTGGACACATTGCAGCTAATTGGGGAGTAAACCACTGGAATATCTCGCTTGTTCTCTCTTTCTACCTCTCTTTCTCTGTAGCTCTTTTAAACAAATAAGTAAATATAAAAAAAAAAATCAGAGGCAGTGGCACTGTGGTGTAGCAGGTTAAACCACGGCCTTAAGTGCCAGCATCCCATATGGGCACCAGTTCCAGTTCTGGTTGCTCCTCTTCCAATCCAGTAAACTATGGCCTGGGAATGCAGTAGAAAATGGCCCAACTCCTTAGGCCTCTATACCCACGTGGGAGACCTGGAAGAAGCTCCTGGTTTGAAGCAGCCCAGCTCCAACTGCTGCAGCCATTTGGGGAGTAAAACAGCAGATGTAAGATTTCTCTCTCTCTCTCTCTCTGCTTCTGTCTCTAATTATTTTATTTTTATTTTTTTATTTAAAAAATTTTTTTTTTATTTTTGACAAGCAGAGTTAGTGAGAGAGAGAGAGAGAGAGAGAGAGACAGAGACAGAGACAGAGAAAGGTCTTCCTTCCATTGGTTCACCCCCGAAATGGCCGCCACGGCCAGTACACTGCGCCGATCCGCAGCCAAGAGCCAGGTGCTTCTTCCTGGTCTCCCATGTGGGTGTGGGGCCCAAACACTTGGGCCATCCTCCACTGCCTTCCTGGGCCACAGCAGAGAGCTGGACTGGAAGAGGAGCAACCGGGACAGAATCTGGCATGCTGGCGCTGCAGGCAGAGGATTAGCCTAGGGAGCCGCGGCGCTGGCCTTCTGCCTATAACTTTGGCTCTCAAATAAATACATAAATCTTAAAATAAAAATCAGAAACAATGAAAAAATTTCAGAATATATGAAGCAAAAAAATACAAATATCCTTTTTAAAATTCATTTAAGAAAAAATACATATCTTGCTCATTCTACTGGATGCATAATGTAAAAATTTTTTAAAATTTTTTTTTAAAGATTTATTTATTTATTTGAAAGAATTACACAGAGGAGAGGCAGAGAGGGAGGGAGGGAGGGAGGGAGGTCTTCTATCTGATGGTTCACTCCCCAACTGGCTGCAATGGCTGGAGCTGAGCGGATCTGAAGCCAGGAGCCAGGAGCCTCCTCCAGTTTCCCACGTGGGTGCAGGAGCCCAAGGACTTGGGCCATCTTCTACTGCTATCCCAGGCCATAGCAGAGAGCTGGATTGGAAGTGGAGCAGCGGGACTAGAACTGCCGGTGCTTCAGGCCAACACGTTAACCCACTGCACTACAGCGCTGGCCCCTTTTTATTTATTTTGAGAGTTTCAAACAGAGATGGAGGGGCTGGCACCATGGTTCACTTGGTTAATCCTCTGCCTGCGGTGCCGGCATCCCATATGGGCACCAGTTCTAGTCCTGGCTGCTCCTCTTCCAGTCCAGCTCTCTGCTGTGGCCCGGGAAGGCACTGGAGGATGGTCCAAGTGCTCAGGCCTCTGCACCCGTATGGGAGACCAGGAGGAAGCACCTGGCTCTTGGCTTCGGATCAGTGCGGCACCGGCTGTAGTGGCCATTTGGGGAGTGAACCAACGGAAGGAAGACCTTTCTCTCTCTCTCTGTCTCTGTCTCTAACTCTTATCTATCAAATAAAAAAATTAAAAAAAAAAAAAAAAGAGATGGAGAGACTGAGAGATTCCATCTGCTGGTTCAGTCCCCAGATGGCTGGCAGAAGACAGGAGCTTCATCTGGGTCTCCAATTTGGGTGGCAGAGGTACAAACACTTGGGCCATCTTCTGTTGCTTTTCCCAGGCCATTAGCTAGGAGCTGTAACAGAAGTAGAGCAGCCAGGCCATAAACAGGTACCCACATGGGATGCTGTCAAAACAGGCGATGGCTTTACCCACCATCCACCACACCACAACACTAGCCTCATAGCAATACTCCTGAACAATAATATTAACTAGGTATATATGCTTGGGAACAGAAGTATTTCAAATTTTGAGTTTTTCTTCAGATTTTGGAATATGTACATACACAAAATGAGATATCTTTAAAATAGGTCCAATTCATAAATATTGATTTAATAGGTTCCAGGCCTAACATGAGATTCACTTATGTTTCATATACACCTTATACATTTAATAGCCTGAGACTAATTTTATCCAACATTTTTAGTGTTGCTGCACTGTGAAAGCAACCTGTCACATAAACTTGGGTGTAGAATTTTCCACCTGTTACATTATCTTGGCATTCAAAAAGTTTTAGATTTTGGACCATTTTTGGTTTCAAGTTTTTACATTACAGAGGAGTAGGATCAAATAATTTAATTTTTTTCTATCATAAATAAAAGGTTTCAAACTACATTTCAAGATTAGAAAATCATTAAAGGTAAAGAGGCCACTAAACAGGTAACTGTTCAAAGGGGAGATCAGAAGCAAGGGAAAAACTACAAGATAATGTATTTCTTTTCTTCCTCCCCACTAATAATATGAAAACTAAGAAAATTTGTGGAAGCTATCTTCTTTAGATATTAGAAAGCAATACTGTATGTATTCCTCAATGTAATCCTTCTGAAGAACTGCAGTGAACTCCATGAAAGTTAAATGGGAGCTGACTAATAATAAATGTTAGGGGACTAAAGTAGTCTAGGCCTTATTATAAGCGGAGAAAGCAATGAGATAATAAAATGCAGAGAAGACTACAAAAAGAACTTCTCAGAGATGCTATGTTCTTAGAAAACTACATACCAAACAGAACTGTAGTTTAGCGTTCACAGAAGAAAACTAATTCAAAAACTGATACTTTTCTAAAAAGCATTCAATAAAATGTCATCCCAGTTGACAGACTGGACATATAAGAATTAATCATATAACATACACTGCACACAAAAAGCAGGATATTAGAATATAACAATTCAGATGTATAGAATGTATAACAATATAGATGTATAGAATCCAGTGGTACTGAGTACAGAAACAAATGGAAAAAGTAGGCTCATCACTAAACCAAATGTTACGACCTTTTAAGAAATACTCATTTTTGGGCCGGGGCCGCGGCTCAATAGGCTAATCCTCCACCTGCGGCGCCGGCACACTGGGTTCTAGTCCCGGTCGGGGCGCCGGATTCTGCCCCAGTTGCCCCTCTTCCAGGCCAGCTCTCTGCTGTGGCCAGGGAGTGCAGTGGAGGATGGCCCAAGTGCTTGGGCCCTGCACCCCATGGGAGACCAGGAAAAGCACCTGGCTCCTGCCTTCGGATCAGTGTGGTGTGCCAGCTGCAGCGCGCCGGCCACGGCAGCTATTGGAGGGTGAACCAACAGCAAAGGAAGACCTTTCTCTCTGTCTCTCTCTCTCTCACTGTCCACTCTGCCTATCAAGAAAAAAAAAAAAGAAAGAAATACTCATTTTTGCGGGAGATAAAGAGTGAAGCAAACTTAATCACAGTAACATTTTCCTTCTTGTTCATGATTAAGTAACATGTGAAAATAGCCCTAAGTATCTCTATCATTGCAGTCATGCACTTTTTCGGACCCCCATAAACTGTATCCATGGCTTTCAAGCATGACAGCTTTGTATTTCCACCAGCAAGTGATAAAAAGTGCTGTCATTCCTGTCACTGCCACCAATATCAACTCCCTACCACTATCAAACCCTGAAGCATCAAGTAAGATAAAAAAGGACAGCTGAGTCTGCCCATGAATGAGGTCACTCTCTTCACCCTGCCTCCAGGAGAGCGATGCCATACTTTCAGAAGAGTTATTTAAGCAAAGCCAAACCACAGCACTCCCAGAAATTTTTCAAGATGAAAAGCAACAGAAGATAAGCTATAGCAAAACTGCCTTCCCCTAAGGTAGTCATGAACTTGTCATATGCTTAACAACCCAAAATTAAAAATCTTCAATTTGATGTAAAAATTTTAAATGTTAATGCTAACAAATGAGAGCTCTGGCCATATTAAACATAGACTGCAGGAAAGAGATACACATATGGAGGTGCATTGAGATAACAAACACATATTTTATCTCAGAGTGGGTGGGCATTTAGCCTAGCAGTTAAGATACCTATGTCAGAGTAGCAGGGTTGCACTCCCAGCTCCAGCTTCCAGCTAATGCTGACCCTGGGAAGCAGTGGTGATGTCTCAAGTAATCAGGTTCCAACCATCAACCGTAGGAGACCTGGATTATGTTCCCAGCTACTGGCTTTAGCCCTAGCAGTCTGGCTATTGCAAGCACCTGGAGAATGAATTAGGCTTGTTCACTCTTTCCTTCTCCCTCTCAAATACTGTATTTCAATCAACCCATAACATTCAATGATTACATTTCATATATTAGATACTAGATAAATTAATTGGATATATTGTATTTTGACTAAGTGGAGAAGAATCAAAGACATGTATAACACTATATTTTTAATGTCTAAGGACAGGTTGAAACACAAAAATTCAAATTTAAATTCCATAAACTTCAAAGGTTTTCTTCCCAATTCTTAAAAATTTTACTGTCTTATCATTTGCTATTGAATATTTTCTAATTATCACTTCTTAAAGAGCAACAAAATGGCAGCAAACTAGGTATTAACTACATAAAACTGTCCTAAGTTTACACAGTACAGGACCAGTCAGTAATACCAAAGTAATCTGTTACAAAACCTCCCAAAAAAAAAAAAAAAACACCTGACACATAATAAATCATCAGTGGAATTTAAAGTGAACAACTTTTAATCTTCTGATCCTACTACTCTAGCTTCTTTAGAGAAGTATTTCCCAAATGTAGTCTACCAACATGAGAACCCTCTGCAGTGCCTGTTTAAAATGGGCACCACCTCTGGCTCACAGCATTAGGAGCTCCTGGGTTGCAGCTCTGAAAAAACTATATCTTCCCAGGTGATCTTTGGGCCAGTTTAAAAACCACAACTTCAGATATTATGAGACAAACTAAGTATCAAAGTGACATTCAGGTAACCAATAAGTGCAAAAGTACAAAACTGGCTCAGAACCCAATTCAGACTATACTGTATTCTAAAAGGATTTTTTTTTTTTTTTTTTGACAGGCAGAGTGGACAGTGAGAGAGAGAGACAGAGAGAAAGGTCTTCCCTTGCCGTTGGTTCACCCTCCAATGGCCGCCGCGGCCGGCGCGCTGCGGCCGGCGCACCGCACCGATCTGGTGGCAGGAGCCAGGAGCCAGGAGCCAGGAGCCAGGTGCTTTTCCTGGTCTCCCATGGGGTGCAGGGCCCAAGCACCTGGGCCATCCTCCACTGCACTCCCTGGCCACAGCAGAGGGCTGGCCTGGAAGGGGGGCAACCGGGACAGAATCCGGCGCCCCGACCGGGACTAGAACCCGGTGTGCCGGCGCCGCTAGGCGGAGGATTAGCCTAGTGAGCCGCGGCGCCGGCCCTAAAAGGATTTTTTTAATTTACTTAAATCTTGGTTATATTATATATACTATAATCCAGAAAGATATTAGCTTCTTAAGGATTAAAATTGTTTCTTTAGAAAAAAGTGCTACATACATAAAGTTTCCTTTAAAAAGTATATACTCTCAGAAGACAAAATGGTATCAAACATGAAACATGACATCATAAAATGGTTAATACTTTCTCTTCAACCAAAAGTCATTTAATTGTAAAACTGCATAGCTACCATTTGTCATAAAATTATCTTATTCTGACCAAAAGTACCAATCTTGTGTAGTCTTGCTAACTGCAATATAAAATTGCTATTAAAGTATGATACAGGATAAAAGGCATTACTTTTAAAATAAATTTTCAGTAATACTGAAAAACTGTGTGTATGTTCTGAATTGATGTCACTCCAGTTACATAGAGAATGCAATTACTTTTTCCTTATGATTTTTATTTCTGGGGCAGGCATTGTGGTGTAGTTTGTTAAGTCATCACCTGGAACATCCACATCCTATACCGGAGTGCCTGGGATGGTGTCCTGCCTTCACTTTGACCCAGCTCCCTGCTAATGCATCTGGGAGGCAGTAAATGATGATTCAAGTGCTGATCGCTAACTCCTATGTGGGAGAACTGGATGGAGTTGTTGGCTCCTGGGTTAGGCCTAGCCCTTCCTGTTTTGTTGTGGACATTTAGATAGTGAACTAGTGCATTGAAAGATCTCTGTGTGTCTCCCTTTCTCTGTCACTCTTTCAAATAAACAATTAAAAAAAAAAATCCTTTGTGTTACTGAGCTATCCAGCTACTTAATTTATGATATCCTTTAATTTTTGACTATTTTTATATTAGTTTAAATAACACTACTACTTGATAAATCTCAAATGGTATTACAGAAACACTACTCTAGGAACATTTCTTATTAACCTTTTAAGAATTTTTTCAACAATATTGATAGTATCATGTTTTCTCTTTTTGCCTTTTAGCGTTTTTGCTGGTTTCATCACAGAATCAATTAACAACTTGAAAACAGGCTGAAAATGGATACATCTCATACGTAAAAAAATTCACATGGGTAGATATAAATACCTTATAGAAAGTTATCTGAAATAAATTATTTGGCAGATGAACAACTTTGACATAAGGTTTCCTGGAGCCTCCTTAAGGCCCCTGAAATAGAAGGTGTGTATATTGTGGTGTGTATTTGTGTGTATACTCAAGTTTTTTTTCCCTCCTGGAGCAAAAATTTACAAATTAAACAAGATCTACCAGAGGGTGTGTAATCCAAAACCAAAACAAGCACTAATGTTAAGGTTACAAAGAAAGTAGGGAAGCAAAGTTGTTACATGTTATTTATAACTTTTTCCTTGCCTTATTCTAAGGAGAACACCGATGATTCACAACTTTGTATCTGTTCAACTTCTAATTTCATGATAGTGCAAGGGACATCCATTCAGCAGAAATCACACTGCAAATTTTGAATTCTAATATTTTCCTAGGCCAGTGATATGCAGCCCGATGTGGTCATGATGCTAGGCAAGAGCAGTTAGCTACAGGTCCCAGTCAGCCCTGGATCAAAGCTACACAACCAGTACTTTACAGTACACTGTGTGGCTGGCTACAGCTTTTTGGATGTAAGTATTCAGTATACTACATGAGACAGTCAATACTTTAATATAATATAGGCTTTGTGTGAGATGATATTGCCCAGTGTAGGCAAATAGAAGAGTTTTGAGAAGGTTTAATGTAGGTTTACCTATGAGATACCTTAGATGCATTAGGCACACTTTTGAATCAGAGTATTTTTAATCTATGATGGGTTGAGATACAATCTCTTCATAAATTAAAACATCTGTATGACAACTTTTAAAAAACTTATTTGAGAGGGCAGGCACTGTGGCATAGCAGGCTAGGAATCCACCTTTGGTATCCCTGGGTGCCAGTTCGTGTTCTGGCTGTTCCTCTTCTGATTCAGCTCTCTGCTTCAGGCATGGGCAAGCAGTGAAAGATGGCCTACGTGCTTGGGACCCTGCACCTGAATAGGAGGCCAGGAAAGCAGCTCCTGGCTTTGGATTGGCATATCTCCAGGCTCCAGCCATTGCAGCTGTGTGGGGAGCGAACCAGCAAATAGAAGATCTCTCTGTCTCTCCCTCTCTGTCTGTAGCTCTACCTCTCAAATAAATAAAATCTTAAAAAAAAAAAAAATTATTTGAGAAAGAGAGAAAAGACAGAAAGCAAGAGCTCCCATTTTCTGGAAATCGAGAGTCTGTAACAGGTGACACTGGGCCAGGGCTGAAGCCACAATTCAGAAACAAAATCCAGGTCTCCCATATGGGTGGCAGCAAACCAATTATTACAACCATCCATTACCTGCTGCCTCAAAGGGTCTGCATTAGCAGGAATCTGGAATTGAGTATAAAAACCAAGTACTTCACTGTGGAACAATAGCATCTTAATTGCTAGGCTAAATGTCTGTCCCAAGAAAACTTCTACAAACATAGAATTTTAGATACAATCTAATTGAATGTGAAAAAAAAAATAAGAGCACAGATGAAAAATCAATTTGGCCGGCGCCGCGGCTCACTAGGCTAATCCTCCGCCTAGCGGCGCCGGCACACCGGGTTCTAGTCCCGGTTGGGGCGCCGGATTCTGTCCCGGTTGCCCCTCTTCCAGGCCAGCTCTCTGCTGTGGCCAGGGAGTGCAGTGGAGGATGGCCCAGGTGCTTGGGCCCTGCACCCCATGGGAGACCAGGAAAAGCACCTGGCTCCTGGCTCCTGCCATCGGATCGGCGTGGTGCGCCGGCCGCAGCGCGCTGGCCGCGGTGGCCATTGGAGGGTGAACCAACGGCAAAAGGAAGACCTTTCTCTCTGTCTCTCTCTCTCACTGTCCACTCTGCCTGTCAAAAAAAAAAAAAAAAAAGAAAAAAGAAAAAAGAAAAATCAATTTGAAGTAAAATATAAAATGTTAACCATTAAGCCCTGCATTCTTGCAAGACGTAAGTTACAAATTGTTTCCTGTGCTTTCTAACAGGTAATTTAAAGGTAGGAAAATATTTGATTACAGGACTTTTCATATTAGCAAGATAACAACCATCTCTCTGTTTACAAGTATGAACTGCTCCCAGTACTAAAACCAGACGGCAGTGTCTCCTCCTGTAGGTCTTTTTGGATGGAACTAAGTTTCACATGATTCTCACATTCCTAAATGTATACAAATGGTCATAACAACAATCACATAAAAAAGGCAGAGAGAGGGGGGTGTCGCTGTGGTGTAGCGGGTAAAACTACCACCAGCAGTGCTGGCATCCCATATGGGCGCCGGTTAGAGTCCCAGCTATTCCACTTCCAATCCAGCTCTCTGCTATGGCCTGGGAAAGCAGTAGAAAATGGCCCAAGTCCTTGGGTCCCTGTACCCATGTGGGAAGACCCAGAAAAAGCTCCTGGCTTCAGATCTGTGCAGCTCTGGCCATTGCAGCCATCTGGGGAGTGAACCAGTGGACCAAAGACCTCTCTCTGCTTCTGTGTAACTTTGCCTTTCAAATAAAATAAATGAAAAAAAAAAAAAAAAAGACAATGAGAGATTGCCCACACCACATCCCATACACCTCGTTTTCATGGGAAGGATAACCAGGCCTTTATCTATGGCTTTGTGGTTGAGATCTCTGGCTGCAGCTTCTACCACCTGTATCCTCACACCCCATCCCTCCTTTGATTCACATGCAGTCTGTGATCTTCAAATACACCTCCCATAAAGTCATGCAAGAACCCTGGCCCTCTGCCGAAGTTGGGAAGGCTTCGTTTTCCTGGTACTAGGAAAAGTGAGTTGGAATTTCTCAGGCCTTTGGCCTTATCCTGATTTCCTCTTGTACTCTGGTCACTTTCAGGTAGAAAAGTCTTTTGTAAAAGGAACCTCAAAGAAAGAAATAATTTCCCAATCTCATTGTTCAGCTACAGAAGGAGATTTTGCCAAGTTATCAGGAATACTCCATCATTCTCCATCTCCTCTCAGTGAAGCATTTGGAAAATGGCTTCAACGTATGCTGCAAGGAATGGGCACTCATATATCCAGTTTCTGCTTGCGAAAGGGTAAAACCCTGATAGGGTCTGTGGTTTAACTGCTCTTATTACATGTTTCCTTTTAAATCTTTCCCGTAGCCATTTTTATATCACTGGACTAATAAATAACTAATTGACAAATTTGTTTATTTACAAAAAGCCAATGAGAAACAAGTTTGATAAGGCTTCTGATTATACTTCCTCAATGTACAATAACAGCACAAAACTGAAATTTTAAAAAAAGAACGATGTAGGAATAAAGAATATAGTATCACCTAGGTATAAAACTTTCTGTAACTACAGTTTCATTAAAGGATAGATTCTAAAAGAGTAAAGCAGTAGAACTTCACACCAAAAGCAGGTGGTCAATCAGACTGGGTAGAAAAGGAAAGAGGTACTTCCCATTGTGAAGTGGGGTAGGTGGGGAAGATGAGTTCCCAAATATAAACGAGGCTTAAATGACTCTTGTTTTTTTTTGTTTGTTTGTTTGTTTTGCTTTTGTTGATTTTTTTTCTCTGAAGCCACCTACAGTTTCAGTAAAGGAATAAATATAGTTCTGGCAAAAAATCGTTGTTGATATTTACAAGCATATTTAACAAGATGAAAATGAGTCAATGAAGATGTATGTTGGAACATGACTTAATTTTTTGATGTTGTAACTGCTAAATTAGAAATAGGTTTGAGGGATACTGGAAAGATATTTTTCACTTTTTCTTCTATTCATAATGTAACAGGTACAGACAAAACAGTTAAGTTTAATAAGTAATATTAATATATTCTCTATCATTCTCTTATGTTTAGACAATCAACAAACAATGAGTCAAGCCCTAATTTGTAGCATTTGCCAATTTCTGTGGTATAAATGTTCCCAACATCACTGAATACAGTTGGGAAGAAATATACAGTAGTGTATCAATTTAAGTATTTCCATTACATGAATATATTAAAAATAAGTAACTTCAAGAGCATAGATAATAGCAAAATAATTCAAAAGTGAGAAGTATTATCTTTGTTCTTAAGGTAATTTATTTAACTGTAAGCTTTATAAATAAATATTCAATAATGGCATATTTAGCAAGTTCACAAAATCCGTTAACATTTAATTGTTGGTTCTCATGAATCAGTACAAGTCAGGTCCAACACTCCACTGAATGTGTTCATCCTACTTACATCTGATATAATTCATTGGACAAGTTTTTTGTTTTTTGTTTGTTTTTTTTTTTTTTTTTTTTTAACAGGCAGAGTGGGCAGTGAGAGAGAGAGACAGAGAAAAAGGTCTTCCTTTTGCCGTTGGTTTACCCTCCAATGGCCGCCGCGGCCAGCACGCTGCGGCTGTCGCACCGTGCTGATCCGAAGGCAGGAGCCAGGTGCTTCCCCTGGTCTCCCATGGGGTGCAGGGCCCAAGCACTTGGGCCACAGCAGAGAGCTGGCCTGGAAGAGGGGCAACCGGGACGGAATTCGGCGCCCCAACTGGGACTAGAACCCGGTATGCCGGTGCTGCTAGGTGGAGGATTAGCCTATTGAGCCGCGGCACCGGCCTGGACAAGTATTTTTAATCACTTAATATATGTCAAGAATTATGCTGGTTTGGGGGAATGCAGTACAATAGTGTTTAGGATAGAAACTATTTCTGTCCGCACACAATTTATATTCCTCCTTCCATCTGAATCTGCCACTTCCAATCTCTTTTTTTTGTAACCAACCTTTTGAACAGTATAGGCAGCAAATAACTGATGGATGGCTAGAACTGAGTAGGGATATAAATATCACGTAGAAGTCCAAATGGATGGATGGGAGAGACCAAGATGGCGAAATAAGGAGGGCATTTACTGCTCTAGTCTAGGGGAAGACAGTTAAAAAAAACAGAGAGGAACCTCAGGGGAAGAGTCAGGCAGAAAATTGCAAAGGAGGGGCCGATGCTGTGGTGCAGTGGGTTAACGCCCTGGCCTGCAGCACTGGCATCCCATATGGGCACCAGTTCTAGTCCTGGCTAATCCTCTTCCGGTCCAGCTCTCTGCTATGGCCTGGGAAAGCAATGGAGAATGGCCCAGGTCCTTGGGTCCCAGCACCCACGTGGGAGACCCAGAGGAAGCTCCTGGCTTCTGGCTTTGGATCTGCACAGCTCCAGCTGTTGTGGCCAATTGGGGAGTAAACCATCGGATGGAAGGCCTCTCTCTCTCTCTCTCTCTCTTTGCTTCTCCTCTCTCTGTGTAACTTGGACTTTCAAATAAAAATAAATAAATCTTTTTATTATTATTATTTGACAGGTAGAGTTATAGACAGAAGGAGAGACAGAGACAAAGGTTCTCCTTCTATTGGTTCACTCCCCAGATGGCCGCTATGGCCGGCACTGGGCTGATCCGAAGCCAGGAGCCAGGTGCTTCTTCCTGGTCTCCCATGCTTGGGCCACAGCAGATAGCAGGACTGGAAGAGGAGCAACCGAGACTAGAACCCGGAGCCCATATGGGATGCCAGTGCTGCAGGCGGAGGATTAACCAAGTGAGCCACAGTGCCGGCCCCAAATAAAAATAAATAAATCTTTAAAAAAAAAAAAAAAAAGAAAAAGAAAATTGCAAAGGAAACTCCATGCAAATTAGAGAAACACTGTGGACCTACATGGAGGGTGTGGATGTGCATAAATCAGGACCCAGCAGCCTAGAGCCTCAGTACCAGCTTTAGAGAATGAGGTGAGGGGCAAGAGCTGTGGCACAGCGGGTTAACGCCCTGGCCTGAAGCACCAGCATCCCATATGGGCACCGGTTCTAGTTCTGGCTGGTCCTCTTCTGATCCAGCTCTCTGCTATAGCCTGGGAAAGCAGTAGAAGATGGCCCAAGTACTTGGGCCCTGCATTCACGTGGGAGACCCAGAGAAATCTCCTGGCTCCTGGCTTTGGATCGGCACAGCTCCGGCAGTTGTGGCCATCGGGGAGTGAACGAGTGGATGGAAGGCCTCTCTCTCTCTGCCTCTCCTCTGTGTAACTTTGACTTTCAAATAAAAATAAATAAATCTTTAAAAAAAAAAGAGAGAGAATGAGGTGAGACCAGAATGTAGCAGCCTAAGCTACTGGTGGTAAAGTGGCGGGTAGAGCCTGGCGTGAGTCCCACGTGGAGCCCTGTGGGGTACTGTATTCTTGGCAACCTAGAAAGAAAAAGGGGGGCACGATTCTCTCTCCACAACCACTGGGTACCAATGTCTTGTAACTAGCCGAGAGAGGGTGGATACCATCTTGGACATACATAACAGCTGTACCAGCTCAATCAGCTGGGAGACCTGTGAGTCTCACTGGAAGAACTGACAGGGTGCTAGGTATTCATGACTGTGGGAGTTCTGTATGCTGGGACTGTGAAAACACTGTGGCTGCATGTGAGGGCGCATGGTGTGGCTGGATCTTTGGCAGTCACTGTGGGCAGCTCCACATGCTCAGGGCTCCCTGATTGGCTGGTGAGGGTCATGACTATGGGATATGGGCTCACACTGAACACAGCACAGATCCTATGTGTGGTTCTCATGGCAGTGCAAACGAATATTGTACCCACTGAGGCCAGTGACCAGGCACTGGTCGGTCACCTTGGAGGAGAGTAAGTGAGCATGAGACTACGCCAACAGAGCAGATTGAACCTCACCTCTGATTTCTTTAAGAAAAAGATTTACCATGCTCAATTTGAGTATCACCTCAGATACTCCCCTCACCTTGGAGCACTAAATAGAGCTCACTGGCCATGCCCATCACATGCCTAGGGGTATTCACTGAAAGAAACTCCACTAAGCCACAGAGGCATAGTCCAAAGATAAAAGCCATCACAGGGAAAAAAAAAAAAATCTCCATGAATGCCCAAAAATAAACACAGCAATTCAAGAAACAATAAAGAAGAAAACATGATACCACAAACACAACAATACTTCAATACTACTATATCCTGATATCTGAGGTGGGATGTGAAGGATAAGGAAAGGAGAGGGGATGAAGGAATACTTAGGACAAATTTGATGCAACAGATGGAAAGACCTACATCAATACATCAATTTAAAGTCCTGGTCCTAAGCACGGGGAGAATACAATAAGCTAAGAATAGGTTACACTAATGCCTTATATTTGCATACTACTTTACAGTTTTCACATTTTACACTCATAGTGTGGAAGGTTACAGCTTGCCAAAGGAAGCATTATGGGGGAGTTGGGATCCAATCTGGACTCTGAAGAATGGTTGAAAAGAAAAAAACTTCTAGTTAATATGATCATTCACAGACAAAAAGTACAGATGCTTAGAGCTTTTGGGGGAAAGGGTGAATAATTATATGGATATGAAAGAATCTTTTCATTTGCAAATTCTTCAATAAAACACTAAAAAGAAATGAGTGACAGAGAAATGGTCAAGCACAGTCCACACATTTGAATGGTCCCTGAGCTGAGGGAACAATTAAGATCCCTAAAAGACCACCATACCCTTGAATATAGGGTGGCTGTCTGAAATTCTGAATTGACATATTTTAAACTTATGTTTTTAAACTTAAGAAATTTCATTCTGATTAAAACATCTATTTCCTACTGATGAGTCAAAGCTACAGTTAGAATATATTAAGGTCCAGAGAGAGAGAGAGAGAGAGAGAGAGAGAGAGAGAGAGAGAGAGAAACATAAACCAGGTTCTTACTACCAATAAAAGAAACCACACAAATATCACAAAGGTTAAAAACTGGAATTAAGGCTGGCGCCGCGGCTCACTAGGCTAATCCTCCGCCTTGCGGCACCGGCACACCGGGTTCTAGTCCTGGTCGGGGCGCCGGATTCTGTCCCGGTTGCCCTCTTCCAGGCCAGCTCTCTGCTGTGGCCAGGGAGTGCAGTGAAGGATGGCCCAGGTGCTTGGGCCCTGCACCCCATGGGAGACCAGGGGAAGCACCTGGCTCCTGCCATCGGATCAGCGCGGTGCGCCGGCCGCAGCGCGCTGGCCGTGGCGGCCATTGGAGGGTGAACCAACGGCAAAGGAAGACCTTTTTCTCTGTCTCTCTCTCTCACTGTCCACTCTTCCTGTCAAAAAAAAAAAAAAAATGGAATTAAGATATGAGACAGTGCCAGCATTGTGGCGCTGTAGGTTAAGCTGTCACCTGCTATGCTACCTCCACTTCCAATACAGCTCCCTGCTAATGTGCCTGGCAAAGCAGCAGAAGCTACCCACATGGGAGACCTGGATGGAGTTCCTGACTCCTTTCTTTTACATAGTCCAGCCTAAACCACGTGGCCATTTAGAGAGTAAAACAGGGGAATGAAAGATTCTGCTCTCTCACTCTCTGTGTCTCCTTGTAACTCTGCCTTTCAAATAAATGAATAAAACCTTTTAAAAAGATATGAGAAGCTATTACTTTTAAATATGGTTTTCTACCAGTACCATTTCTATTAACAAACATGGTCACTGGTTTTACAACATAACTTCTCAAACTACTTAAATGGTCCTAAAAACCTAATGAATAATATGTCACAGGATCTAGCAGGCAGGTTCACAAAACATCCAGACTAAACTACCAAACTGTAATAATTATAAATCCTAGTTACTGCAGTATACAAAGCTATCTTCTAAGCAGTAAAAAAAATTAAGAGCCCTTTTAAATAGTCCATTATGACAGCACTTAGCCTTCATTTATGCCAAATTTGAACATTTCATAACACTTAGGTTGTATGTACTTACAAAAGCAGTAGAGATAAGACAAACGTGCCAACATTAATATTACACAGCAAAATATAACAAGAGTACAAACAAAGAGCAATGGGGCTCAAAGGAAAAGGAGTACGTGTACCTGGAAAAGTTGTCAAAAGGATATGGCATATAAAACGAGCTTTGAATTGGGGAGGAGACCGGCTGACGGCATCAGGACAAAACCAGCATATTAGGTGGAGACACACCCGTGAGCAATTACACAGAACCAAGTAAGCAGTCTTGGGAACAGCACTGTGGTGGAGCGGGTAAAGCTGCCACCTGCAGTGCTGGCATCTCACATGAGCTCCATTTCAAGTCCTGGTTGCTCCACTTCTGATCCAATTCTCTGCTATAGCGTGGGAAAGCAGTAGAAGATAGCCAAGTCCTTGGGCCCCTGCACCTGCATGGGAGACCCAGAAGAAGCTCCTGGCTTCAGATCAGTGTAGCTCTGGACACTGAGCCAGCATATGGAAGACTTCTGTCTCTCCTTCTCTGTCTGTAACTCTCTCTCTCAAATAAATAAATCTTTAAAAAAAAAAAAAAAAAGACTGCATTACATGTAATGTTTGACAACAGAAAAAAAGGACAGCATTTCTGAGGACACAGATTAACTGAAAACCACAGACTATGACATATGCCCAGCAGAGCCAGGAAAATCACAAATTTCTTTAGTTCTATTTCTAAATAAAGAAGCATAGTGGGGGCCAGCGCCGTGGTTCACTAGGCTAATCCTCCGCCTGAGGTGCTGGCACACCGGCTTCTAGTCCCAGTTGGGGCGCCGGATTCTGTCCCAGTTGCTCCTCTTCCAGTCCAGCTCTCTGCTGTGGCTTGGGAGTGCAGTGGAGAATGGCCTAGGTCCTTGGGTCCTGCACCCACATGGGAGACCAGGAGGAGGTGCCTGGCTCCTGGCTTCACATTAGCGCAGTGGGCCGGCGGTAGCGGTCACTTGGGGGGTGAACCAACGGAAGGAAGACCTTTCTCTGTGTCTGTCTCTCTGTCTCTGTCTCTCTCACTGTCTAACTCTGCCTGTCAAAAAGAAGAAGAAGAAGAAGCATAGTGGGGCCAGCGCTGTGGCACAGCAGGTAAAGCCACCACCTGCAGTGCCGGCATTCCTTGTGGGTGTTAGTTCAAGTCCTGGCTGCTCCTCTCCCGGTCCAGCTCTCTGCTATGGACTGAAGTGGAAGATGACCCAAGTCCTTGGGTCCCTGCACCCACGTGGGAGACCTGGAAGAAGCTCCTGGTTCCTGGCTTCAGATCAGCACAGCTCCAGACACTGTGGCCAATTGGTAGTGAACCAGTGGATGGAAGACCTTTCTCTCTCTCTCTCTCTCTCTCTCTCTCTCTCTCTCTGCCTCTTCTCTTTCTGTGTAACTATGACTTTCAAATACATCGAAAAATATTTAAGGAAAAAAAAAAGCAGCAGCAGCAACATAGGAAGAAGGCAATATTCTGGGGACCTATTACTATATGGGAGGCAAGGTCAAAGATAATCTATAAGCTCATTAAATATACCCAACAGTCCTTTGAAACCTAAGAAAGAAGTTAACTTGTTGAGATTCAGTTAGCAAAAAGGATGAAAATCATATTTAATCCAAGATCTAAATGGTTTCAAAGCCATACTTCCCTTGTCTTAACCAGAAATTGCGGAGTAGAAAATATTATAGTAGCTTATGGTATCATTTTATGATGTTTTGAAGTCTCTAAAGTCTTAGTATAACTTTGATGAAAGAAAAGGTTTTAAATACATAGTGTTGTGTTCTGGCTGTTATTTGCAAAATACCTCGCTTCTACTTACCCATTCAATAAGATTGATTCAAATCCATTTACCGTCAGTAGAAGTGTTTCCAAACTAAAACTCTCTTTTTAGTTTTTATTTTCATCACTACAGTTTAACTCATTTGAAAATATCAATTTCATTACTTAGTTTTAGGTGGAAAGTCTCTATACCAATTCAATAGGTGTCTATTCTTTAATATCCCCAAAACCACACACACAAACCAGAAAATATCTCTCTATCCTTGTCCCTCTATCCCACAATTACCACAGTTCAGTGTTTATGGAAAAGAATAATCAGAGATTACTTCTCTCCTTTGTCTTCCAAAGAAGATAACATCATCCTGGGCACTGTTCCATCCCTGAAAAGTAACTGGACCAAGCTGGAAGCTCCAGGTGATCAAATGGCACATCACAAGAAAATATCATTTTATCCCACAAACTGCCACACTTCATTTACACTGCTGGTGATATGAGATAACTAAGCAGTCAGTTAGCTATAATGAGCTGAAATTCTTGCCAGCCCTGCAACTTAATGTTATCTCTTTAACTGTCAATTAAAAAAAAAAAAAAGATTTATTTTACTTGAAAAAGTTACAGAGAGAGAGGAGAAGCAGAGAGAGAGAGAGAGGGGTAGGTCTTTATCCACTGGTTCATTCCCTAATTGGCCACAATAGCCAGAGCTGTGCTGATCTGAAGCCAGGAGCCAGGAGCTTCTTCTAGGTCTCCCACGCGGGTGCAGGTGCCCAAGGGCTTGGGCCATCTTCCATTGCTTTCCCAGGCCACAGCAGAGAGCTGGATCGGAGGTGGAGCAGCTGGGACTCGAACCAGTGCCCATATGGGATGCCAGCACTGCAGGCTGTGGCTTTACCCACTACTCCACAGTGCTGGTCCCTGTCAATTTGAGATACCTACCTTCCTAAGACGCATCTGTTTCTCACTGGGACCTGAAAGAAGAGATACCACAATTCCAGGTGGAGATGTCATAAAAATCCCAAAGGGCTTCACGAATGGCAAGACCCCACCCCATTTTTTAATCTAATTAAAGTACCACCCCTACCTTAGAAAAGAAGCTGAGAATAGGGGAGACATCTCTTTCTGCCCTGACCATTCTTCAAAGTCTCTCGGTCTCTCTCTTTTTGTCCTCATGACAACACTCTGCCCCATTCATGATGGGTATTTCTCACTCAAGCGTGAATATGTGTTTTCTCTTTCTTAAATAAATACTTTTTCATTTGTGCAGTATACAATGCTGCTGCTTAGAATTCTTATTTCTATGGGAGGCAAGAACCTGGAATAAAAATTAAGGTACATAGGCCCCTATCACTGACGCATACTTAACCATTCAAGCTCTCCCCTCTGAGCCCAGATGCAATTTTTCCTCAAGTTTCTTCCTAAGTGACGGCTTAGATCCTGTAACTGCTCTATTCGCTATTATAGTACATCTCTCAGGAAATGACATGACTTCCATTTTCAAATATCTTTTAGCAATACAATTTCTTACTTTTCAAACAAAGTAGTTCACAAAACTCAAGTTTGTAAACAAGGAAAGACAATTCTCAAAAAAGCAAAATTAGAGTACAAAGTTAAACGGCTCAACATTCCCTATATCCAAATTACAAGGATTCCTCAGAACACAGTGTGAAATAAACATGATTTTAAGTTACTAGTCTTAAGAGGAAACTCCATGGGAAATTTCCTTCTCACTACACTGAAAAACATGACTACATATATTCTTATTTCTGTTAGAACTGTGGGGAGCAATCCAGACTAGACTGAGTTACTGGAATTAAGACTTATTCTATGCATCTGCTCTCCCACAATATGGCGCTGGGAGAGAAGTAAACAGCTTCCACACAGCTGCCTCCAGTTCAGCTAATAAACTGTAGGACTTGCTCCTGATTGGAGGAGAGCAGCGTACTCGGCGTGTGGGCAGCCGAGTTAGGATTGGCGGAGGAGGACTATAAAGGAGGAGAGAGACGGCATGCACCAGGAACATCTATGGGGAACATCTAAGGGGAACATCTAGCTGAAGGAACACCTGTGCAGCCCCCGAGAAAGCCGGCCGGCGGTGTGCCGCTCCCCTGCGGAAGTGGGGAATGTGGCCAGGGGGAACTGCCCTTCCACGGAGGTGGAAGGGATAGTAGCCAACCCGGGAAGAACCAGCAGCAAACCCGGGGAAGGCCGAGCAGACGAAAGAACAGCGCAGGGTCCTGTGTTGCTCCTCCACGAAGAGGGGGAGCGACAAGAACTAACGAAACTCACCCTGTACCTATAAACACAACAAGTGCCCCAAAGACCAAAAATAGACTTTATTAAGCTGTGTAACTCATAAAACAAACAGGCACATGAACAAATCGGCACATAAAAAAAGGAGGTTTGCACGCAGTGACCAACATTGAACTGAGTGTATAAATCTGGTTAGAATAAAAAGGACTTTCCTCCAACTCCCAAATTACCTACCTGTAAGAATTTTTAATGAGGCTTGAGGACATAATTTTTTTTTTTTTTTAAGAGTGTGGGGGAAGCAGGGAGAGCAAGAGTTCAGGGGAGGGAGTTAGTAATGTATTGTTAGCTAGGGTATCAGAAGAGCATACAGAATATTTCATAAGCAGTACCTAGCTACCCCTGTTTACTTTCAAGCCATCATTTAGTGGTTCAAACTAAGCATTTAAAAATATCTAATTCCTGGGTCGGCGCCGTGGCTCACTAGGCTAATCCTCCGCCTAGCGGCGCCGGCACACCGGGTTCTAGTCCCGGTTGGGGCGCCGGATTCTGTCCCGGTTGCCCCTCTTCCAGGCCAGCTCTCTGCTGTGGCCAGGGAATGCAGTGGAGGATGGCCCAGGTGCTTGGGCCCTGCACCCCATGGGAGACCAGGAAAAGCACCTGGCTCCTGGCTCCTGCCATCGGATCAGCGCGGTGCGCCGGCCAGAGCGCGCTGGCCGCGGCGGCCATTGGAGGGTGAACCAACGGCAAAGGAAGACCTTTCTCTCTGTCTCTCTCTCTCACTGTCCACTCTGCCTGTCAAAAAAAAATAAATAAATAAATAAAAAAAATAAAAAAAATATCTAATTCCTTACAGTAAAAAGATAACTCAGATACTTCTTTTTTCAGTAAGGAGAGGTAGAACATATTAAGAAATGAAAACTGGTTTTTGTGTGTGAATGTTTTAACTCTAATGTCTTTCTAGGGCAGAACTTCAAAGATTAGTTATAAAGCTGATGCTTGGGATACCAGAATCCCTATCAAGTTCCTGCTACTCTGCTTCTGATCAGATTCCTGCTAATTCAGCATGGGAAGCAGCAGATAATAGCTCAAGTCCCTAGCACCCAAGTGGGAGATTCAGCTGGAGTTGAGATCCTGGCTTCATCCTGGCCCAGATTTCAGTCTTTTTAATTAAAACAGCAATAAAATGACTCAGTAAACTTTATTGTCCTGAATTTGAATGCCACTTAGACTATATGAAACATTCTTATGCACACTCATTCTTTGGAAATGTAGTATAAAAATTAAGTCTCCACTTAACATTATGTCTTATTGTATTTAAACATTACAAGTAATTCATGAATTGTAAACCTACACAGATTGGTCTCAAAGTGATTCAAATCTGCAATGCTAATTAAATTTTGCCAACTTTTAGGGCACATGAAAAATAGACAAAAACAATTAATTCAATCTAGTCTATACTAATGGCACAATAAACTGGTCAGGAATAGTTTCCTGCAGATAAATTCTAAATCTGGATAACACATTTTCAAAAATATACTATTTAAAGACACAGGGAAAAAGTAGGAATATACCAAAGGAAGACTTACGCTGAATTACACAAAGTACAATGGGTAAGAATTGAAAATCTTTATTTTTTGGCCTGAGGGCACTCACCACTCAAACTCCCTGCATCAGCTACACCCTAATCCCCACTTATCCTAGAGAAGAAAAACATGGACTTAAAGACGGCAGAGGACAGGAATAGGGCAGGCAGAGTAGCTATAAATTAGGGAGATAAATGCTAAAAGTAACAGAGCTACAAAGCCACCTGAATTTTTGGCCAACATTAAAAAACATATCCAGGGAAAGATGAAAAGGGTCTGGGAAAGGGGGAAGCAAGTCAGAGGGGAATCTACCCTTAAAAGACATGTAAAATACATGCATTTGCTGCTTTCTCAGACTGACCACATTCCCCATGCAGTTCATAGCTCAAGCAGCAGAAAGCAGCAGTCTTTCTAACTTGATGTGTCAGGAGACAGAGCTCATGGCTGGCAGAGTAGTTATAAAGTTGGGAGAAAACTCTCAATGGGAAGAAAAAAAAAAAGAGCGCGTGCCAAGGGCTGTAATCTTAGTATCAACTGTGGCAAAATCCTTGGTGATAGTCAACTACAGAGGGACAGGAAAATCCATAGTCCCCAGGCTACAAAATCAACAGCTCTAAGATGAAAGAACTGAGCAAAGACAGCAACTACACAATGCAGGGGAAAAAGTGCACAGTTTGAGAACAGTCAAGTTAATCGCAAGCTGGAAGAAAGAAAAAAACAACAAAACAATCCTCCACCAAAAAGGAAACCTGTTAAAGTGAAATGAACACTATGAGAAATGGTGACTTGATCAGCCCTCACCCTGTTGATGAGCAACTTGATATGTTATCCCTCTTAGTATTTTTTTTTTGTTCTACTTAATACTTTTGGTTGAATACTGTAATCAATACACAATTCTTCTTAAGTGCTGAAACTTAACTGAAAAGTGATCGCTGTTAAATGTAAGAGTGGGAATAAGAGAGGGAAGAGATGTGCAATTCGGGACATGCTCAAGCTGACTTACCTCAAACGGTAGAGTTAGAAACATACCAGGGGATTCCAATTCAATCCCATCAAGGTGGCATGTACCAATGCCATCTCTCTAGTCCCAGTGATCAATTTCTGTTCACAATTGATCATAATGATAGGACTAAGAACCAAAGGGATCACAGAAACAAGAATAGTGTCTGCAAATACTAGCTGATAGGAAAAAAAAGGGAGAGAATGGTCCAACATGGGAAGTGAGATACATAGCAGACCCATAGAATGGCAGATGTCCTAAACAGCACTCTGGCCTCATAATCAGCCCTTAAGGCATGCGGATCCGGCTGAAAAGCCCATGAGACAATTTCAGGCATGGAAAGCCAAGACACTCTGGGGGGGGGGGGGGGGAACTAAATGAAAGATCTCTGAGAGTGAGATCCCAGTGGAAAGAATGGGTCATCAAAGAAGGAGGTACCTTTCTCTGAAGGGAGGAGAGAACTTCCACTTTGACCATGGCCTTGTCTAAATATGATCAGAGTCAGTGACCTCAGGGGGCTTCCATAGCCTTGGCAGCTCATGACAAGAGCCTAGGGTGATTACTGAGGCCATAAACAAGAGTGTCAATTTGTTAAGTCAACAACAGGAGTCACTGGGCACTTACTCCTCATGTAGGATCTCTGTCCTTAGGGTGCTGTACATTGAGATTTAATGCTATAACTAGTACTCAAACAGTATTTTTCACTTTATGTTTCTGTGTGGGAGCAAACTGTTGAAATCTTTACTTAATGTATGCTAAACTGATCTTCTGTATATAAAGAGAATCGAAAATGAAACTTGATGTGAATGGAAGGGGAGAGGGTGTGGGAAAGGGGAGGGTTGCGGGTGGGAGGGACGTAATGGTGGGGAAGCCATTGTAATCCATAAGCTGTACTTTGGAAATTTATATTCATTAAATAAAAGTTTGAAAGAAAAAAAAAACTGAACAGAATCTAGAATCACTAACATGTATTCATAATGTTCAATTTTCAACCAAACTAAATTTCACATACAAAGAAACAGAAAAACATGACCCATACTCATGAAAACAAAAAGTCAAAAGAAATTGATGCAGAACACGTTAATATGTGGAACTTAACAGAGAGTGACTTCTAATAACTAACATTTCTTATACTACTTCTAAAGATGTATGTAATTATTTGAAAGGCAAAGCAATGGAGAGGGAGAGAGAGAGAAAGAACTTCCATCCGCTGGTTCACTCCTCAAATGGTCCCAAGAACTGAGGCTAGAAAAATACAGAATATAGCTAAAAAGTCCTTCAACAAAAGAAGTATACTGAAGTATTTCATTAACATAAAAGTAGAAAATGCCAACAAAGAAAAATCTAGAAGCAGATGGCTTCATCAGTGAATTTTACCAGAGATATAAGAAAAAATAAATAGGCGGGTGCCGCTGCTCACTAGGCTCATCCTCCACCTGTGGCACCGGCACTCCAGGTTCTAGTCCCGGTTGGGGTGCCAGTTCTGTCCTGGTTGCTCTCTTCCAGTCCAGCTCTCTGCTGTGGCCCGGGAGGGCAGTGGAGGATGGCTCAAGGGCTTGGGCCCCTGCACCTGCATGGGAGACCAGGAGAAAGCACCTGGCTCCTGGCTTCAGATCGGCGCAGCACCGGCTGTAGCGACCATTTGCGGGGTGAACCAACAGAAAAGTAAGACCTTTCTCTCTGTCTCTCTAACTCTGCCTGTCAAAAATAAATAAATAAATAGTAATATTTCTCAAACTCCTCCAACTCATTAACTCTCAAATTCCTAACTCATTATAAGAGGGCTTCAACACACTGATACTAAAGCAAGAGCCTAAGAAGAGAAGACTAGGGGCGGGCACTGTACCATAGTTAATTTAAGCCTCCATCTGAGACACCAGCATCCTATATGAGTGCAGGTTCATGTCCCAGCTGCTCCACTTCTAATTCAGTTCTCTGCTATGGCCTGGGAAAGCAGTGGAAGATGGCCCAAGTCCTTGGACCCCTGCAACCACATGGGAGACCCAGAAGAAGCTCCTGGCAGCCATTTGGGGAGTGAACCATGGGATGGAAGACAATTCTCTCTTTCTCTCCCCCTCTCTCTATAACTCTGCCTCTCAAATAAATAAATCTTAAAAAAAAAAAAAAAAAGAAAGAAAACTAAATTAAACTAGAGGTCAGTATTCCTTACTAATAGAGATGCAAAAATTCTCAACAATATACTGGCTGTAATAGCTTTCTGTCACTCTAACAAATATCTGAGAAAAGCTACATGAAGGAAAAAGGTTAATCACATTTATGGAGATGCAGAGTCCAAGATCAGGCAGTTCCACTGATATGAAGAGGATGGACTGGGTACAGAAAAAGGATCACATGACAAACCAGAGGTAGAGAATAAACACGGGGATGTGACACAGACGACCAGCGGGGAGAGCAGGGACGCCCAGGGCTCCGAGTCCAAACATCTGCACTGGAAGAGGAGGTGAGCTCAGTAACCCGAGACATTGGCGGGGAAACGGCAGTCAGAATCCAGAGGGGAACAGGCTTGAGGCAGGAAAGTTCACTAGACTGACTACAGGAGAGAAGGAAAAAAAAAAAAAAAAAGGTTGGGGGGTACTGGTACAGAGGAGTTTCTCTCTCTGCCAACCTTGCAAAGGAGAGCAAGAGACAAAGAGCAGGCCCCACTCTGGATATACGTAACAAAAGGGGAGAGCTAAGGAACTGAGGCACTACAACTCAGTAGCCTAGGCAACCCAGTGGGAGTCCACAGGAGAAACTGAGCCCACACAGACTCTTTGGGTAGAAGCCAGAGATCGGAAGCTAAATACCATCAATTCTGCTCAGCCGTGCGGTATTACTTACTTCCTGAATTAAAAAATTAAATAAATAAATAAATAAAAAGAGATTTACCACGCATAATTTGAGGGTGTCACCTTTGCACACCCGTAACCCAGAAGAACCAAGCAGAGCTCTCAGGCCACACCTATCTCAAGCCTCCAAGGATCCTCCAACAGCAGACAGTCCACTTAACACAGACATAGTATTAAAAAAAAAAAAAAACTCACAGTGAGGGAAGAAGAATTAACAATGCCAAGCAACAAACACAAAAACCGATGGAACAAGATCAACGGTGACACTATGACGCCTCCAAATAAACAAAACACCCCAAGCCAAGATTATGAAGATGATGAGATAGAAGAAATGCAAGATACAGATTTCAAAAAATTTATGATAAGAACATTTAGAAGTTTTCAAAAGCAAATCCTTGAACTACAGAAATCCTTATTGGACAGGATTGAAAATCTCTCTCGTGAAAATGAAATTTTAAGGAAGAATCAAAATGAAACGCAGAAACTAGTAGAACAGGAAAGTGTGATAGTGAAGAGAAATCAAAATGAAATGAAGAGCTCAATAGATCAAATGACAAACACATTAGAAAGTCTAAAAAACAGTCAGTGAAACAGAAGAGAGAATATGGGACGTAGAAGACAGAGCACAGGAAAACATACAGTCAAACCAAAGAAAAGAGGAGGAAATTAGAATTCTAAAAAATATTGTTGGGAATCTTCAGGATACTATTAAAAAACCCAACATTCGAGTTCTAGGAGTTCCTGAAGGCATGGAGAGAGAGAAAGGATTAGAAGGCCTTTTTAGTGAGATACTAGCAGAGAACTTTCCAGGTTTGGAGAAGGACAGAGACATCCTAGTACAGGAAACTCATAGAACCCCTAGTAAACATGACCAAAAGAGATCCTCACCACAGCACGCTGTAATTAAACTCACCACAGTGAAACATAAAGAAAAGATCCTAAAATGTGCAAGAGAGAAACGTCAGATTACTCTCAGAGGATCTCCAATCAGACTCACAGCAGACTTCTCATCAGAAACACTACAGGCTAGGAGGGAATGGCGAGACATAGCACATGTGCTAAGAGAGAAAAATTGCCAGCCCAGATTACTATATCCTGCTAAGCTCTCATTTGTGAATGAAGGTGAAATAAAGACCTTTCATAGCAAACAGAAATTGAAAGACTTTGTCGCCACTCGTCCGGCCCTGCAAAAGATACTTAAAGATGTGCTACACTCAGAAACACAGAAACACGGCCATCAATATGAAAGAAGGTAAAGGAAGAACACCTACCAGTAAAAGAGCATAAGAAGCTCAAAGCATATACTAGAAAATATCTCTGGGAAAATGGCAGGGCAAAGTCACTATGTATAGTCACATTAAACGTTAATGGACGTAACTCTTCAGTTAAAAGACACTGATTGGCTGATTGGCTTAAGGAATAAAACCCAACTATTTGTTGCCTACAAGAAACACATCTCTCTAACAAAGATGCATGCAGACTGAAAGTGAAACGTTGGAAAAAGATATTCCATGCCAACAGAAACCAAAAAAAAGGCAGGTGTAGCCATATTAATATCAGACAAAATAAACTTTAATACAAAAACTGTTAAGAGAGACAAAGAGGGGCACTATATAATGATTAAGGGTTCAATTCAACAGGAAGATGTAACTATTATAAATGTATATGCACCTAATTACAGGGCACCAGTCTATTTAAAAGATATGTTAAGGGACTTAAAAGGAGACTTAGATTCCAATACAATAGTACTGGGGGAATTCAATACTCCACTCTCAGAAATAGACAGATCATCCGGACAGAAGATCAACAAGGAAACAGCAGATTTCATCAACACTATTGCCCAAATGGATCTAACAGATATCTACAGAACTTTCAATCCTACATCTAAAGACTTTACATTCTTCTCAGCAGTACATGGAACCTTCTCTAGGATTGGTCACATACTAGGCCACAAAGTCAGTCTTAGCAAATTTAAAAGAATTAGAATCATACCATGCAGCTTCTCAGACCACAGCAGAATGAAGCTGGAAATTAGCAACTCAGGAAACCCTAGAAAGTATGCAAACACATGGAGACTGAACAACATGCTCCTGAATGAACACTGGGTCATTTAAGAAATCAAAAGAGAAATGAAAAACTTTCTGGAAGTAAATGAGGATAACAACACAACATATCAAAACTTATGGGATACAGCAAAAGCAGTATTGAGAGGCAAGTTTATAGCAATAGGTGCCTATATCAAGAAATTGACATTTTTCAAAAGAGGAAATCCAAAGGGCCAACAGGCACATGAAAAAATGTTCAAGATCACTAGCCATCAGGGAAATGCAAATCAAAACCACAATGAGGTTTCACTTCACCCCGGTTAGAATGGCTCACATTCAGAAATCTACCAACAACAGATGCTGGCGAGGATGTGGGGAAAAAGGGACACTAACCCACTGTTGGTGGGAATGCAAACTGGTTAAGCCACTATGGAAGTCAGTCTGGAGATTCCTCAGAAACCTGAAGATAACCCTACCATACAACCCAGCCATCCCACTCCTTGGAATTTACCCAAAGGAATTTAAATTGGCAAACAAAAAAGCGGTCTGCACCCTAATGTCTACTGCAGCTCAATTCACAATAGCCAAGACCTGGAACCAACCTAAATGCCCATCAACGGTAGACTGGATAAAGAAATTATGGGATATGTACTCTTTAGAATACTATACCGCAGAAAAAAAAAACAATGAAATCCAGTCATCTGCAACAAAATGGAGGAATCTGGAACACATCATGCTGAGTGAAATAAGCCAGTCCCAAAGGGACAAATATCACATGTTCTCCCTGATCGGTGACAACTGACTGAACACCAAAAAGGAAACCTGTAGAAGTGAAATGGACACTATGAGAAACAGTGACTTGATCAGCATAGCCCTGACTGTTAATGAACAACTTAATATGTTATCCCTCTTAGTATTTTTTTTGTCTGTTCTACTTTATACTACTGGTTTAATTTTGTAATTAATACACAGTTATTCTTAAGTGTTGAAATTTAACTGAAATGTGATCCCTGTTAAATAGTAGAGTGGGAATAAGAGAGGGAAGAGATGTATAATTTGGGACATGCTCAAGCTGACTTGCCCCAAATGGTAGAGTTAGAAACATACCAGGGGATTCCAATTCAATCCCATCAAGGTGGCATGTACCAATGCCATCTCACTAGTCCAAGTGATCAAATTCAGTTGACAATTGATCATAATGAAAGGACTAAGAGTCAAAGGGAGCACATAAACAAGTCTAGTGCCTGCTAATACTAACCGATAGAATAAATAAAGGGAAGAGCGATCCAACATGGGAAGCGAGATACACAGCAGACTCATAGAATGGCGGATGTCCTAAACAGCACTCTGGCCTCAGAATCAGCCCTAAAGGCACTCGGATCCGGCTGAAAAGCCCATGAGAGTACTTCAGGCATGGAAAGCCAAGTCACTCTGGCAAAAAAAAAAAAAAAAAAAAAAAAAAAAAAAACAAAAAAAAAACAAACAAAAAAAAAACCTAAATGAAAGTTCTCTGCAAGTGAGATCTCAGTGGAAAGAACAGGTCTTCAAAGAAGGAGGTACCTTTTTCTGAAGGGAGGAGAGAACTTCCACTTTGACTATGACCTTGTCTAAACAAGATAAGAGTCGGTGAACTCAAAAGGCTTCCATAGCCTTGGAAACTCATGACTGGAGCATAGGGAGATTACTGATGCCATAAACAGGAGTGTCAATTTGTAAAGTCAACAACAGGAGTCACTGTGCACTTACTCCTCATGTAGGATCTCTGTCCTTAATGTGCTATACATTGAGATTTAATGCTATAACCAATACTCAAACAGTATTTTTCACTTTATGTTTCTGTGTGGGTGCAAACTGTTGAAATCTTTACTTAATGTATACTAAACTGATTTTCTGTATATATAGAAAATTGAAAATGAATCTTGATATGAATGGAAGGGGAGAGAGAGCGGGAAAGGGGAGGGTTGCGGGTGGGAGGGACGTAATGGGGGGGGCCAATGTAATCCATAAGCTGTACTTTGGAAATCTATATTCATTAAATAAAAGTTAAAAAAAAAAGAATAAACACGGCTAGGTTTGGGATTATGTAAACAACCCTTCCTTCTTCCAAGAGCTACTGTCCCATGGACATACTCCAAATGACCTAAGGACTCCCACTACACCAAGGGTGGAAAATATCTGGCCTGTAAGCTATAAAAGGCTGGCAAAATCATTAGGTCTGGCCCTACCCTGGTGAATGCAGGCAAGAGTTGAAATTAAATAAATCTACAGTAGGCTAATATTTCAGTTGATAGTTTTATATGGCTGGCAAATGACATTTTATTTAAGATTTATTAATTATTTGAAAATCAGAGTTAAAGATTGAGAGGAAGAGACACACAGAGATTTTTTTATCCACCCGTTCACTCCCCAGATGGTTACAAAAGCCAGGGAGCTTCATCCGTCTCCCACATGGGTAACAGGAGCCCGAACACGTGGCCATCTTCCTCTGCCTTTCCAAGGCATTAGCAGGGAGCTGGATCAAGTGAAGCAGCTAGGACTCAAATTGACAACTATATGGAATGCTGGTGTTGGAGGTGGTATCTTTACCCTCTATATCACAAGGCCAGCTCTGGCAAATGACATTTTAAATATCCAAATTGCCCTTGGTAGAAAAATAGTGCCCCCCAACCCTGCAATAGACCCATCTCCTAAACATCTTAATTGAATCAAATCTCCAACTTTCCAGTGCCATTAACATAAGAGTTTGCGGATGGGGCCAGCACTGTGGCACAATAGGTTAATGCTCTTGCTGTGGCACCAGCATCCCACATGGGCACCGGTTCTAATCCCGGCTGCTCCTCTTCCAATCCAGCTCTCTGCTATGGCCTGGGAAAGCAGGGGAAGATGGCCCAAATCTTTGGGCCTCTGTAGCACCTTCATGGGAGACTCAGAAAAAGCTCTTGGCTCCTGGCTTCCAATTAACTCAGCTCCGGCCACTGCAGCCATTTGGGGAGTGCACCAGTGGATGGAAGACCTTTCTCGCTGTCTCTCCCTCTCCCTGTCTGTAACTCTACCTCTCAAATAAATAAAATCCTTTTAAAAAAAGGTTTAAAAATTTTTAAATAGACTTTGGGAATTAATTGTCTGCATGAGGGTCAGTGCACAGATGATAAAGCCACCACCTAAAGTGACAGCATCCCGTGTGGGCACCGGTTCAAATACCTGCTGCTTCCCTTCTGTTCCACCTCTCTGCTATGGCCTGGAAAAGCAGTAGAAGATGGTCCAAATCCTTGGTCCCCTGCAACCATGTGGGAGACCTAGAAGAAGCTTCAGGCTCCTGGCTTTGGATTGGCCAAGTTCCCATTTAGGAAGGGAACCAGCAGATGGAAGACCTCTCTTTCTTTTTTTTTCTCTCTCTCTCTGCCTTTCTGTAACATTACCTTTCAAATTAATAAATATTTAAAATTAAAAAAATGGGCTCAGCATCTGCCTGGTTACAGCCACACTGGTCCTTATGCCTCTGCTCAACTTCTCACGTGCTAGCTGTGGATCAGTAGGTCCAACTTGGCCTCTGGCCTGGTGACCTGTGCCCAGGCCACCTTTTGGTCCAGTCACTGCCCACAGCCTCCGGGGTACCAGTGTAGGGGCTAACTCAGATGGGGCCTTGGTCCCAGGCTCAGCTGCACTCTTTGGTGGCTGGGAACTGGGGCCCTCTGAGGTGACCTGGACAGTGGTCATGGGATCCCATCTCCTTCTCCTAAGCCTGCACTCAAGTGCCCCTGCTGCCCGGTTCTGCTTTCAATGTATGACGAGGCCCCAGTGTTCTTGACTTTTCTAGAGAAGCAAATAAACAGCAAGAACAGCGCTCACTCCACCAAAGGCTGATGACTTACATACACATTTTTCCAAAGATGATATATAAATGGTCAAGAAGTATATGAAAAGATGCTCAACATCACTAATCAGAGAAATGCAAGTCAAAACCACCTCCAATGAAAAATGCAAATGAGAAACCACCTCCCATCTGCTAGGATGGCTATTAACAACAACAAACAGTTCTGGTGGGAATGCAAAATTTTACAGCACCTATGGAAAACAATATGGAGATTTCTCAAAAAATCAAAACCATAATTGTCATATTTACTATATGATCTATCAATACCACTTCTGGTTATTTATGGATCTTAAAGATGTATCTGCAGTCGTATATTCAGAAGAGCACTATTTCTAACTAGGCAAAACAGGGCTACAACATAAAAGTGTGCATCAATGGATGAACAGATATAAGAAATATGCATATACACACACATACACATGAATATTATTCAGCCTTAAAAATGAAGAGAATCTTGCTATATGCAACAATATGCATGAACCTGAGGATATGATGCTAAGTGAAATAAGTCAGTCACAGACAGAAGGACTAATACTCCATGATTACATTGATATATGATATGTAAAACAATCCAATGCATGGAAGCAAATAAGAAAATCGTTGACTGTCAGGGTCATGGGGCTCAGGTATAGGGAGTTAATAATAATCAACAAGTTAACAGGACCAGTGTTGTAGCATAGTGGATTAAGCTGCTGCCTGCGATGCCAGCATCTCTTAAGGGTGCCAGTTCAAGTCCCAGTTACTCCACTTGTGATCCAGCTCCCTACTGATATGCATCAGAATGCAGTAGAGGATGGCTCCAGTGCTTGGGCCCCTGCCCACATGGGAGACTAGGTAGAAGCTCCTGGCTCCTGACTTCAGCCTGGGCCAGTCTCAGCCATTGCAGCCATTTGAGGAGTGAACCAGCAGATGCAAGATCTCTCTTTCTCTGTCCCTTTTCTCTCTATGTAACTCTGCCTTTCAAATAAATAAATCTTCAAAAAAACAATATGCTAAAATTGCAGTTACACATGATAATTATTGAGTTGAATAAGGTTGAGTAAGTTCAATATTGTGCTTACAGATAACAATACTGTATTGCACATATACAAACCTGTTAAGAGGGTAAATCTCATGATAAAAGTTTAAACCACAATAAAATTTTGAAAAGATTTTAAAAAAATAACTAAGGGGCCAGCACTGTGGCAGAGTGGATGAAGCTGACACCTGCAACCCTGGCACCCCATATGAGTACCAATTCAGTTCTGGTGGCACCACTTCCAATCCAGCTCCCTGCTAATGGCCTGGGAAAAACAGTAGAGGACAGCTCACATGTCTTGGCCCCTGTCACCCACCCAGAAGACCTGAATGAAGCTTCTGGTTTCTGGCTTCAGCCTGGCTCAGCCCTGGCTGTAGCAGCCACTTGGGCAATGAACCAGAGGATGGAAGAACTCTTTTCTGTCACTTCCTCTAACTCTGACTTTCAAATAAACAAACCTTTAAAAAGAAAAAGAAAATAACCACACTAACAAAAGTTTTTTTCAATTACATATGAAACAAACAAACAAAGAACCTGAGAGAGCTAAATAGAATGGTAAAAGAAATCTGGAGTCTGTGGAGGAAATAGACAAGTATGTGTACCTCAGCTGTAGAAGTTCAGAAGCAGAGATGCCATCTAACCCTCCACCTACAGTTCCTGTTTTCCATCCACTTTTTTTTTTTTTTGGCAACGAAAATATTTCTAAAAAGTTCTTCCTTTCTTCTAAAGTCTCCTTAGTCCTGATAAGGTAACATGTCCGTATCTAAACCATTACAGAGGAAAGAAACTACTGAGACTAATCATGATTTAATCAAGGCAGTGGCCCCTTAACTAATCCCAAATATCATAACAGGAAGATGAACACTTACAAAACTGAGACTTTGCCAGAAAAGAATAGTGAAGAGCTGAAAAGTTATCTTAATCTCCTTCCTGTTGCTGTAAGAGAATAGGCAGGAGTGAGGTAAGAAAAGAAGTTTTGGAGACAAATCCTGCAGCATGGTGCTAGCATCTGCCAAAGACCTCATGCTATTTCACCTCCTGACAGAAAGGCAGAGGTCAAGAGAGCAACTGTAGGAAGGCAAAACACAAGTGGCAGCCTTGTTTTCTAACAGTCCACTCTCCTGCATTAATGCCTCTTAACAACTTAACCACCTTCTAAAGGCCCCATCTCCCAATACCACAACGGCAACCAACTTTCAACATGAGTTTTGAAGACAAACTACTTTCAGACCATAGCACAAGTCACCAATAATGTTTGCTACATTGAATCTAAACTGCTTTCAAAACCACTTCAAGATGAAAAGCTGGCTTCTTTATTTTAAAAAATAAAGATCCTGATCAATTATTCTGTTCTGGAATATATGAAGGAAGTCTTCAGGAACAGTTGCTGAGAAATTCAGTGTTTCAATCAGGAAGAAGTTTTGGATAAACCTGAGAAGCAAACAATTAAATTTCCAATTATTTTTTTGTAAATTTTTACATACCCTTTCATTCTAAGCAACATGATTTTTTTTTTTTTTTTTTTTGACAGGCAGAGTTAGACATTGAGAGAGAGAAACACAGAGAAAGGTCTTCCTTCCATTGGTTAACCCCCCAAGTGGCCGCTACACCAATCCGCACCCAGGAGCCAGGTGCTTCCTCCTGGTCTCCCATGCAGGTGCAGGGCCCAAGCACTTGGGCCATCCTCCACTGCCTTCCCAGGCCACAGCAGAGAGCTGGACTGGAAGAGGAGCAACCAAGACAGAATCTGGCGCCCCAACCGGGATTAGAACCCGGGGTGCCGGCGCCGCAGGCGGAGGATTAGCCTATTGAGCCACGCACCAGCTGCAACGTGCCTTCTTGATGCTTGATAAAGCAGCCATAGTATACAGTCCTGAATAATCTGACCATTTTGAATTACATCATACAAACTAACTGGATTTCTAAAAATTTATATATGAATGTATGTATGTATGTATGTATTTAAAAGGCAGAGTGACAAAGAGAAAAGGAGAGACAAAGAGAAAGTTAGCTTCCATGCACTGGTTCACTGCCTAAATAGCTGTAACAGCTGGGTTGGTCCAGGTCAAAGCTAGGAGCTCCAGGTTTCCCATGTGGATAGCAGGGACTCAATCACTTGGGCCATCATCTGCTGCTTCCAAGGTACATTGAAAGGGAGCTGGATCAAAAGTAGAGTAGCCAGGACTTGAATCAACACTCCAGCACAGGATGTAAGCACTGCAAACAGCAGCTTAATCAAGTGTGCCACAATGCCTGTTCTCAACTGAATTTTAGGTATCATGATTCCCAACAATATTTTTCCAATGTGAAAATATTTTAGTTTTAATATAATTAATATGGAGACAATATAGATCATCACCACTGACCACTGACTATATTCTTAATTGTGAAAATAAAACTAGATCATCAGCATTATCTTCCATTTGGATGTAACAGAAGAACACATTATGAGTCATCAAAAGGAATTTCAAATCTGTAACATAAAAATTGAAACAGATAAATAAAATTGCATTATATTTTACCCTACATAAATCAGAAAATCATGCCTGCCATTCCTGTTGTTTAGACAGTATTAAAATGTAGAACTCTAGGGCAAGTCTTTGGCCTACCAATTATGATGCCCGCTTCCCACATCAGAATAACTGGGCTCCATACCAGCTCCTGACACCTGCTAATGGGAACTCTAAGAGGCAGTGGGGGAAAGCCCAAGTAATTGGATCCCTACCATTCATATGCAAGACCTGGACTGAGTTTCTTATTCCCAGCTTCAGTTCTGATTGAGGAGTAAATCTATAAATGAATGCTAGCTCACTGTTTCTCTGCCTCTCAAATAATTTTTTTAATGTAGAACTCTATCAGTATTTTTTTTTAACTATTTTTTATTTATTTCAAAGACAGAGTTAGAGAGAGGAGGAGAGACAGTGTTATCTCCCACCTGCTGGTTCACTCCCCAAATCGGCTCAACAGTCAGGCCTAATAGTCAGGCCAAACCTAGAAGGCCCAATTTAGGAGCCCAGAGCTTCTTCCAGGTCTCACACATGGATACAATGGCCCACGTACTTGGGCCATCTTCTGCTACTTTCCCCAGGCACACTAGCAGGGAGCTGGCTCAGAATTGGAGCAGCCGGGTCTCAAACTGGTACTAACAAGGGATCTGGTGTCATAGGCAAAGGCTTTAATCAGTTATACCACAATACCAGCACCCAGTGTTCCTATAATAAATTTACCCTGAAGCTTTCCAACTCAGCCCTTAATTTTCAATTTTTCAAATCAAAAACTAATAAATACTATTTTATATTTTTCTTGGCTTTTCTATATACATAAAGGAACGAATATAATGAAAATAAAAAAGAACAATCCACCTAGACTTCCTATACAATATTAGACTCAGAAACTCAAAGCTGTAATTCAAGAAAAAGCTGACACTATTTTCAAGTAACAGTCAAAAAACTAAGCCTGGAATTGTAAGACAATGCTTATACACATTTAAGAGATATTTTCATTGTTAAAGTTAACATTATTAATGACATATAGTATAATGGAAAACAGATTAAGGGCTATCGACTTAAGCATCCAGACAATCCTTTAGAATCTACAAATTGAAAAAAGTTGATACTTGTTTGCACTTTACACTATGTAAGTTGTTCCAAGTAATAAATGTTTCAGCAAAAAGTTGAGTTAATGCAATTTCCATAATCACATAAGAAATAAAATACATATCTAAAATTTCTATTGCAGGTTTGAAATACATGAACAGCAATGTATTAAAAGTTACAGTAACAGGATTGGAGCTGTGGTATAGTGGGCTAAGCCTCTTTCTGTGGCACTGGCATGCCATATGGGCATCAGTTCTAGTCCCAGCTGTTCCACTTCCAAACCAGCTCTCTACTATAGCCGGGGAAAGCAGAAGACAGCCCAAGTGCTAGGGCCCCTGCACTCACGTGGAAAACCCAGAAGAAGCTCCTGGCTTCAAATCAGTCTGGCTCCAGCCAGTGTGGCCATTTGGGGAGTGAACTACTGGATGAAAGACCTTTCTGTCTCTCCTTCTCTCTGTCTGTAACTCTACTTCTCAAATATTTTTTTTTAAAAGTTATAGTAACTAAGCTCCTTGTTTTTGGATGATATCCTCAGATTTTAGCATTGTATGATGAAAGAACAATAAGAATCATAAATGTAGAAGTAACATCCGTTAAATATGTTTAGTAACATTAACTTCAGTTACTCCAAACAACAGAGTGTGTGCGCACACGTGCATGTGTTATTTTAACACGCTCTCTCCTACACACAAACCTTTATCTAAAAGCATTAGCCACCCTGGGGCATCACCCCCACCTGGTGGAAGCTGAATCTAACCACAAATGTAAGTAATTTAGAGACTAAATAATCAAATATAGTTACAGAAAATGCTTATCATCATATGTGACTTAATTGTAGATTTTAAAATACAGATTTAATTTCCTTTTAAAAGTTGCAGTGGGCTGGGTTTGTGGCACAGTGAGCTAAGCTTCCGGCCAGTAACACCAGCATCCCATATTGAAGTACTGGTTTGAGTCCAAGCTACCTAGCTGGTTTGATCCAACTTCCTGCCAACATATCTGGGAAGGCAGTGCAAAATGGCCCAAATGTTTGGGTCCCTTGCACCCAATGGGAGATTGAAGAGAGGTCTGGGCTGCCAACTTCAACCTTGAACAGACCCAGCCATTTGGGGAGCGAACAAGAAGATGGAGTATCAATCAATCAGTTGAGCTCTCCAGGCCCCACTTCAAATAAACTGCTACTCCACCCCCCCCCCAAAAAAAACTACATATTCACTAAACATATTAAATACATTCAGATCTAAGAAACAAGTCACCTAAGATGCATGATAAAGCCAAACCTAATTTAATACTGCAAACAGTTTCTCAGTATATTTACAATGTTTCCAATCAACACATTAACTTTAATAGTTTTAAAAAATAAACTTCTAAATTAGTTTTATCTACCACACCATTTAACAGACATCTCAAAAAGCACTCAGTAGTTCAGTAATAACTGGATACCTATTATGTGGTAAAAACTATATGAACCATACTTTCTCTGACATATACATAAATCAGAAATGTGTGCCTGTAAGTACTGTTTTATTACACTGGGAAAATATCACAGCTACAATAAGAACATTAGATGAGACAAACTTATGCTATCCCTTCCTTCCACAATAAACATATCATAAAATGCTCCTATGATAAATTTGGTTTTACTTCAGAATACTCTCATGATACATGATTTTAATATACAGTAGGCTAGCAACAGAAACATAAACCTTACAAAACAAACCACAAGTAATAAAAACTAATGGAGGGAATACTTTCCATCATATCTAATTGCTTAATTTACTGCTTGATCATCCTTTGAAAAATAATCATTAAATAACTCAATAAAACTTTAACACAGAATATTAATTCTCTAATTCTGACTTTCAAATAATCTCTTTTAAAAATATTAATGATTAACAGTGAACCCACAATCACAACATAAAATGTATGCATTATATAAACAAATCATATCACACACACAATATATATATTTTGGTTTTTAATATGAAGCTATCATACTGCAAGTCAATAATTTTTACCTACTTACAGATTCATTTAGACTTGGTTTTATAGTTAAGATATTCTCAGAGAGTAGAATAAATAATATGACTTTTGTTCTTTAAAAAATAAAATGGCACCAGGAATCTACCAATGACAACAATCCACTTTGTGAAGCAATTAAATGCTGCCACAGACATTAAGGAAACAGTACACTGGTGGTTTAAGAGGTCAGGTTGTGAAATCAGATTTTTACAGATGCACCAGATGTGTAACTTCAGAATCTACCAGAAGATAACCTCTATAAAGAATTAGAGTTCACTGATGTACCTTCAACAGTTAAAATAATAGCATGTGGCAAACAATGTAGGTATTCAATAATACTGATTGAATAAATTAATGAATTTAGCTAAGTATTATGGAAAGAGAATGACTAAAAGTTTTCTCTTAGTACTTCATATAATATGCAGATGAGTTCAAGGGGAAAAGGTGGGAAGAGACTGGTTTTCCCCATGGAATCACCATCTCATTATGAATATCATAACTGTGATTATTATCAGTTTTACACTTACTGGATAAGATTTCAAAAACATAAAAGCCACATACCATTCATTCATTTTATACCAGGTGCTTAAAAGTTACAGAGCTTATATATGTTGAAACTTAACTGATTAATAAATGAATTATAAATCATGATTTTCACAAACAGACTAGAGTTTCCATAAAAGTATGGTATGGGCCGGCGCCGCAGCTCAATAGGCTAATCCTCCGCCTTGCGGCGCCAGCACACCAGGTTCTAGTCCCAGTCAGGGCACCAGAGTCTGTCCCGGTTGCCCCTCTTCCAGGCCAGCTCTCTGCTATGGCCAGGGAGTGCAGTGGAGGATGGCCCAAGTGCTTGGGCCCTTCACCCACATGGGAGACCAGGAGAAGCACCTGGCTCCTGGCTTCGGATCAGTGCCTTGCGTCGCCTGCAGCGTGTTGACCGCGGCGGCCACTGGAGAGTAAACCAACGGCAAAGGAAGACCTTTCTCTCTGTCTCTCTCTCTCTCACTGTCCACTCTGCCTGTCAAAAAAATTTAAAAAAATAAAAATAAAAAAAGTGTGGTGTGGTTACTTTTTTGTGAAAAGCTGTCCTCCTTCTTTCCCTATCTGTAGATCAAGTCAAAAATAAGCTAGATAACAATAAAATAACAAATAGCTACCCAAAAATAATCACGAGACACAATGTAGAGGACAAAGATTTATGTTTAACAACTAAAAATCTTTTAAGATACAGAAGAGGACTTGAAAAAAAAATGAAGAGATGTGTTTCAGTTTAAACAGCATTAATATTATTAAAAAGATAGAAAATTTAGCATATTAGCATATTAACCTAGAAGTCCAAAGTATAAAAATACTAACAACTTCATATTAGTAAATGGTATTAGAATATCATTCTAAGATCCATAAAACTGTATGACTGAAATTTAGTAAACATGCAAAATTCTAATTCATATCTAGAATATGATTTATTGAGCAATGAAATATTGAGCAATGAAACACAATTTGCACTGGGAGCAGAAACTTAATCAATTTTATTGTATCCTGATCACAAAAAACTGTGGAAACTAATTAGGGACAGTCAATGACATGAATTATAATGAATAAAAACTTAACAGATCAGTAACAACCAGAGGGTTTCATGACCTAACACTTTTTATTCAGTACTCCAGATAACTAGGCATATTATTAATAAAAAGATGTAAGGATCAGGCTGATCAATATCTGAATCATACAACCAGCTTTCCCTTTTATGTAACTCAAATTCTACTAAACAAGTTTCTGATTATATATTTCTGTTTTCATTTCATCTGTACAGAGAGAAAAATTGTATCCTTTAAGTCCAAATTGCAAATTAATGAATTATCATTCTGGATTACAAACCAAATCTCTTCTGAATTTGGTTAACATGAAGACAAAGAAAACACTGACATCCATTTACAGAACTGGGAGAATTTCAGAAGAATGAACTGTCATTATGGTCATCTCTACCTTCTTACAAATCCTATATTGCATTTCCTCTCAAAAGCAGAGTAAAAAGAATGTCCACTGCTGTGAGGGGGAGGGAAAATGACGAATCCTCACAAATTCAGCTGAGAACTTCAACATAAGAGATGGGTTTCTACCTGAAGTCACTTAAAATTATCCTTCGTTCCCTCCCGTCACTAATTTTTCTCATTTTCCTTGCTATTTGTTCTTATGATGCATTATTTTTTTTTTTTTACAGAAGATCGATTTAGTATATATTGAGTAAAGATTTCATCAGTTTGCACCCAACACAGAAACACAAAGTGTAAAATACCGTTTGAGTACTAGTTATAGCATTACTTCACATTGGACAACACATTAAGGACAGATCCCACAAGAGGACTAAATACACAGTGACTCCTATTGTTGACTTAACAATTTGACACTCTTGTTTATGGCGTCAGTAATCTCCCTAGGCTCCAGTCATGAGTTGCCAAGGCTATGGAAGCCTTTTGAGTTCACCGATTTCGATCTTATTCAGATAGGGTCATAGTCAAAGTGGAAGTTCTCTCCTCCCTTCAGAGAAAGGTACCTCCTTCTTTGATGGCCCCGTTCTTTCCACTGGGATCTCACTCGCAGAGATCTTTTCATTTAGGTCGTCGTCTTCTTCTTTTTTTTTTCCCAGAGTGTCTTGGCTTTCCATGCCTAAAATACTCTCATGGGCTCTTCAGCCAGATCCGACTGCCTTAAGGGCTGATTCTGAGGCCAGAGTGCTATTTAGGACATCTGCCATTCTATGAGTCTGCTGTGTATCCCACTTCCCATGTTATATTTGATCAAGGATCAGGGATCCAAAACCAATCCCTGGAGTAAGGAAAATCTATTCAATAAATGGTGCTGGGGAAATTGGATTTCCACATGCAGAAGCATGAAGCATGACCCCTACCATTCACCTTACACAAAAATCCACTCAACATGGATTAAAATCTACGACCCAATACCATCAAATTCACAATAGCTAAGACATGGAATCAACCCAAAAGCCCATCAAAAGTAGACTGGATTAAGAAATTATGGGATATGTACTCTATAGAATACTATACAGCAGTCAAAAACAATGAAATCTGGTCATCTGCAACAAAATGGAGGAATCTGGAAAACATCATGCTAAGTGAAATAAGCAAGTCCCAAAGGAACAAATATCATATGTTCTCCCTGATCGGTGATAACTGAGCACCAAAGGGGAAACATGTTGAAGTGAAAAGGACACTATGAGAAACAGTGACTTGATCAGTCCTTGTCCTGACTGTTCATGTACAATGTAATACTTTATCCATTTTAGTACTTTTTTTTGTTCTAGTACTATGGGTTGAACTCTGTAATTAACACACAATTATTCTTAGGTGTTTAAATTTAACTGAAACGTGATCCCTGGTAAATATAAGAGTGGGAATAAGAGAGGGAGGAGATATATAATTTGGGACATGCTCAAGCTGACTTGCCCCAAATGGTGGAGTTAGAAATGTGCCAGGGGATTCCAATACAATCCCATCAAGGTTGCATGTACCAATGCATCTCACTAGTCCAAGTGATCAATTTCAGTTCACAACTGATCACACTGATAGGTCTAAGAGTCAAAGGGATCACACAAACAAGACTAGTGTCTGCTAATACTAACTGATAGAATCAAAAAGGGAGAGAACGATCCAACATGGGAAGCGGGATACACAGCAGACTTACTATGCATTATTATAAGTCAAATTAATTAATGCCTTTCTGCAAACAAGCCAGGCAATAATATATCCATAAAAAAATTATTAAATCGATTCTCAGTGTCAGCAAAATTAAATTTCTAAGCCAGAAAAAATAATAAACAGACTCAGCATTATGATGAATTTACCCAGGTAAATATTGCCTTTTGGCAACCATGAATCTCAAAAGTCTGATGAAGCTTAAAATAATGAAAAGATGGATATTTCAAAAATCTTTTCAAAAGCAAGAATCATTTCTAATATAAATAAGGACAAACAAAATGGAAGTAACTGATATGAAATCATAGGTAGAGAGGAACTAGCTTTACAATTACTTTCTCAACAAATTCAAGGTAAGTATCATACAAGAAAAGATCCAGCAAAATTCTAATACAGATTTAAATCTCCCATCATCTTTCTACAATTGAGTCTAATGGTACCCAGCATAATTTTATCATTTATAACGCTGAACAGAGTGAGGAATATACTAGATTCTTCAACAACAGTTGTACAATGGATATATTAAAGTGCCTGTGTTGCAGTTTAGAACTCCTAGTAACATTGCAAAGGAAAAACTAGAGATTGTTTTGTTTTGTTTTTAAAGATTTATTTATTTATTTGAAAGTCAGAGTTACAGAGAGAGAGGAGGAGAGGCAGAGAGAGAGAGAAAGAGATCCTCCATCCACTAGTCCACTCCCCGAGTTGGCGGCAATGGCCAGAGCTGCACTGATCCGAAGCCAGGAGCTTCCTTGGGGTCTCCCACATGGGTGAAGGGGCCCAAGGACTTGGGCCATCCTCCACTACTCTCCCAGGCCACAGAAGAGAACTGGACTGGAAGTGGAACAGCCGGGACACAAACCGGTGCCCATATGGGATGCCAGCACTGCAGGTGGCAGCCTAACCCACTATGCCACAGTGCTGGCCCCCAAAAGTGTTAAGGTTGATTGTGAAAATGCAGAACTTTCTGGTTTCATTATTGTAGTTTCAGTTCAACATAAAGCAGGAATAAACAGGAATGCCTTCTGTAGAATAAGTAAATGTATTCCTCAATCCGATTCAGATATGATGACATTATAAGAACCTTCTCAAATATTTCAGAATGTTTTTTCAGACACTAAATAGAAAGAGCTGCTACTCTCTGGTTCACAAAGAAAGTTTTCATCCGGCTGTACAAAAAAATTCTGAACTATATTAAACATATAAACTGGGGACCCTGCTTAGGTGAACTAAAAATAATTGAAAAAGGTAGCTGCTCAAATTTTTAAAAAATAAGTTTTGGGGGGTACTCTTTATCTTAGTCATTCTCTCAAAAAATGTTACCATTTTGTAGTAAGGCCCATCTAAATTTCTATCTACTCTCAAAACTCTTCTTGAACATTAGCACAGGCAAAGAGTTCTTGGAAAAGACCCCAGAGGCACAAGCAATCAAAGCCAAAATCAACAAGTGGGATTACATAGAATTGAGAAGCTTCTATATTGCAAAAGAAACAGGAAAGTGAAGAGGCAACAGACAAAATGGGAGAAATTATTTGTAAACAATGGAATTGATAAAGGATTAATAAACAGAATACATAAAGAAATCAAGAAACACCACAACAACAAACAACCCAGTTAAGAAACGGACAAAGGACTTAAACAGACATTTTTCAAAAGAGGAAATCTAAATGGAAAACAGACACATGAAAAAGTGCTTAGGATCACTAGCCATCAGGGAAATGCAAGTCAAAACCACAATGAGGTTTCATCTCACCCCAGTTGGAATGGCTTTGAAAAAGAAATCAACAAACAAATGCTGGTGAGGATGTGGGAGAAAAGGTGCGCTAATCCACTGTTGGTGGGAATATAAACTGGTAGAGCCACTATGGAAGACATATGGAGATACCTCAGAAATCTGAATATAGAACTTCCATTTGACCCAGCCATTTCACTACTGGGAATTTACTCAAGGGAAATGAAATCAGCAAGTCAAAGAGTTATCTGCACCCCCATGTTTATTGCAGCTCAATTCACAACAGTTAAGACATGTAATCAAGCTAAATGCCCACCAACTAAAGACTGGATAAAGAAACTATGGGATATGTACACCATGGAATACTACACAGCAGTAAAACAAACAAAAAAAATGAAATCCGGTCATTTGCAACAAAATGGATGAATCTGGAAAACATCACACTTAGTGAAATAAGGCAGTCCCAAATACTATATGTTCTCCCTGATCTGAAAGAACTAATAGAGCACCTAAAAGGAAATCTGTAGAAGTGAAATTAACACTTTAAGAAGCAAAGACTTGAACAGCCCTTATCTTGACTGTTGAGGAATAGCTTGATTTTTTTTTTTCTTAATGGACAATGGGACTGGGAGTGGGAGGAGGAAGAGGAAGTGGGACTGCAGTGGGGATGGGGGGACAGGTATGATGGGAAGAATCACTCTATTCCTAAAGTTGTACTCATGAAATTTGTGCTCATTAAAGAAACGGTTTCTTTGAGAGGAGAGACTCTTCTTGAAGAATCATGTACCAATCTGACAATTTAACTCTGCAATCCACACTATTTTTAATCACTTTATAATAGTCTGCATGAAAAATAGTAACTCTGTACTGAAATAATTCTGCTTATTCTCATTCAATGAGATGTAATATGATTTTAATTTTCATTTCCCTAAGACCTAATGATGTTAAGCATCTTTTCACATGCATATTTGCCACCCATGTATTACCCTTGGTGGAGTCTATTCAAATCTTTTACATGTTTCTTTATTGTGTTGTGTTCTTACTGAATTTTCAAAATTTCTTAAGATTTTTAAAAACATATTCTAAAAACAAGTCCCCTATCAAATCTATACTTTGCAAATACTTTCTTCCTGTATAATTTGTCTTGTCATTCTAACAGTAGCACTCAAAAAACACCATTCTTGATTTTTTTTTTCAGTTGCTGATCTTACTTATTTATTTGAAACTTAGAGTGCGTGTGGGGGGGTATACAGCAAGAAAGATCCTCTATCTGCTGGTTCACACACCAGATGTCTTTAACAGCCAGAGCTAGGCCAAGCCAAACCCAGGAGCTTCCTCTGGGTCTCCCATGTGCATGGCAGAAGCCCAAGCACTTGGGCCGTATTCTGCTTTTCCCAGGCCATTAGCAGGAAGCTAGATCAGAAACAGAGCAGTCAGGACTCGAACCAGCAACCATATGGGATGCCAGTGTGGCAGGTGGCAGCTCTACACACTAGGTCCAACTCCAGCCCCTTCATTTCTTAAAAAGATTCTTTTATTTATATGAAAGGCAAGGCAATAGAAAGGGAGGGAGGGAGGGTGGGTGAGGGAAAGGAAAAGAGGGGGAGGGGAAGAGGGAAGGAGCGGGGGAGGTGGGAAGAGGAAGAGAGAGAGAGAAACTGATCTTCCATCTGCTGGTTCACTACCCAAATGGCCATAACAGCCAGGTATGGGCCAGGAGGAAACCAGGAGCCAGGGAACTCCATCTGGGTCTCTCACATGAGTGGCAGGGGTCCAAGCACTTGAGTCATTTTCCATCGCTTTCCTAGGTGAATTAGTAGGAAGCCAGATAAGCAGCAGAGCAGCCTAAACTTGAACCACCTCTCAGATATGGAACACTGGCATTGCAAGTGGCAGTTTACCCAGATCACTAAAAAAATTTTCTAAGTAGTCTTCAAATCAACTTTATCTTAATATTTGTTTGGCTACATTACATCTTCTGCATCTCCATATACACTGCTAAATCACTTCATCAATTTCTAAAAGGTGAAACTTAAATTATAATTGTATTGAATGTGTGGATCAATGTGATGAGAACAGACTTCTTACTAAACAATATTAAGTCTTCCAATTCATGTACTAGATCTATTTATTTATGTCTTCATTGTTCAACAATGTTTTATAGCTTTCAGTGTTCAGGCCTTGCAGATCTTGTTACTTTTATTTTTATCTAATTTGAAAGGCAAAAAGATGAGAGAGATCTTCCTCTTGCTAGTTCATTCTCCAAATGCTTGCAACAGCCAGGTCTAGGCTAGGCCAGGCAGGAGCCCAGATTTCCATCCAGGTCTCCCTCATGGGTAGCAGGGACTCAAGTACCTGAGTCATCATTTGCTGCTTCCCACTGTGTTCTTAAGCAGGAAGCTGGAATCAGCAGCACAGCCAGGACTTGAACTAGGTATCTGATATAGGTTGTAGACATCCTAAAAGCTACTTAATTGCTATACCAGACACCTACCCCCTGCATATCTTTTCAGATTTAAGTGTGTCTCATTAAGTGTTTGCTGTTATAAATTGTTTTTTTTTCAATTCCAGTTTTAATGGCTTATTAACAGAGTATATAGAATACAACTATTTTTATAGTGATCTAATATTCTAAAATCTTGCTGAATTCCTTTGTTAGTTCTAGCAGAACTTTCGTAAACTCAAAAGGAACTAAAACTAAGAAAACTGGCTGTAAGAAATTCTGACAATGATAGAGGGAAGCACAATTTTTGTGCACTATTAATGGAAATTTGTATAACCACTCTGAAAAACACCTTAGCAGTTTCTTTAAAAATTAAACATAAACCCACCACATTCCACTCCCACTTATTTACTCAAGAGAAAGAAAAGGATGTGTCCATTCAAAGACTTGCACATCAATACTAATAGCAGCTTTATTTTTGACACTCAAAAACTAGGTACAACACCAATGCCAATCAACAGAAATCAGTTGTGATACCAATGGGACTAGTGAGCAACAAGGAATAAGCTGTCCACTCAACATTGCTGAATTTCAAAAAATTAAGCTGAATGAAAGAAATTGAACTAAAGCAAATGCAAAGTATATGATTTCATTAGCATAAAATTCTTTAAAGTGGGAACTATTCTACAGTGCCAGAAAGTAGAACAGTAAATGCCTGAGGAAGAATTAAAGAGGGGCATGAGGAAACTTAGGGGCTGACAGTTATGTTCACTATCTTGTACTGATGGATGGTTTCACAGCAAAAATAAACTACCTATTTTCAATATCTGAAGGGTTTTTTTGTATATAACTTAGACCTCAATTTAAAAAATTAGAGATGCCAATGTAAATGTCACTAGGGATCCAGAATACACTCATTAAAATGATACATAATTTACATAACCCAAAATTTACAGTATCAAAATGTACTATTCATTGGTCATTACTGTAAAAGGCTGTGTAACAATCACTACTATCTAATTCCAGAATGTTTTATCACCGCCAAAAGAAATCTGCACCAATCAGCAATCATTCCATACTCCTTCCAATCCCTCAGAATATACTTTATTTCCAGATGGTAATATATTTCATCTAGTTATCTCAATTCAAACCTCACACTTCTCAAATTTGAAAGGTTGCTTTTAACAATTTCAGAGGCCTCTGATAAACATTGCTATTCTTCATCATTCTTCTTTTTCCAGTGAGAACCAGAACCATACTGATATAGACACTGATAGTAAGAGATATTCCAATCACAAAACATTTACCGTATATGTGTAATTACAATAATGACAGCAAAATCCCTTGTATTAAAAGATTAACTCTAGGGCCAGTGTTGTGGTACAGCAGGTTAATCCACCACTGAGACACTGGCATCCTGTATCAGAGTGATGGTTAAAGTGCCAATGGGTCCAATCCAGCTTCCTGATACTGTGCTGGGGAAGACAGCAGGTACTGACCCAAGTACTTGGGGCCCCTGCAACCACATGGGAGACCAGAATAGAGATCCTGGCTCCTGACTTCGGCCTGGCCCAGACCTAGCTGCCATAGCCATTTGGAGAGTAAATTACAGACAGAAGATCTCTATCTCTCCTTATCATTCAACTTTTCAAATACATATATAAATCTTTAAAAATAAAATGTTAATTCCAAATGTACAAACTTTATTTTCCTCTTGGTTTTGACTTACTTGTTACCAATGCCAGGACTGGTCAAGACTGAACCACAGTGGTGCATAATACAGCTGATGTCTTTGCAAATAATAAATCACACATATGCATAGTTTTAGAAATTTAAATTAATAAAATCCACTTTGAGATAATGCACCATGAACTATACTCTCAAGTAATTTTTAAATATTTAATGTTTATAAAAGTTTTAAGTAAAGCCACTGGAAAGATAATGGGTTTACACTCCACACTGCAATCACTCAGAACATTATGACTGACACTTGCATCTGTTTTAAAAACAGGAAGAGTCATCATGATTTGTATTACAACACTGTTGATTCTAGAAGATGATAATCAAAAAGCTATTTCTTAATATGGAAGCATGTCACTGATAATAAACATACATAAACCTTGGAATAATTTGTTTTTGTGTTTAATAATTCTGTTATCCCAAGATTATTTTTGGAGTATAGAAATTTAATGTGACAGAGTAAAAAATAACAGCTGATAGTAGGATTCTTACACTCCTATGGTTAGAACACACCATGAAAACAACACCCAAGCATTATTCACTGCTTAAAAATTAACTTTCTGTACAATATATTCCAAGCATACCAAATCACACGCTAGATATATTCCAGTGATGTACCCAAGCAAATCATTTTACAGTTGAAATGTTGAAGCATGACTTGTGAAAGATAGTACATTTCCTTGATCAGTGAAAAAATACAGAATAAACATTACAACATAACTATATGATTGAAAAACCAAAGATAGAAAAAATCAGAACATGGAATGAATATTTTTCTCATAATATCTTGGCATAACGACTCTCAAAGCACAACACCAATAGTAAACACACTCCTGACATTTGAGATCAATCTAATCAAAGACTTCTGAACCTAGAAAAGCATAAGTATCACTAAACATATCCACTTCTGGAAAATTACCAAGTACTCAATGAAAAGCAGATGACCACAAAGACTCATTGAAACACAGCTGCTGGACAGCTCTGTGCTTACTCACTAGCTATTAAAAGTTTGGCCTGAAAAATGATAAACTTTGCAGATGCTTAATAGTCAAAACCATGAACACTTAACCTTTTAGTGACAAGGGCCTGATCTAAAGGTCTGAGATGCAAACAAATGAATAAAGATAAATAAATCTTCTAGGCATAATATCAACATGGGATCTGTCACCTAAAAAGTATCATTTCTCCTAAATATTTGTTCTAGGCAAATGATAATGTAAGTTCACATAAAAAAAACCTGCTCCCTAACATTTAAAGCACCTCTATTCATAATGGCTCAAAACTGGAAATACAAACATCCTTCAACCAGTGATCAATAAACAAACTACGGCGCACCCATACAGTGATACTGCAGCAAACAAGAAGTAACACCCAACAACTTGGGTATATCTCAAAGAAAAGGTATTATGCCAAGTACAAGAAGCCAAACTCAAAAAGTTATGTACTTCAAAATCCCATTTTCATGTGACATTCTCAAAAAGCAAAGACTTTTCTTCTACCATGGCAGAAGGTGAGTGTGATCATAATGGGAAAATGGGAGAATTTTGAGGGGTGGCAGAACTGTTTTGTGATGGTGGTTACATGAATTTATAAATGTTTTAAAATTCACAAAACTGTGAAAAAAAGATTCATTTTACTATAACTTTTTAAATAAAAAGCACTTCTAAGAAATCAATTTAATTTACTCATCCATTCTGCAAAGTGTGACAATGCTATATATAGCCAATTATTTTAAGCATTTGCTTAATAATATTTGACAAGGATGACAAAAATCAACAGGTCAAATGACTTACAGCTTTTAAACCTCTACTAAATTTTTAGTCAAGAAAAGACTTACCAAGTTCATTGAGACTCTGAGCTGCTTTTGTTATCTCTCTACAACCCCCTTGCAGTTGTCCTTGGAGTCTCTTACTGAGATACAGGATGCGAATAATCCTCCGAAGCAAATCACAGGCAACCTGTGCAAATATCACAATGTTGAACAAGTATAGTAAGTCCATCCGTGTAGTTTTATATATTGCTTTTAATATGTGAACCTGTCCACTTTTTTTTAAGACTTACTTATTTAAAAGTCAGAGTTAGAGAGAAATCAATCCTCCATTCACTGGTTCAATTCCCAAATGACTGCAATGGCCAGGCCAAAGCCAGTAGCCTAGAACTCCATCTGGGTCTCCCACATGGGTTCCGGGGGACCAAGGGTTTGGGCCATCTTCTGCTGCTTTCCCAGGCGCATCAGCAGAGAGATGGATGGGAAGGGATGCCAGCACTGCAGCCCTGAACCTGACCATCTTTCCAGATGCTAAAGATTTACCCATACCTTTTGCTTCCTGCACATCAGAAACCTAAATACATAGAAACTTCAAAGAGTTCATGGAGAAGTGGGCACTTGATCTTACAGTTAAAGATACCTGCATTCCATACAGAATGCCTGGGTTCAATACTGGCCTCCGACTCCTAGCTCCGGCTTTCTACTAATGCAAACGTTGGAGGCAGTGGTAATTGCTCAACTTAAATGGGTTCCTGATACTTATGTGGGAGACCTAGATTGAACTCCTGGCTCCTGGCTCTCAGTTCAGTCCAGACAATGGCATGCACTGGGAAGTGAGCAAGCAGATGGGAGCACTCTCTCTCAAATAACATTTTTTAACTTCATGGGAAAAAATGATGCTTATTTTGGTGCCAAAATAAGCATTTTCCATGAACTCTGTGAAGATCCCTCATAATCACAAGTCTTAGGAAGTATCAAATTTGGGGCCAACATTGTGGTATAGCAGCTAAGGCCACTGCCTACAACACTGGCATCCATCTGGGCATCGGTTCAAGTCCTAGATGTTCTGCTTCTGATCCAGCTCTCTGCTAATGCACCTGGGAAAGCAGTACAAGATGGCCAAAATGCTTGGGACCCTGCAGCCATGTGGGAGACCCTGGAAGAAGTTCCTGGCTTCAGTCAGGCCCACCTCTAACCAGTGGATGGAAGACAGCTCTCTAATTCTGCCTTTCAAATAAATCTTTTTTTTTTAAATGGTACCAAAGTTCCTAGGAAATATACAGAAATTCCAAATTTATCCTTTACAGTAATCTCCAATTCATCATAAATGAAGAAATTTGGGATTGAGGCACTGTGGTACCTGTGTAGTCCTCTCAGTCCTAGGAGTCCTAGAAGTCCCAGTCTTCTCTACGCCAGTAGTTCTATGTTCACAGGCACATTAAATTCAAGTGGCTAGGTTTATAAAGTTCCAATAATTGGGCTGTATCTTTGACCAATTAAATACAATCTCTAAGGGTGAGAACCAGGTCATCTAACTATCTATTTATCTATTTATCTCTTGCTCTATCTGTATTTTTTAGTATTTCCAAGTAGTATCAACGAGTGGCCAAGGTTAACAACCCCTGAGCTAAATTAATAAGCTTTCTGCTATGCTTCCAATAGTTTCCAATTTGGTTTCCCTTCTAGGTGCTTAGGGCAATAATCTTAAAACTTCTCCCAACTTCACTAAGAATCACATGCCCTACTTGAGTTTTCCTAGTAGCTCTTATCACTGATCAGTTATAAAAGAAAAAGATACTAACACAAAACTAAAAAACTATCTCATATATTTTCATGACACCTCCTATTCCCTTTTGTTGCCCAGATCTAATACTGGGACTTAACCTACCTAAAGGTTGGGATAAGAATTAAAGACTCATGTATTTCAGGACACATTATTACAGAGGTTGGATCCCAGTTGCCTGGGTGAGAAAAGGGGGGCTGACAAATGGAATAGCCAATCTACAGTGGCCTTCAGCCATCTCTGAATGGCCCTGAGGCTAGCTGATAAGCAAGGACATCCCCCAAGTTCAGGTAAATCCTAAATGGTAGTGGTAAGAATTAAAAGCTCTGGGATGCCAGGGACACTGAGCCTCTAGCAACAAATGTCTTCGATGGGTGAAACACATACCACACTGGAACCACACCCTCAAATACCAACAATCTACGACATGCAAGCATACAAAATACACAAACACAATATACACAGTTTACAAAATGTAAAGCGATCCAGGATGAAATATTTACTGTTTTTCAGAGTAACTATAGTTTGAAATAATTAAATAAAAAAGAATAGTTTAAAAAAATGCCAAATTAGTGTCCCCTGAAAATTAAAGATTCAGGGGCATCTTTATCTTTTAAATAAATGTTAATTATTTCCTGAATAATACATGCATAATTTAAACTGCAAAAGATAAAGAAGAGTAACACTGAAAAGTCATCTTCACATCTCTATAAACTCATAAGGAGAAATATTAAGTCATACTCTATCTTAATCACCCACAATCATCTTTCCGGAATTCTGCAATGTTATCCAACAAAGGATATGCCCTCAAACATAACATCTTTGAGTTTATTTCTAATGTTTTTATTTTTAGCAATCACATTTAAGTCCATAACCAGATCTTAGTAACTGTCCTATTACATAACACAGCAGTTGTCATTTCATCTTTATTAATATAAGCATCCAAGCATCACCTTTGCCATAATACAGTGATCTCCTCATTGCTTTCCAGTCTCTCACTAATATCCACCCTGCTAGGTTTACCTTCTTAAGAAATCCAGTTTTCAGCACTCAAGCCCTCTTTTTAATAAACTTTAGTAGCTCCCCACTTACAGATAATGCCGAATCTGAGAATAGTAGTAACGTATTAATGAAATCCTCAATCAGTAAGTCTCAGTTAATCTATAAGGTAAAAACTCGTAGCATATCCCAATTTAGTTTCCTCCCTCCAATCAATTTCTTTTCCTTATTTTTATTTTAGCCTTTATTGTAAACACAATATACGCATGGAAAACTACATTCAGAGATGCACTGCTAAATGAAGTTGGAACCAGCACACAGCTCAGGAACCACATCAGCCCCAGCAAACGCCCTCCATGTAATCCTCTCTCAATTACATCATCCTCTACCCTGCTGCTCCCCAACCACAATCAGAAGAAACTACTATGCTGACTTTTCTGGTAGTCACTTCCTTTATTTAATATATTTTTTATAAACTCCTTTTCAAAAATATTATTTAATTATTTTGAAAGTCAGAGCCACAGAGAGACAGATCTTCCATCCACTGGTTCATTCCTCTGATGGCCACAACAGCCAGTGCTGGCCAAGCTGAAACCAGGAGCCAGGAACTTCCACCAGGTTTCCCATGTGGTAGTTGGGGCCCAAACACCCAATCTTCCACTGCTTTCCCAGGCCGTTAGCAGGGAGCTGTATCAGAAGCGGAGTAGCTAGGACACTAACCAGTGCTCATATGGAATGCCAGCATCACAAGCAGCAGCTTTACACTACGCCACAACACTGGCCCCTATTTAAGTTTTTATCACTGAAATGCATAAAGTGTTAGGATTTAATTGTATCTTTGCTTAATCTGTAGCATTTTTCATGATTGCATTTCTTTTCTCTGCAGTTTGTTGACTATGTTGGTTCATCTATCCTAAAGTTTGCTACACAATGGGTTTTGTCAACCATATTCCCATAATGTAGCTTAATAAGTTCTTCTGTCTTCACTACATCTTGTAAATCAGTAGTTGGATATAGGTACCCTTATCAGATTCAGGTTCAATATTTTTGCTAAGATTAATCATTTGGTGATGGTATATTTTTATATATCAGCCACTGATACTCAACGTCAAAATCCATTAAAACCTAAGTGATTGCAAAATGCTAATATTCTCATTCTACTGTTTCATATTATTAGCACACAAAATTTCTGTATAAAATAACCTTTATCTCACGTACTATTTGTTTACCCAGGAAAACTGCGCATACTTCTCTGTCCCTTCGTGTATCAATTTTCAAAATGAGGAAATGCTTTACTAATATCCAAAGATGAATGAGATTTTTTTTCCCATCAGATTTAAATACAAAAAGCGATGTCGATTCATTTTATCTCCTATTCTTACTGATGCTGAAATTGTCCCTGTGGAAAGCTCTGGGTGACCAACTGAACCACTTCCCTTAAAACTGACAGGTTTCCCAGGATTCAGGACTTTCCGTGCTAAAACTGAAATAGCTAGTCACCCTACAGCATCTTAAGTAGGTACCTGAGTTCCTAGTAGTCGTTTTTAGCTTCCTTGATATCTGGTATAAAAAAATGCTCCATGATCATTTTATACATTTAATGCCCCAAACCTGGAATCAAAGATTTCTCAAAGAAGCCTTGGTTTCTTTTAGTAGGAAGCAGCATTTCAAAACCACATTCTGGGAACTAGGTTTGCTCATTTCTGGGACAAAGCTAGGAAATGCCAGAATTAAAATATCACATAAATATGCATTTGCTTTTTTTGATAATATATATATAAAATATTCTGATTAACATTATGCATATACGTATGTACAAAAATATATATGTATATAAGGTATGTACTATTTTAAAATTAAAATCTCACAAGTTCATACTGGTATTTCCAGTGAACAATCAGAAGCACAGAGTGTTTATTTAACCTCCTATTTCACATCTATATACTATTTTTTCCACAGAGACTCCTGGCTCTAAAAGATATGGAATAGTAGAATTAGAATCGCGTATAACTATTTATTTGCTTTGCTGCAAAATACACAGAATGCATTATCTGATGAACAAAACCAACACTACAATCAAAAATATGGTTGCTGGATCCATCCCAGGAGACAGATCAAGATGGCAGCCGAGTAAGATCCTCTACTGTCTTTCCACAAAGACAGCAATGTGAACAGCTTCATATACAATTCTATCTTTACAAAGAGCTAGAGAAGCCAGGTAAGAGGCTATAGTGCTTGGTTTTAGTGTAAGACAAGACACATTAAAGAAGGCAGGAAGGAAAGAATTGCCCAAATCACCCCACCCCCACCTTCAAACTGTACAGCACAGAAAAGGATACTTTCCACTTGGAAAAATGAAGGGAATTAACTCCTTGCCCTAATACAAGGCTCACCACATTAAAACTCCTTTGGGACAGAATCCCACAGCCCCTGCCCCAAGCCAGTACCCAGGGACTGAGGCTCTATAACTGTGGTAGCCAGGCAGTCAAAGGACTGCTTCCAGCACCCCTTCTTCAACCTCAGGCAACACAAGGAGCTAGAATATGCCACTCCCCTGGGGAGTGAGTCAGGAAAGCAACCACAGGACTATATACTGCAAAGCAATGAGAAAGCCTTCTAAAAAAGCAATTAAGCACACAGCATCTGCCATTACCCTCATGCTGTTTGGGAAGCAGGTGTGGTCCCACCTACTCTCTCTCAGAACAACCAATCCTGAGTGGCTCAGCCAACAGAGGCCCAGGACAGCAGATAAATGGACCTGTCCACCAACACAGAACTCTAGGAAACAACTGCCTACTCAGTTGCATCAGGAAGCAATTAGGCAGCCATGCCCACCCTCCAGTGGCCCCCAAGAAACAGCTGAATAACTTATTCTGAGAAGCTTGGCACACTGAGGCCATGAAGAGCCAGTGACTGGCCTTATCCCCCAACCCCGTGTCAGCCCCAGGAAGAAACTGCACAAATCTTCCCGAGCAAGTCAGTCCCCAGAGACCCAATGAAGTGACCTCTGACACTGACAAGTATAACCCATTCTGCTATCAGGCATGGTGCCGCACACATCTAGGCTCACAGGGCGGCCTCACCCTCATATAACCATCAAAACCTAATGGGATCCGCATGCCCAGAGCTGCACACAATGCACATAGGAGCTGCCAATGCATCCACTCGAACCTAAAGGAGCTGCATCTAAAATGGTAGTGCAATCTCACAGCCCCTGTAGCCTAGGCCACTGAGATATCCGCTGATATTACCAATGTTGATTATAACTAAAGAAGCTATATGAACACTATATTACAGAACCCAACTGAAAACAATACCAATACAGAATATCTAACAAACACCCTAGGACACACTGCCAATCAAAGTCTTACTATGAAAATCTCCCTATAAAATAGGTAAAAACAATGAGCTCACTAGATGCCTAAAAGCGAACATTGGAGTACAAGAAGCATGGGGGAAAAAAAAGTAACATGATGCCTCCTAAGAAGTAACACTATAACTCTATCAACAGACCAAAAGGAAATGGAAATTGACAAATTATTTGACAAAGAATTCAATAGAGTAAGTTTAAAGAAACTTAATGAGATGCAAGAGAATACAGATATTCATTGTCATTAGGAAGACTATTCATGATATGAATAAGAAATTCAGATGGAGACCATTTGAAAAATCAGAATAGGGCCAGCACTGTGGCGTACTAGCTTAAGCATCCACTTGCAGTGCTGGCATCCCAGTTCAAGTCTCAGCTGCTCCACTTCCAATCCAGCTCCCTGCTGATGACCTGGGAAAGCCGTGGAGGATAGTCTAAGTGCTTGGGCCCCTGCAAACCCATGGGGACCCGGTACAAGTTCCTGGCTCTACACTGGCCCAGTTCCAGCCAATGCAGCTATTTGGGGAGTGAACCAGCAGATGGAAGACCTCTCTATCTCTCCCTCTCTCTCTGTAACTCTCTCAGTGAATGAATGAATGGATGGATGAATAAATAAATTTTTAAAAAATCAGAATTATTAAAGCTAAAGAACTCAATAAATGAGACAAAAAATAAACTTGAGAGCCTCACAGCAAAAGTGATCCAGCAGAACAAAGAATTTCTAAAATTGAAGACAGGTGCTTTGAAACAACCCAGTAAGACCAAAGTATTCTATTCTGAATATTCCAGCATAGAAGACAAAGGAAAAGGCACGGAGATACTATTCAAATGAAGTAATTGTTGAAAACTTTCTAAATCATGGGAAAGATATAAAAACCTAGGTCCAGGAAGCCCCTAGGATCCTGCTATAGTTTGAACAAGACTTGGCTGCAGAACTAATAAATTTAAACTTCAAAGTCTACAAAGTTAATGTTATTTACAGAATGAAAACTTAATCCAATTATGCTGTTAGAGGTAAAATCTTTGGGAAATGATTAGGTTGGATTAAGTTGTGGGCATGAAGCCCTCATGATCAAATAATGGCTTTATAAAAGAGAGACAGACACATATGCTCCCTCTTGACATCTGATGCTCTGGGACTCTTCAAGCAAAAAACGCCATTTCCGGAGACCAAACCAGTAAAGCTTGCATGACCCTGGACTGTGAACTCACAAAACGTAAGCTAGAATAAACCTGTTTTCTTTCTCTTCATGAGTAACTTCTCAGGTACTTCACTGTAGTTAAAAAAAAATAAAAAAATAAAAAATAAAAAACCACTACAGACCCCAAATAAATAGGACCAAAAGTATCTTCTCCTAAGTATGTTATAATCAATCTGTCTTTAAAAAACAGAGAGGGGCTGCAGTTGTGACATGACAGGTTAAGCCACAGCCTGTGACACTGGCATCACATGAGCTCCAGGTTCATTTCCTAGTGGCTCCAACCCAGCTCCCTGCTAATGTGCATGGAAAAGCAAAAGAAGAGGCCCCAAGGACTTCTGGAGTTCCAGGCTCCTGGTTTCAGCCTGACCCAGCCCTGGCTGTTTTCACTTGATGAGTGAATCAACAGATGGGAGACTGATCTCTCTCTGCGTCCTTGTAACTCTGCCTTTCAAATAAAATAAATAAAAATCTCAAAAGTCTAAGAGAAAAAACTCTAAAAACAGCAAGAGAAAGGAGTTACATCCAGCTGTGCCATTTCATGTCTGCGCCCAGCAGCCAGCTGAGCAGAAACTCCTGAGTCTGGCAGGGAGAACTGACAGGGAATTGGGTGCTTGTGACTGTGGGAGGCTTGTGTGCCAGGACTGTGAAAACACTGAGGCTGTGTGGGAAGGCTCACAATGTGGCTGGTACTTTGGGCAGTCATTGGGGGAGGCTCCACATGCTCAGGGCTCCCTGGTTCTCTGGTGAGGGACATTGCAGGGGAATCTGCTTACACTAAGAACTGCACAGATCCTTTATGTGGTCCTTGTGGAAGTGTGGATGAATATTATAGTCACCGGCGTTAGGGCCCAGGCACTGGTCTCCTTTAAGGAAATGAAATAAGGTGAGTCTAAGCCAATAGAACAGAACCTGCCCTCTGATTAAAAAAAAAAAAAAAAAAAGATTTACCACACCCAACCTTGGTGTCACCTTAAAATTCCCTTGACCCTAGAGCACTGAAGAGAGCTCCCTGGCCACACCCACCCCACCCCACCCCCAGCTCTAGGTATTCACTGAAAGCAGATACTCCACTAATCCACACAGAGTCCAATGATTAAAGCCGCCACAGCAAAACAAAAAGAAACCAATGAACATCTCCACAAATGCTGACTAATAAACGCACCAATTCAAGAATAAGAATAAGGAACACACAGTATGATGACCCCAAAAGAACACTAGATTCAATACTAGATTGTAAAGAAGATGAAATTGAAGAAATCCCAGAAAGGGAATTCAAAAAATTGATCATGGGATTACTTAGAAGTAATCAGAAGCAAATGCACAAACTAATGAAATCTGTACATGACATGAAAGAAAATTTCTCCAACAAAATTGAGATCTTAAAGAGCAATCAAAATGAAATCTTGGAAAAGAATTCAACAGAACAAATAAAAATGTAGTGGAAAGCCTGAACAGAATCAGTGAAGCGTAAGAAAGAATATTAAACTTAGATGACATATCGCAGGAAATTATAGTCAGACAAAAAAATAAGAAAAAGAAATATGTTCTCCTTGACCTAACTAATAGAGCATCTAAAAGGCAGTCTGTAGAAGTGAAAGTGACACTTTGAGAAGGAATGACTTGAACAGCCCTTTTCTCAACTGTCGAAGACGAGTTTTTTTATACTATTTGTTGAACCCTTTACTTAACATGCAGTTAAACATACGTGTATAAAGTCAATTGAAAGTGGATCTCAGTAAAATTAAGAGTGGGAATAAGAGGGAGGAAGAAGAGGGGTTGAGAATATGGCTAGGAGGGTGGGCATGGTGGGAAGAATCACCATGTTTCTAAAGTTCTAATTATGAGGGGCCAGCGCTGTGGCTCACTTGGTTAATCCTCTGCCTGTGGCGCTGGCATCCCAGATGGGTGCCGGGTTCTAGTCCCAGTTGCTCCTCTTCCAGTCCAGCTCTCTGCTATGGCCCGGGAGGGCAGTGGAGGATGGCCCAGGTGCTTGTGCCCCTGCACCCACATAGGAGACCAGGAGGAAGCACCTGGCTCCTGGCTTCAGATCAGTGCAGCGCTGGCCATTGCAGCCATTTGGGGAGTGAACCAACAGAAGGAAGACCTTTCTCTGTCTCTCTTTCACTGTCTATGACTACCTGTCAAAAAAAAAAAAAAAATTCCAATTATGAAGTGTAGGTGATCCAGTGCCTGACTGGGAAACTGCCTGCTTCGCCCATGCAGGAGGTTAAGAGGGCATGGCACACCATGCCTCACAGGAGAGAACCTGGTCAGGGGCTCAGGCACACTGAGAGCCACACATGACCTAGCTGATGGCAGGCGGCAGGGGCCCCAGGCACATTTCCTCCATCTCTACTTCCTGTTGAAGGGCCTTATAATTGTCAACCAGGTAACAGCTCTCAGGTGTGGCCCAGACCCCTAAGGACCACCGGGGTCACAGGCTACATCACCATCAAGCTGATTGGAGAAGCACAGAGACACCAGTATCGGCTTTATTCTATGGAATTAGCGTTGCCTTGAACTAGCTACTCCCCTTTTGCCTGCCCCATAAAAGCCTGTGCCTGATTGTTAATAAACGGACATGTTCACCAAAATTTGTCTCTGGTGTTTCTTGTTGAAGAACACCGTCGCCCCACCATCCCAACAGTGTGGGCCTCACAGGACAAGCCCACAATGAAGTTTCTAACTGTAAAGCTTGTAGTTCTGCATATATTCCTATAGACATACTTCTAAACATAAAATTTAAACCCTTGCCATGGGACCCCAAATCACCTTCAGATGGGTGGTAAAAATACCATTTTAAGTGTTAAAGTGATCATATGGGTAGGATTAAGGGTCTGGTAATAATAGAATTGAAAAGGAGTGAATGCTCCAACATGGTAGCAGTCCACACAGCACACTCATAGAATGATAATCACTTTAAGTAGCACTCTGACTTCAGAATCAGCCCTTAAGACATTCTGGTCTAGCTGAAAAACACATAAGAGCATTTCAGTCATGGAAATCCAAGACACTATAGCAAAAAAAATGATCTTGCTGAGTGAGACTCCAGTTGAAAGAAGTGGTCATCAAAGAAAGAGGTACTTTTCTCTGAAGAGAGGAGAAAACTTCCATTTTGCTTATGGCCTTGTCTAAATACTGAAGTAGTTTGTGGATGCTTCCACAGCCTAGGTAGCTCACATCAAGAGCCATAGGGGATTACTGACTTCATACATAAGAGTGTTGTCAAATTAGTAAGAATCAGGGACCGGCACCATGGCTCACTTGGTTAATCCTCCACCTGCCGTGCCAGCATCCCATATGGGTTGCTCCTCTTCCAGTCCAGCTCTCTGCTGTAGCCTGGGAGGGCAGTGGAGGATGGCCCAAGTGCTTGAGCTCCTGCACCTGCATGGGAGACCAGAAGGAAGCACCCGGCTCCTGGCTTCAGATGGGCGTAGCTCTGGCCATTGTGGCCATTTGGGGAGTGAACCAACAGAAGGAAGACCTTTCTCTGTCTCTCTCTCACTGTCTGTAACTCTGTCAAATAAATAAAATCTTTAAAAAAAAAGTTAGCAAGAGCCACTGTGCACTAACTTCAAGATGCGATGACTGGAGCTTGCACTGTGGCACAGCAGGTAAAGCCGCCACCTGCAGTGTTGGCATCCCATATGGGCACCAGTTCAAGTCCCAGCTGCTCCAATTCTGATCCAGCTCTCTGCTATGGCCTGGGAAAGCAGAAGATGGCCCAAGTCCTTGGGCCCCTGCACCCACATGGGAAGACCCAGAGGAGGCTCCTGGCTTCAGACTGGCGCAGCTCCGGCTGTTGCAGCCATCTGGGGAGTAAACCAGAGGATGGAAGACACCCCTTCCCCCCGTGTATGTATATGTGTGTATATGTGTGTGTGTGTGTGTGTGAGAAACTCTTTCAAGTAAAAAAAATAAATCTTTAAAAAAAAAAAAAAGATGTAATGACTTTAAACAGCCCTTGTCTGGATTGCTGAGGAACAGATTTTTGTTGTTTGTATTTTTTTCCATGCAAATCATTGAACTCTTAGTACAGAGTTGGTCTCCTGTGTATAAAGTTAAATGAAAGGGCCAGCGCTGTGGCGCAGTGGGTTACAGCCCTGGCCTGAAGCGCTGGCATCTCATATGGGTACCGGTTCAAGACCCAGCTGCTTCACTTACCATCCAGCCCTGAAAGAAAAAAAATTTGCCAGCCAAAAATACTATGTTCAGCAAAGCTATTCTGCAGAAGTGCAGGAGAAATAATTTTCATGACATGCAAAAACTTAAGAAAATCATCACCAGGTAAACCTTAAGAGAAATGCCTGAGAGAATCCTAAATAGGAGTGAAATGATGGTGCCAATGTTGTGGTACAATGAGTTAAGCTACTGCCTAATTGCCAGCTTGAGACCTGGCTGCTACACTGCTGATCCAGCTTCTTGCTTATTTACCTGGAAAAGCAAAAGATGGATAGCCCAAGTGATTGGCCCCTGTCATTCATGTGAAAGACCCAGATTAAGTTCCAAGCTCCTGGCTCTGGCCTGGCCCAGCTTCAGCCACTACAACCATTTTGGGAGTGAACCAGTAGCTGGAAACTCTTTTTGTCCTTCCCCATCTCTTGCTGTAACTCTGCTTTTCAAATAAATAAATTCTTATAAAGGGTGAAATAACTATCATCATGAAAATACAAACCTCAGCAGTAAAGCAGACACACAAAAGATAAAGAATAAAAAACTAATGACTGGAATTTTCTTTTGTTTTCTGGATTCGACTGGTTACATATTTAGTTAAGAAATTTTTTTCATCTGAATTCATTAGGATTATAGTCCTGTAACATTTTCCTGTACTTATTAGGTTTTAATATCAGGGTTATTTTTATTTCTTTTTTTAAGATTTTTTATTTATTTGAAAGGCAAAGTTACAGAGAGGAGAGAAAGAGATCTTCCATCTGCTGGTTCACTCCCCAAACGGCTACAACAGCTCAGGCTGAGCTAGGAGCCCAGAGCTTCTTCCGGGTCTCCCACAGGGGTGCAGGGATCCAAGAGCTTGAGCTATCTTCTGCTGCTTTCCCAGGAACATTAGCAGGGAGCTGGATCAGAAGTGAAGCAGCCAGGGCTTGAATCAGTACCCATATGGGATGCTGGCATTGCAGGTGGAGGCTTAACCTGCTATACCACAACACCGACCTCTAATATGATCACCTAGCATGAAATGAGAAGCATTTGATTTCTTCTCTATGTTTTGAAAGAACATATTACTGGGCTATTTCATCTTCAAATGTTTAGAATTCACTAGTGAACTTAGAGTTGTCTCTAGGGGAACATTTAAAAGTGAATTTCTTAAATAAAGGGGTATTCAAATATATATAGACAGATGATAGTTTAATATTTTGCCTATGCTCTTCTTACATTTTTTTTAAATATTTATTTATTTGAAAGAGCTACAAAGAGGGAGAGACAGAGAAAGAGAGATCTTCCATCCACAATAGCCACAATAGCCAGCATTGAGCCATGAGCTTCTTCCAGGTCTCAAACATTAGTGGCAGGGGCCCAAAGACTTGGACCATTTTCCACTGCCTTTCCCAGGCCATCAGCATGGAGCTGGATGGAAGGTACAGCAGTTGGGACACAAACTGGTGCCCATATGGTATGCTGGCATCGCACATGGCAACTTTACTGGCTACACTATGATACCAGACCCTCTCTACATTTTTCAGAGCTGAACTCTAGTTCCTTGTCAAAACATATAGTCATTACATACCATACTTTCCTTTATAACCCCTATTTAATCCAAGTTCTAATACTCATCACTATTCTTTACATTTGTTTCTCCAGACATTTTGGTTATTTAAAGTATGCTATTAGATTTCAGAGATGTTCAATGGGAACAACAGTCCCTACACTATGTTGAAGGCAGTCTCTATACTTGAAAGTCATTTTAACTGTTAAAAAATTCTTATTGCTGCTAAGAAAGCAGTCCAAAACTTAGTAGCTAAAAATAATTTCACTTTGAAGGGGTCAGGAATTTATGAAGTTTTCAACTGCTCCAATGTAGTATATCACACAAAATCACTCACTCTGCTGCATTCAGCTAACAGGTAGGCTGGTCCAGACAGTAGAAGAGGGCTCCCCTCACATGTCTAGTGCATCCATGCATCTCTCCCTCTCACCTCCATGTGACTAGCATAGGTTTTCTCACAGCACAGTGGTCCCACCATAGTTGGACTACTTATACAGACACTGCTTTCTCAGAACAAAATTAAAAGCTGCCGTGCCCTTAAAGGCTAGGCCCAACAAGCAACAAATCCATCCCATCCACCATGGGCACTTTTGATTTGATATCCCAGTTGCTCTAAGTTTTATAATGTTTGGGAAAATGGGTATTTTGTGCTGCTCCTGACATCTTCCTTCTTTATTTTTTCCTAATACAATCACTTGTTCAGTAGATAAGGACAGAACCATTCAAATAGGCTTGCATTCCTTATACAGATAAAATTATCTGATATATAACTGAAAACAAAAAAACTGAAAATATGTAAACATAAAACATGCATGGAGGGGCTGGTACTGTGGTATAGTGGTAAAGTCACCACCTGCAGTACCAGCATACCCATATGGGCACTGGTTCAAGTCGAGGCTGCTCCACTTCTGATCCAGCTCTCTGCTATGGGCTGGCAAAGAAGTACAGAAGATGGCCCAAGTCCTTGGGACCCTGCACCTGTGTGGGAGACCTGAAGAAGCTCCTGGCTCCTGGCTTTGGATCAGCTCAGCTCTGGCCGTTTGCGGCCATCTGGGGAGTGAACCAGCGGATGACACAACTCTCTCTCTCTCTCTCTCTCTCTCTCTCTCTCTCCCCCTCTCTTTGTCTCTCTGCCTCTCCCTCTCTGTATCTCTACCTTTCAAATAAAATTTTTTAAAAAATTGCACGTAGAAGGATATATGGATTATTTTCTTTTCCAAAATTCCAAGCTTTCTCACATTATATGATTCTGAAGTTAATGAGTTGAAAATTTAATTTAAAAGCTTAAAAAAAAAAGTATGATTTAAGAAGTTAAATACTCAGGGAGGTTTTTAGCACAGCAATTAAGATGCCAATCCACGTCTCATAGTGGTTTGCCTGAGTTCAAGTGCCAGCTCTGCTCCTCATTCTAGTTTCTTGCAAATAGGCACCCTAGGAGGGAGCAGGTGATGGCTCAAGTACTTGTGATGTGGGCAGACAGGGACCTAGTAAAAAGGAATTCAAAGACTTCCAGCAGCCTTTCTGCTGCAGCCCTGTCCTACATAAACTCCACCCACTTCCATGCTAATCCAACAGGGATGCAGGCTCAGCAAGTCCATTCCCCAATATGCACCTGGGCATCACTTTCACTCATACAAAAGATGACATGTATGCCACTGGCCCATGTGGAGGTGCTGTAACTTGCTCCTGGAAAACCTGATGTATACAGCAGTCCTACTCCAAACTGTACTCTATTTGTATATTCAATTAGGGACCCACCTTCTACCCTATAAAGGAACAACCCCAAGTCTGGGAGAGATCCCTGCAAGCCAAGTGAAAGACTTGGGTTGAATTTCTGGCTCCTAGTTTCGGCCTGGACAAGGCCCTGCTGTTGCAGCCATTTGGAGAGTGAGCCAGTGGAGGGAAGATCTATCTCTCTTTCTCTATTTCAAATAAATAAAAAATGTATAAAGTAAAAAATAAAATTCAACAGCAACAATAAACCATTTAGGAAGTTAGGAACAAGGACAGCACTTAAGTCCCCACTCGAGATGCCTACATCACTTACTAGAGTGCTTCATTTGTAACCTGACTACCCGACTTCTAATCTTAATTTCTTGCTAATGAACATCCTGAGAGGCAGCATATGATGGCTCAAGTACCTGGGCCCCCGAGACCCATGGAGAGTTCCAGGTTCCTGGCCTCATTCTGACCTAGCCCTGTTAGTTGAGGGCATTTTGAAGTGAACCAACAGAATAAAGATCTCTCTTGCTCTGTCTCTCTGCCTTTCAAATAAAGTGAAAATATTTTTTTTAATAAAACAGATCTTTGTAAAAATTAAGAGTGGGAATAGGAGATAGAGGAGGAAGGGTAGGAGCATGGGCAGGAAGGAGGGTAGGGTGAGAAGTATCACTGTTTCTAAATCTGAATATATGAAATCTGTATATACTTTAAATAAATTTTTTTTAAAAAGTTAAAAACATGATAGGTATATGAATTGTATCTCAACAATGTTGTTACATATTTCAAAACTTATATAATTGTTAAAAACTTAAAGTTAAAAAAAACAAGTTTCCCTGGAAAATTTTACAGTCTGAAAAATTTAAATGTTCTATGCAAAGGATAATGTTCTATGTAAAGGATAATAAACTTCAAAAAAATTTTTAAGAACAACTGAAGTAGCTCACAGGCAAACCATATTACTGAAATGAGCTAAGACAGAGATGATCCATGAAGTGATAATTAAATTCAAGTGAAGTATTTATATGTATATATAAAGGAAGCCAGAAGCTTCTGCCTGGGGAAAGAAAAGGCTTTCTGGGAAGCAAGTGAAATGGGGATAAAACCCAAAACGTATAAAAGTACTTCCTTCTGAGGGTACAACCATGGGGATTTTATATTCAAGGCAGAAATATCCTTCATAGCTATTTCTTTCCTGTATCATGTGCACTGAAATTAATTAGCAGCTCAAATAAAAGATGAAACGGGAACATCAAAGTCTCCCCAATGTTTCAAATGGAAATGGCTAGAGAAAGTGAACAGAATAAAAATGGTTAAGACATTAAAGCTTCCAAAGAGCCTTTAGATTTCAAAATACTTTAAAAGGCAACAAATTTCTTACTTACAATGAAGAATTCTGTAAAGGTGCAAGGGAAGGAGGGGAAGATAATCCGATTTAAAAATAGGTAAAAGAGGTAAAAGTTGAGCATAGTGATTAAGGCACTGATTAAGACACCCACATCCCACTACAGAATACCTGTATTCAATATCCTACTCCAGCTTCCTAATGCAGACCCTGAGGGGTAGCAGTGAGGCTCAAATGATTGGGTCCATATCACTCACAAGGAGGACCCAGAGGAGTTCCTGACTCTAGTCCCATCCTGGTCTTTGTGGGTATTAGGCAGAAAACAGATGGAGGCTGGCATTAGCATCAGTCAGTAAAGCTGCCACCTGTAATGTCAGCATGCCATGTAAGCGCCAGTTCATGTCTTGGCTGCTCCACTTCTGATCTAGCTCCCTGCTGGTGCCCGGGGAGGGTGCAACAGAGGATGGCCCACGTGCCTGGGCCCCTACCACCCATGTGGGAGACTGGGAGGAAGCTCCTGGCTCCTGGCTCTGGCCTGGCCCAGGGCTGGCCATTGTGGCCATCTGGAGAATGAACCAGGGCATGGAAGACCTCTGTTTCTCATTCTCTCTGTAACTTTCAAAATAAATAAGTCTTAAAAAGAAAAAAAGATCAGATGGGAACTCCATCTCCTTCCACTCCCCTGACCTATTCCTCTCCTATAAATAAAAATTAAAAATAAGTTTAAAAAATAAAAACAGTCAAGTGTTTTTATTTGATATTTCTTCAAAAATATATAAATTACAGGGCCAGTGCCATGGCTCACTTGGTTAATCCTCCGTCTGCGGCACCGGCATCCCATATGGGCACCAGGTTCTAGTTCCGGCTGCCCCTCTTCCGGTCCAGCTCTCTGCCGTGGCCCGGGAGGGCAGTGGAAGATGGCCCAAGTGCTTGGGCCCCTGCACCCACATGGGAGACCAGGAGAAAGCACCTGGCTCCTGGCTTCGGATCGGCACAGCACCGGCCACAGCAGCCATTTGTGGGGGTGAGCGCATGGAGGGAAGACCTTTCTGTCTCTCTCTGACAAATATAAAAAAATAAATAATAAAAAAATATATAAATTACCAATAGGCAAAATAAAAGAAAAATGTTCAATAACATCAGTTGTTAAGGAAGTGCAAATCAAAAACAACAATAAGATACTATTTCATACCCAACAGGATGGGTTTGAAGAAAAGACAGAAATCGGAAGCTGGTACGGACAGAAAATGGTGTAGCCACCTTTGGAACAGTTTGGTATTTCCCATACTATATACATATATATGCTCAAGTATACACCCAAGACAACTAAAAAAAAACTGGACACAAAAAACACTCAAAAACATATTCATAGCAGTCTTACTCAAAATGGCTGAAAAGAATTTCCACTAACTGATAAACAAACAAATAGCTACCTGATAGCCCAAAAACTTGCTACATTCATTAAAGAAAATAATATTTGGCCACAAAGAAAACTGAAGTACAGATAAAGGAAGTCTTCAAAAAGTTCACGGAAAATGTGTATTATAGAAAAATGAAGCACAGATTCTAATGTTTTTGTACCAAAATAAACTTATCTTTTAATTTCTTAATTCTACTCTCTACCCACTTGGGAGATCCAGAACAAGCTCCTGGCTCCTGGCTTTAAATAGCTCAGCTCCAGCCACCATGGCCATTTGGGGAGTAAACCAGCGGATGGAAGATCCGTCTCTCCCTTCATGACTCTGCCTTTCAAGTAAATAAATCTTAAAAAAACTCAAATACAAAGCATTACAACAGAGCTACCATCAACAAGTATACACCAACAAACTGGATACTCTGGGCCATATCCGGGGTTCAGCAAAACAAGACGGTAATTCCAGGCAGGCAGTATTGGGCTTTATGTTGCTAAAGAAAACACAACAGATGCACCCAGTTTTGCAAAAACCATCACTGTTTGGGAATGATTCTGAGGACGATGACGATGAGACCATAATGAAAGCCTTCAAAGGGAAGCTGCTAACAAGCCAGATCAAACTGGAAATTCAGAAGGCTCTTGCAGAAAATTCTGGTTTGTGAGTATGACAGTTTTAATGATGAAATGCAGAAAAGGAAGGAAGAAAGTAATCCCAAATTGCTTCTGGGTAAAGATCAAAAGCCCAAGTATATTTACAATTTACTAATAGCAGGGAGTGGCCAGTGCTGTGGTGCAGCAGGTTAAGATACCATCTGCAGCACCAGCATCCCATATGGGCGCTGGCTCAAGTCCCAGCTACTCCACTTCTGATCCAGCTCTCAGCTGATGTGCCTGGAAAAGCAGCAAAGATGGTCCAAGTCCCGGGGTCCCTGTACCCACCTTGGAGACCAGGAAGAAGTTCCTTGCTCCCAGCTTCTGCCTGATGCAGACCTGGTCATTGCAACCATTTGGGTAGAGATCCAACAAATAAAGATTTCTCTCTGTCTCTACTTCCTTCTATCTCTGTAACTCAAATAAATAAATAAATCTTTAAAAGTAAATAAATAAAAGTTGAAATCAGAAAACAAGATGGAAAAGAAAATACAGAGACAGTGAGAAATGGCAAAGGGAGAATTTGATAATAAAAAGACATTTGTGACATTTGATCTTAAAAAACTGCAAAACACAATTGAGGAGGAAGAAAAAGAAAAGAGAGCTGCTGCACTGGAAGCTCATTTGGATAAAATCAAGCAAAAGATCTTATGGATTTTATAGGCACCTATCAACAAGTAGTCATTGAAGAGGAGGTACCTAAATGCCAAGTCTGGGATACAGGAAGGGAAGTCAAGGGGTCACTCCCATGAAGTAAGTTCAGAGGACAGAATAGCATAGAAGAAATGCATTCTCCAAACTGGTGTGAAAGTAGAGGAAAAACCCAGATGCAGACGGTCACTTTGATACAAACAACAGAGAAGATGATGAAAAGGAAGAAAATTAAGTGAACTACAGATGAGAAAAGGTTACACAGATCTCCAAGAATGCATGCATCACAGGAATCAAACCCACTCATGGTCATCTAGCAAACAAAGAGAGCATGGAGGTGGAGATCCATACGTCTCAGAGCCACGTGAGCACATGCTTCTGTCCCAGTAAGTTACACCCCATGTAATACTGGGTTTGTCCTTTCTCCTATCTTGTGGCACCTTCTGCCTTTGGCAATACCAATAGCAACCAATTAGTTAACCGACAGTTTGGCAAAGAATGAACAGTTACACGGTCTACAAAGACCTCTTGGGCTTAGTCATTAAGATGCCTGCATCCCACATCAGAGCACCTGGGTTTGATACCTGCTCTGACTTCCGATTCCAGTTTCCTGACAATGTGGACCCTGAGAGATAACAGTGATGGCTCAAGTAACTGAGTTCCTGCCAAGCATGTGGAAAACCCAAATTGAGTTCTGACTACTGGGTTCAGCCTGACCTAGCCCAGGTTATTGCAGGCATTTGGGGAGTAAACCAGCAGACAAGAGCACATGTGCCAGTGTCCGGTGGGTCAGACTCCCATGACATTACAGGGAGGGAGGGCAGATTTTTTCTAGTTTTTAATTGGGGTGTGGGAGGGGTGGGAGGTTTTCTATAAACTGTATCATTTTCTGCTGAGAGTGGAGTGTCCCATCCTTTTAATCAAGGTGATTGTGATTTTTGACTAATAAAAAGGACTTTATATAAAAAAGAGCACATGTGCACTAATTAAAAATAAATGAGTAAAAAAAAAAGAAAGAGGGCATAGTGCCAAATACCACACACAAAGTTCAAGTCAAGAGGACATGATAAAAGGGAAGATCAACAGAAAGGCAATTACACTGACCGATTACCAAAAAATAAATTTTCCCCACAAGGAGTTTTAGTTATTTAATGAGATTCTCCTACAAAATTCAGAACACCAATTTTTGAGGGTAAAGTTCATTCATTAGAACAAAAACAGATCACAGGTAGCCCTGGAGCTGTGGAATAGCCTTGATTTTTGGTAATATTTACGAATCCACAACTTTCTGATCAACCTTGTACCACTCCGTTTTCTAGGGTTTTTTTTGTTGTTGTTGTTTAAGATTTGTTTGTTTATTTGAAAGGCAGAGTCACACAGAGGCAGAGAGAGAGAATGAATCTTCCATCTGCTGGTTCACTCCCCAAATGCCCGCAATGGTCACAGCTGGGCCAATCCAAAGCCAGGAGCCAGAAGCTTCTTCCAGGTCTCCCATATGGGCACTGGTTCTTTTCCCAGCTGCTCCACTTCCAATCCAGCCCTCTGTTATGGCCTGGGAAAGCAGTAGAAGGTCCAAGTGCTTGGGTCCCTGCACCTGCCAGTGGATAGAAACCTCTGTCTCCTCTCTCTCTGCCTCTGCCTTTCAAATAAACAAATAGATCTTATAAAAAAAAAAAAAAAAAAAAAAAGAGAGAGAGAGAGAGAGAGACATCTTCAGTGGGACAGTATCAAGGCATCTGTGAAGCTTAAACACCCTGGTGTCACCATTCTTGTCACCATCAACTGGTTTTGTGACAGTAGCAAAAACATTCTTCTTTTCAATCCTGGATTTGGGAGCGCCATACTTCCTGTGGTATAGGGTGTTTCTGGAATGCATAGCAGACCAGCTGTACCTGCCAATCCCTCTCATGAAGATGGTTTTGGCTGCAGTAGGGCTTCCCCTTCTTGGGCTTTTTATCCTTGAGGTTCTTTTTAACGTTGCCACTGGCATCATTCGCCTTCTTGGCTGGAGATTTCCTTATTGTCTGGCTGTAGAGCTGAAGTTTTGTGTGTGTGTGTGTGTGTGTGTGTGTGTGTGTTTTACCTCTCTAAATATTTATTTATTTATTTGAAATGCAGCCTTACAGAGATAGAGGGAGAGACAGACAGAGAGAGATATTCCATCTGCTGGTGCATTCCCCAGATGGACACAGTGTCTGGAGCTGGGCCAATCAGAAGCCTGGAGTTTCTTCCAGGTCTCCCATATGAGTACAGGGGCCCAAGATTTTGGGCCATCTTCTACTGCTTTCCCAGGCACATTAGCAGGGAGCTGCATCAGAAGTGGAACAGCCGGGACTCAAACCAGCATCCCTCTGCAGGCAGCAGCATAACCTGCTATGTCACAGAGCCGGCCCTGGCACTGGAGCTTTATGACCATCTTCCAAGATACAAGAAAAATTTTCACAGGCACAAAAAGATTCCCATTGCAAGAGGCATGAAAAGGAAAATAAACTAAGGGGAAGGAACCAAAGAGGAAGAAATGACAGAGAATGGCAAAGAGACAGACAAGGAGAAATATCCTCAAGAGAAAAAGAAAGAGATAGACAATGAAATAATCATGACTTACGCAATGAAAAGGGAGGCGAGCAGGAAGAAAAAGCAAAGCAAAAAAAGAACATGGGAAAGTAAGGAAATATATGAAAACAGTGACGGGGCGGGCACCGTGGTACACTAGGTTAATCCTCCGTCTGTGGCGCCAGCATCCCATATGGGCGCCAGTTCTAGTCCCAGTTGCTCCACTTTCCATCCAGCTCTCTGCTGTGGCCTGGGAAAACAGTAGAAGATGGCCCAAGTCCCTGGGTCCCTGCACCTGCATGCAAGACCAGGAAGAAGCACCTGGCTCCTGGCATTGGATAGGCTTAGCTCCAGACGTTGAGGCCATTTGGGGAGTGAACCAACAGAAGGAAGACCTTTCTGTCTGTCTCTCTCTCACTGTCTGTGACTCTACCTCTCAAATAAAATCTTTTTAAAAAAAGTAATAGATACAAATAGGGAAAACAAGTAAGTGTTCAGTATTCAGAAAAAAACAGAGATGGAAAGCAATCCAAAAGCCTGGGGAAAGAATGGCTTTCTTGACAAGGAAAGAGCCAATAAAGTAAGAAACTTTGAAAAAGACAAAGTAAGGAACCAAGAGAAGCCCTGTAGTTCTGAAACATCACTGGAAAGAAAACACAAACTCAGGCAGGCGCCGCGGCTCACTAGGCTAATCCTCCACTTTGCGGCGCCGGCACACCGGGTTCTAGTCCCAGTCGGGGCGCCGGATTCTATCCTGGTTGCCCCTCTTCCAGGCCAGCTCTCTGCTGTGGCCAGGGAGTGCAGTGGAAGATGGCCCAAGTACTTGGGCCCTGCACCCCATGGGAGACCAGGAGAAGCACCTGGCTCCTACCATTGGATCAGCGCGGTGCGCGGGCTGCAGCGCGCCAGCCGCGGCGGCCATTGGAGGGTGAACCAACGGCAAAGGAAGACCTTTCTGTCTCTCTCTCTCTCACTGTCCACTCTGCCTGTCAAAAACTAAACTAAAATAAAATAAAATAAAAAAATAAAGAAAACACAAGCTCAAAGACAAGGAAAGACAAAGAACATCAGAACCACTTGAGTCAGTGAACACATCCACAAAGGCAAACAACGAAGAAACTAATTTCAGCTAAAAAAGGTCCTTAGCTAGACAAATGGCACAGGTCAATGCAAAGAATTAGAGTGAAAGAGATGAGAGCTGACCCCATACAAAGATCTATGAAGTACAGAAAAGAGTAACTTCTTGAACTTGTGTGTGAAAGCATAAAGGAATGTGTAAACAGTGATTGGCAGGATATTTTTAAAATATATTTTCAAAAATCATTTTTGGTTTAGGTTTAAATCAAGTCAGTCCTTTAATTGTGAATGTCTGGCCCAAGTTATATGTTAGTTTACTTATCAATATTATATTCTTGGATGAATTCTGGTAGGTTGTTGAGGAAAATTGGCTGTACTACAACTGCTTAAAAAAATAAACCATTCTAATATGTTGGTTTTGTTGCAGGAACTGTTTATGTAAAAATTATTGTATTTCAGATAAAAATATGTGGATTTGAAAAAAAATCGAGAATATTGTTAACTTTGTACTCTGAAATGTATTAAAGTGAAAAATGTGGATCATGCATTTTATTTTGTCTAAATAACATTTTATCTGTCCCACAGTATACCTGGCTTAAACAGAAATGAAAATATGCTTAAAAAGAAAAAAAAGAAACCTGGATACTCTAGAAGAAATAAAAAAATTCATAGACATATAACCTACCAAGACTGAATCATGAAGAAACAGAAAATCTAAAGACTAATAACATGTCAGGGGACTGAATCTATGATAAAAAGTCTCTCAAGAAAAGCACCAAAACTGATGGCTTCACTGCTATCAAACATTTAAAGAACTAACACTGAGGCCGGTGCTGTGGCACAGCAGGTAAAGCCGCTGCCTGCAGCACCAGCATCCCATATGGACACCGGATCGTGTCCCAGTTGCTCCATTTCCAATCCAGCTCTCTGCTATGGCCTGGGAAAGCAGTAGAAGATGGTCCAAGTCCTTGGGCCTCCGCACCCACGTGGGAGACCCGGAAGAAGCTCCTGGTTCCTGGCTTCGGATCGGCGCAGCTCCAGCCGTTGCGGCCAATTGGGGAGTGAACCACAGATGGAAGACCTCTCTATCTCTACTTCTCTCTGTAACTCTTTCAAGTAAGTAAAATAAATCTTAAAAGAAAAAAAAAAGACATTTGGTAAAATCCATCATCCTTATCATCCTTTCATGGTAAAAAGTTGTCCACTAACAAGCTATGGAAGGAATGTGTTTCAACTCAATAAAGGCCATCTATGATAAGTCTGCAGCTAATACCACACTAGCGAAAAGCTGAAAGCTTTTCCTTTAAAAAAAATCACAAAAAAGGGCAAGGATGGGGCCATACTGTGGCATAGTGGGCTAAACCTCTGCCTGCAGCACTGGCATCCCATATGGGTGCCAGTTTGTGTCTGGCTGCTCCTCTTTCGATTGAGCTCTTTGCTATGGCCTAGGAAAGCAGAAGATGGCCCAAATGCTTGGACCCCTGCACCCATGTGGGAAACCCAGAAGCAGCTCCTGGCTCCTGCCTTGGGATCAGCCCAGCTCCAGCCATTGCAGCCATTTGGGGAGTGAACCAGCCGATGGAAGACTTTTCTGTCTCTCCCTTTCACTGTCTGTGACTCTACCTTTCAAATAAGTGAATAAAATCTTTAAAAAAAAAAAAAAAAAGAAAGAAAGAAAGTATCAGTAATTAAAAAAAAAAAAAACAAGGATGTCCATTCTTTTCTACTCATTGTATTACTGGAAGTCCTATCCAGATCTATTAACCTAGACATAAATAAAATAATTCAAATCAGAAAAAAAGTAAAAGTGTCCTGTTTGCAGACTACATGATATAATATATAGAAACCCTAAACCAAAAAAACTGTTGAAGTAATCAAAAAGTCAACAATGTTGCCGGATATAAAAATTAACATGTAAAAATCAGTTGCATTTCTACACACTGAGACACTCTTCATAAAAGAAATAATTTCATTTACAAAATCTTATCTAAAAGAGAAACTGAGGAATAAAGTTAATCAAAGAGATGAAGGATTTATACATGAAAATTGTAAACCACATAAGAAACCGAAAAAGACGCAAGTCAGTAAATCAGAGTTAAAATAATTCACTTGAATAGCTTAAATTTTTTTTAAAATTGGACATCTTATTTTAAGTTTAGATTTTTTCACCCTTTTCTCTTATGTTCTGTTCCCATTACTTCTTCTGAACTCACACTCTTCCAATTTCCTTCTTATCAAAACATCATGAATAATGAAGTACAAAGACATAAAAGTGAGAATGTACCTGAAGTCTTGCTAGCTGTGCAGTGCGTGCTACTATTTTGTTGTACGGTTCAACAATTTTTGCTTTCATCCTATGGGGGCAAAAGAAAAAAAAAAGTGAAAATAAAATCAATTTCAAATATTGACTAAAAATGTTTCCATTCCATTAATTTATAAAGTGAACAACAATACCTATCAACAGCCCCCTGTAAAGCTCCAATTCTTGTCTGCATCATCTGAAGAACACCTAGGAAAACAAAACAGTGTACATTGGCTATACACAATAAAAGGACTCAAAGCAAAACTTTAAAAAAAATTCACATACACTTTTTTTTTTTTAACTTCTGCCACTATCCTAATCTAAGCAACCAACATCTGTTGTAAAAGACTGTAAGTCTTCATGCTCTCCAATCCTTGCCCCAGGACAGAAGCCTGACAGGGAATGGGGAATGACTATTTAGGGTATAAGGTATAGGATTTCCATTCAAGGTAACAAAACATACTAGAAGTAGACAGCGGTGATAGTTGCAAAACATTGTAATGAGACTAGTGTTACTGAGTCATATACTTTAAAGAGTTAAAATGATCCATGTTATGTTATGTGTTTTTTACTACAATTACAAAAAAAGGAAAAAAAAAATCTGGTCTTCTAAAAGTTCAAACTGAATCATACCATTCCTCTACTTGAAACTTTTCCATGCTGTCCCCCTTCACTCCACACTTCACAGTCCACAGCTTAGCCTATAAGGCCTACATGACCCAGAAACAGTATTCTCTTTTTGCCTGGTCCACTTGGCCCAATCCTCATCCCCGACAGATCAGGGGTGGGGAATGTCTGGCCCATGAAATCATTTGGTCAGGCTCTACCAAGGCAACCACAATTGGGGCTCAAAATTTAGTAAACCTACAGCAGAGTAATTTTTAAGTTGGTAATTTCATATGGTCCACGAGTGATGGTATAAATATCCAAATGGCCCTTGGCAGAAAAAAAGGTTCCCTATCTATGTTCAGATAAACTTCTATTCCTTCAAGCCTTGGCTTAACAAAAACATTTACTAACAAACCCCTCAACTAATTAAGATTTTCTTGTTATTTTCTTCTACAGCACATTGTACTTTTTTTTTGACAGGCAGAGTTAGACAGTGAGAAAGAGAGAGAAACCATTGGTTCACTCCCCAAATGGCCGCTACAGCCGGCACACTGATCCAGCTCCTTGCTAACATGCCTGGGAAAGCAGCAGAGGAGGGCTCAAGTGCTTGGGTTCCTGCACCGGCTTGGGAGATCTGAAACAAAGTCCTGGCTTTGGCCTGGCCTGGCCCAGCCCCAGCTATTGGGACCAGTTAGGAAGTTAATCAGCAGATCAAAGACCTCTCTATCTCTGCTTTTCAAGTAAATAATAAATAAATCTTTAAAATAAAAGCAGTAAAAAGATTTTCAGGAAGATAGATCTTAAATTTTATTAGTTATGCTTGCCATTATTGTAGAGAGAATTTGGAATTCAACTCTTTAATAAAAATCAGTTTCTATATTAAACTAGCATAGTTGCCTATTTGAAAATATAGTATTTAAAAGAAATTTTGGGGTCAGCACTGTGATATAATGGGTAAAGCCGCCCATCCCATATGGGTGCTGGTTCGAGTCCCAGCTGTTCCACTTCCAATCCAGCTCCCTACTATGGCCTGGGGAAGCGGCAAAAGATAGCCCAAGTCCTTGGGCCCCTAATACCTGCAGGGGAGACCCAGAAGAAGTTCCTGGCTCCGGATCTGTAACTGCCTTTCAAATAAAATCTTTCAAAAAATGAATAAATTTAAATAGACGCACATTGTCTTAGATTAAATGAAATACTATTAGAACTAATAAACCTCCCTTTTTTTTTTTTTTTTTTTTTTTTGACAGGCAGAGTTAGACAATGATAGAGAGACAGAGAGAAAGGCCTTCCTTCTGTTGGTTCACCCCCTAAATGGCCGCCAGGGCCGGCACACTGCGCCAATCCGAAGCCAAGAGCCAGGTGCTTCCTCCTGGTCTGCCATGCGGGTGCAGGGCCCAAGGACTTGGGCCATCCTCCACTGCCTTCCCGGGCCACAGCAGAGAGCTGGCCTGGAAGAGGAGCAACCGGGACAGAATCCAGTGCCCCAACCGGGACTAGAACCCGGGGTGCAAGTGCCACAGGCAGAGGATTAGCTGAGTGAGCCGCGGCGCCAGCCTAATAAACATCCTGATCAGTATACAAAAATGCATTAATAAGGCCCAGAATCTTTCTTTGGATTTGAGGATTCCCACTTTTCTGTTGGATGTTTTTTTAATCAAGGTCTTTATTAATTTTATTTATTTATTTATTTGCAAGGCAGGGAAATAGAAGCAGACAGAAATTCTCCATCTGCTACTTCACTCCCCCAGATGCCTGCAAATATAGCTGGGGCTCCATCCACCAGTGCAATCCAAGGTAGCAGCGACTTCAACTATCCTAAATACCTTAATGTTGTATCCCTGAATCCACAATTCTCTTTCCATTGAGCCACCAGAGGAAACTATAATCTCATCACACAATACTCTTGATTAAACCCTCCAAAGGTTTACACTACATTTACAATGAAATCAAAATTCCTTTCCAAGAACCTCATCTGTGCTTCTCTCCCTCATTCACTAAATACCGTCATTCTGGCCTTCTCTCTGTCCCTCAGACATGCCAATTCTCAGCTTCTATTCGTTGTTTACAACACTCTTCTCCCAGATCCTCACATGATGGCTCCTTCTCATCACTCAGATCCGGGCTCATCTGTCACCTCATCAAAAGGGCATTCTCTAACCACCCTAGGTATTAAGGGCTCCTCTACAGTCACTCCATCACTTGTTTGGGGAACTTACAAACATCTGAAATTTATTTGTACACTTTTTGGTTCACTTCCCCACCTGGAACCTAAGTTCCAAAAGAACAATGACTTTCTCTAGTGTTCACACATGCCTAGTACCTAAAAGTTCTCAATTACTACTTAACCGAGTCAACAAATTAATGAATGGCATATCCCTTTTTAATAAAATAAACTTCACAAATGTACCTCCAAACTACTGACATGGAAAAATTTTTACATGTAGAGGGGGAAAAGTAGATGAAGTAGAAGTTGGGATAGTACTAAAAAAAAAAAAAAAAAAAAAAAAAAAAAAGGCCGGCGCCAAGGCTCCATAGGCTAATCCTCCGCCTGCGATGCTGGCATCCCAGGTTCTAGTCCCGGTTGCTCCTCTTCCAGTCCAGCTCTCTGCTGTGGCCCGGGAAGGCAGTGGAGGATGGCCCAAGTGCTTGGGCCCTGCACCCGCATGGGAGACTGGGAGGAAGCACCTGGCTCCTGGCTACGGATCAGCACTGCGAGCCGGTGGTAGCGGCCATTTGAGGGGTGAACCAATGGAAGGAAGACCTTTCTCTCTCTCTCTCACTGTCTAACTCTGCCTGTCAAAAAATTAAATAAAAAAATACTCAAAAAATTTTTTTGATTATTTAGGAGAAACAGACAGGAAAGAAAGAAAGAAAGAAAGAGAGAGAGAGAGAGCGCGATTTTCCACCCTGTGGTTCACTCCCCAGATGGTCGCAACAGCTGGGGCTGTGCCAGGCCAAAGACAGGAACCCGGAGCTTCTTCTGGATATCCCACTTGGGTGGCAGGAACCTAAGCACTTAGGCCATCTTCAGCTACTTTCCCAGGCATATTAGCAGGGAGCTGGATAGGAAGTGGAGCAGCCAGATCTTGAACAGGCACTCATATGTGATGCCGGAGTCACAGAGGCTTAACCTGCTATGTCACCATACAGGCCACTCAAGTTTTCTTCTATACCACACTTAGTTTTCAGTATCTTCAAATAAATGCTTAGGAATTTATATCACATTAAAATGAAAACTAAACACATATTTAGACTTCTTAGGTTCAAATACTTTAGAGAACATTCTGAGATTATAATAATTCAAAGAAACTAGACTTTATATCCTAAACACTTATCCAATGGATATTCATTGTAACTCAGCCTAAGTTTGTTTTAAATGTTGTAATCCTTGAAGAGAATTCTGGGAAAAGCAAGCACATTATAGAGCCAAAATGCATGTAAGAAAAACAGTGAGAAATATTCAGCCAAACAAAAATAAGATTAGTAAAAATAAAAATCCAATATATTATTATTCTACTATACTTCACTGAAAAGAGTTTCAAAGAAAAACCTCCAAGAAATGCAAAAAGTAAGAAAAGAATTTAAATTTACTTCCACTCTCACCCACTCTGGTGGTGTTAATACTTTCTTAATTAACCAACAATTACAGGATCACTAAATATACGCATTGTTCTAAGCATTTTCCTAAAACTTTCACTCTCAGAATAATGTTATGTTAGTATTATTAGTACCCCTGGTGTACCAGTCAGCTTTTCATTACTTGAACCAAAATGCAAGATGTCTGATATGAGTTTCTTGGGAAGGAAAAGGCTTCTTTCAGCTTACAGTGGATGGTCACAGTTACAAAGCAGGTAGCCCCATCAGTCTGGCCAGGGTGGAGTGGGTGTGGAGGGACAATCACAGTGTGAGCCAGGAAGCAGGAGAAGCTGGATGGACTTGCCTTAAATAAGCCATCCTCTCTAGAGAACCACCTTCCAAGAGCAAGCACCCAGTAACCTAAAGACTTCCCACCAAGCCCACCTCTCAGATGCCCTAATTAGATCAAGTCTCCACCCTTTATTCATTAACCATGCACCTAAGGCTTCAGAGTTTAAACATCTGTTTGCGTTTAGGGAGCTAATGCCTGTTTTATAGAAAGGCACACTGAGATCCAGAAAAGTTAAGTCACTTGCTGAAGACACATAAAGTAAGTAGAACGCCAAGGATTTGAACCCAGATAGTTTAGCTCAGGAGTCAGCAAGCTTCTGCACAAGTTTTACTGAAACATAGCCACACATATTAATGTATGTATTACCTGGCTGCATACACTCTAAAAACATCAAAATAGCTGCAACAGAAAACTGTATTGGCTGCAGTCTAAACCATTGACTTCCCAACCTTAATAGAAATAGACTGCTAACCCCTGCTCTAGCTCTGTATTATCTGTAAAATAGTTAAAAGTATACCTTCCAAAGACTCAATCCCAGTTGCTTGTGCCAGTAAATCTTCATGTCTTGCAACAACCTGAAAAATCAAGAAAAAATAATCAGCATTTACTCTAATTAATTACTAGGTATTTTTCTCTGCAACCACAATGTAGAATTGGAAGTCTCTTTTGCTGTGTAAGTGGAGCACATTCCAATGCAGAAAAACAAAGTGGATTATGAAAGTATGTTTGAGAGGAGTTATTAGCAGAAACAATCAAACACAATCATAGTTCAACACACAGGGGAGTAGCCATGCCTTGTCCATTCAGACTAATATATCCAAATATTTTAGACTGGATAATTTATAAACAACAGAAATGTATTGCTAGTTTTTCTAGAGGCTGGGAAGCCCAAGATCAACGCACTTACAAACTCAGTGTTTGGTGAATGCCCCCATTCTTCATAGATGGTGCCTTCCTTGTGTCCTTTTATGCTGAATAGGCTCCTTCAGGCTTCTTGCAGAAAAGCATTAATGATATTCCATTTGGGATTAGGTTTCAACATGAATTTTAAGGGAACACAACTATTCAGATCATAGCATGCCACTGGCTTTCCTAAAGCCATGCATAATGCATAAATGGAGCTGAGCCAATATGTGGGAGGGACAAAAAAAAAAAAAGCTAATTCTAGGCTTGCTATTATCACAATTCCCCTTTAAAGACAGTTTTCAAGCATCTGGTTATCTTTGGTCTTTGTTTTTTTTAAGATTTTATTTATTTATTTGAGAGGTAGAGTTACAGACAGTGAGAGAGTGAGAGAGAGAGAGAGAGAGAGAGAGAGAAAGCGAGGTCTTCCATCCGCTGGTTCACTCCCCAAATGGCCAAAACAGCCAGAGCTGGGCCAATATGGAGCCATGTGCAAGGAGCTTCTTCCAGGGGCCCAAGCATTAGGCCATTTTCTACTGCTTTCCCAGGCCGTAGCAGACAACTGGATGGAAAGATGAGCAGCCGGGACTCAAACCGGCACTCATATGGGATGCAGGCACTCAGAAGATTAACCTACTGCGCCATAGCAGCATCCCCTTATTCTGGGTCTTGACCTTAAACTAGCATCCTATGGGGCACCAACATCCCATGGGGGCACCAGCTCAAGCCCCAGCTATTCCACTTCTGATCCAGCTCCCTGCTAATGTGCCTGGGAAAGCAGCAGAGAACAGCTCAAGTGCTGGGGCCCCTGTACCCATATAGGAGACCTGGAAGAAGCTCCTGGCTCCTGACTTAAGATCAGCCCAGCTCCAGCGGTTGCAGCCATCTGGGGAGTGAACCAGTGGATGGAAGATATCTCAATCTCTCTAACTCTGCCCTTCAAATAAATAAAGACTTTTTTTAAAAAAAAATTTAGCATCATAAAGGTCACATCCTAATCAGGAAAGGTAAAGCACTCAGTCCTTACCTATCCCTGATCAATCTCTGCTGTCACAGAAAATCCTCCCCTCTACAGAAGAACACTACTTCACAAAAGTAAGGGCACTGCAGATGGCTACAACAAAACAGGGGCAGCACTGTGGTGCAGCCAGTTAAGCTGCATTTGCAGTGCACAGCATCCTACACCTGAGTGCTGGTTCAAGGCCCAGCTCCTCTGCTTCTGATCCAGCTTCATGCTAATGCACCTAGGAAGGAAGCAGATGATAACCCAACTATTTAGGGCTGTGCTATCCATGCAGAAGACCAAGATGGAGTTCTTGGATCCTGGCTTCAATCTGGACCAGACATGGCTGTTGCAGTCACTTGGTGAGGAGGCCAGAGGGTGGAAATATCTCTTTGGGGTCAGTGCTGTGGCGCAGTGGGTAAGGCCGCCACCTGCAGTGCCGGCATCCCATATGGGCACCAGTTCAAGTCCTGGTTGTTCCACTTCCGATCCAGCTCTCTGCCGTAGCCTGGGAAAGCTAAGATGGCCCAAGTCCTTGGGCCCCTGCACCCACATGGGAGACCCAGAAGCAGCTGCTGGCTCCTGGCTTCAGGTCGACACAGCTCCAGCCATTGCGGTCAACTAGAGAGTGAACCAGCAGATGGAAGACCGACTCACCGACCTCCCTCCCTCTCTCCTCTCCCCCTCTGCCTCTCCTCTCTCTGTGTAACTCATTCAAATAAATAAATCTTTAAAAAAAATTTCTCTCTCCCCCTCCCTTCTGTAACTCGACCTATCACACAAATAAATAAATCTTTTTTAAAAAAAGAAATCATGTACATCTCTAGAATAACACAGCAATCCTTATCATTTTGTACCCATTGTTCCAGGGGTGAGGAAACTTTTCTGCCAAGGGCCATTTGGGTATTTATAACATCGTGTACAAGCCATACAAAATGACCAACTTCAAAATTAGCCTCTACAGATTTACTGAATTTCAAGTCCCACCAGTGGTTGCCTTGGCAGAGCCATACCAAATGATTCCATGAGCCTTATATCACCCACGGGCTGGATGTTTCCTAGTCCTGTATTATTCCAATGGATTCGTGTCATGCCTAGTCTGTGAACTGAAGTTCCTCATCAGTAAGGATTCATTCATCAGATCTCCTAAATAGCTCACTTTGTCCGGCTTCAGATATTATTGATAAATATGCTATCATATCTTTAGATATTAGTGATACTGTATTCCAGATACTAATGATATTATCATCTTACCAAATCTCCTTCTAATATACTCTAACATACAAAACAAGTGTTACTTTTGCTCTTCAATGTCTTTTACGCTTAAGGCTCTAACAAGATGCCTGAATTTTCTCCAGTCTATTGATGCAACCTCCTTCTCCTTTATCCCTTGTCACACTGTGGAAAACTGAAAAATCTAAAACTACACTTTCACAGACTCCCTTGCAGCCAAGTAGATGAAGTTCCAAGAGACATGGAGGATACGAGAGAGATGAAAGCTATCCTATTATGACTGTTTCAGCTCATAAGCATGGTTCTGAGAGCTGGGTATTTAGAAACAGTTGAGAGACACACATTGGTCATTCCAATTTTTAGCCACCAGGTATCTAAAAGAATTTTAGCAGTGGCCTGGGAGATTAACAGCAGCTTCCTGGCCTCTGTAGCATATCTCTGCTAGTTTCTTTACTCAGTTCACAATTTCATAAACACCCAATTCTCTGTATTAAAGATATTTCTGCTTTAAATACCTAGAGTGGTTTCTATTTCCTGTTCTTAGCACTGATTAATATTAAATCTTCTGCAATTTTAATCACCTCAGTGGTATCTTACTTTTATTGTATTTTATTTATGGGTTTGGTTACTACTGTCCCAGTTTTGCATCCACAGAAAACCCATTACAGCCAGGTAACTTTCATACAAGAACTCAGAGACTTCCTCTAACCCACATCCTAAACTTATCACCTCTAAGGGATGTTAAATAAATTCAAGGTCTTAGTGATTCCTGCAGAGAAGACACTGCATGCCAGAAAAGGAAAATATCAAGCATCAAAGGGCAGAAACAATCTCAGATAGCTCTCCAAAAAGCTACCCCCTAAGACCTCCTGACAGAATTAAGTACATGTTCCCCTTCTCCCATACACACTTGGTACTGCTCTATTGAAAACAGGCATTTGACATAGCAATTAAGATACCACTTGTATGCCCACAGCCCATATTAGAATGCCTGGGTTCCAGTCCCAGCTCCACTCTTGATTCCAGCTTCCCACTAACATGCACCCTAAAAGGCAGCAGATGACTGCCCAACACTTGTGTCCCTGCTACTCAGGTTCGAGGTTAAACCGAGTTCCAAGCTCCTGGCTTTGGCAGACATTTGGGGAGTGCAAGCAGATGGAACACATCTATCTCCCTTTCTCCTCCTCTATCTCTTTCCTTCCCTTCCTATTTCAAATAAATAAAATAAAAATAAAGCAGGGATTACTTGCCTGTCATTATTTCTTTGTATGTCTGCCACTACTCTATGAGACCTTAGAAAGCCAAGATACTTGTTTATTTACTTCTCTACCCCTACAGCCTAACCCAAAGCCTAGCAGTTAAAAGCACTTTCTAAATATTTGTCAAAATTGACCCCTAAAATTTAATCATAATTTTAGAACAAAAGTGGCCTTAAAAGTTATCCCAGTTCTAAGCTGTTCCTCTAGTTGATAAAGTAAAACATTAAGTGGATTATGTCTCATAATATACCAGATCTAGGTTTCCTGGTAAGTAGTCTACTGACTTGTACTAGTTGTTCATTCATTTAAATATTTATTAAATATATACTCAGACAAAAGGCAATATTGGGAGGGTTGGTGTTGTAGCACAACAGGTTAGGAGATACTGGCTTCACAAGTGGCAGCCTATCAGTCTGCTCTGTGAGTCCCAGCTGCACTACTTCAGATTCAACTTCCTGTTAACATTCACCAGAGGACAGTGGAGGATGGCCAAGTGGTTGGGACCCTGTCAGCCATGTGGAAGATCCAGATGGAATTCTTGGCTCCAGACTTTAGTCTGGCCCACACCTGTCTGTGCAGCCATTTGGTGAGTGAGTCAATAAGTGGAAGATTGATCTCCCCCTCCCCCACTCTACCTTTCAAATAAATAAATCTTTTTAAAAAAGTAACACTAGGGGGCCAGCGCTGTGGCACAGCAGGTTAAAGCCCTGGCCTGAAGCGCTGGCATCCCATATGGGCACTGGTTGGAGACCGGGCTGCTCCACTTCTGATCCAGCTCTCTGCTATGGCCTGGGAAGGCAACAGAAGATGGCCCAAGTCCTTGGGCCCCTGCACCTGCGTGGGAGACCCGGAGGAAGCTCCTGGCTCCGGATTGGTGTAGCTCCTGTCGTTGCAATCAATTGGGGAGTGAACCAGCAGATGGAAGACCTCTCTCTCTCTCTCCCCCATCCCTTCCCTCTCTCCCTCCCCCCCCCCCGCCTCTCCCCTCTCCACCTCTCCCCTTTCTGTGTAACTCTTTCAAATAAATAAATAAATCTTTAAAAAAAAAAAAAAGTAACACTAGGAAGTATCACAAACTGCCCTATAAAAATTATAGAATTGTAGGAGAGAAAAGCACCTTCAAAATTATCATCTCCAAGGCATTTGACAGATTCAAAAAAAAAAACAAACAAACAAACAAACAAAAACTGAAAGACATTCAGTAAGTGACATAAAAGTCAGGTAACAGCACAGGGGAATCAGGACCCATCTCTTAACTATGGTGCTGTGCTCTCAGCTTTATCTAACATTTATCAACTTTCTGGAATTTCAGCAAATACAATCTTTTCTGCTGACAAGGAATTAACTGCTAACATGCTATGACATCCTCATTTTTCTTATTCAAATTTGTTATACTTGTAAAACTCCATTTGATCATCAAAAACATTTTATTTTTTTGCCCACTATGTTCATTGCATATCAGCTAAGGTGGTAAACAGAAAGTAGCAATCAGAAAAAGAAGTATCAATAAAAGATTTTGAGAGGTAAGCATTTTAGTTTTTCAACTAACAAGTGAATTAAAACTTCAAAAATGTACTTGGAAAAGTCAGTCACACTGTTAATTTATGCATTTGCTCATGTAAACATGTGTTTAGATTTAATAATATGACTACAAAAATGCTCAGCTTTACCATATTAAGCCGAATAATCCATATGATCCATAAGACTGGAATTACCTGTAGGTGCAGTTCTTTATCCAACTGACTGATTCCTTGGGCAAGTTTTGCTAGCTGTTCAGCAATTACAGCTTGATGAATTGATTGTGAAGTGTAAGCTTTCACATCAAAGTCCTCATTTAGAAAGTCTCTATAACACTCTAGGACAGAAAAAAAATACAGAAAGTCCTTAATTACCTTATACCAAACCACATTTTCTCAACAATAAAAGAATCATAACATATTTTAGCATATTTATCTTGCTGAAATCTAGGAACTGTTATAAATGCTTCCTAGAACAAGGAGGAAGTAGAGCAGGCAAGAAGAGAAGTAGTAATAAGGGGCTGGCATTGTGGAGTAATGGTAAAGCTACCACCTGTGATGCCAGCATGCCATATGGGCACCAGTTCGTGTTCCAATCCAGCTCCTTGCTGGTGGCCTGGGAAAAGCAACTGAAGATGGCCCAAGTGCCTGGGTCCCTGCCACCCATGTAGGAGACCTGGAGGAAGCTCCTGGTTCCTGCTTCAGCCCGGCCCAGCCCTAGCCACTGTGGCCAACTGGGGAGTGAACCAGCAGATGGAAGATATCTGCTCTCCCTCTCCCTTTGTAGCTCTTTTAAATAAGCAAACCTTAAAAAAAAACAAGTGGTACTAATACTCCTGGGAGCTTATTATGTGGCAGGGGTCCAGCTAGGCACTCTATACATATGGAATTCTATCCTCATACTAACCTGATGAAACTATCATTTTCTCCCTTTCACAGATGAGGAACTGCTAAGGCCTGCAACTTGTGCAACACCACCAACTGAACTTCCACACTCGCAGAGCTTACACAATGAACCTCTACACTTTGAGAATCAAAATGATGGAAAATATTGAATAAAATATCAAAAACATAACTACTAAACAAAACCTTTAATCCAAGAAAACAATGTCACTGCCCATGAGATTATATATCCTGCCTATATATCCTATATGGCATGGTATCTCTGTATCAATGTGCAAATTCCTTTATAAAGAAAAATCTGGAATTTTAAGAGAAATAGGCAAATACAAACTGACTAAAATTTAGAATTGATGGATGAAATAAGCCAATGTGGAAAGAAAAATTGTGTTCAAGGGGCTGGCATTGTGGTGACAACAGCATCCCATATGGATGCCCGTTGGAATCTCTGCTGCTCCACTTCCAAGCCAGCTCCCTGCTAATGTCCCTCAGAAAGCAAAGGAAGATGGCCTAAGTCCTTGGGCCTCTGCAACCCATGTGGAAGACCCAGAAGATGCTCCTGTATTCAGAATGGCCCACTTTGGCCTTTGTGGCCATTTGGGGAGGGAACCAGCAGAAGGAAGATCTCTGTCTCCATGTCTCTCCCTCTCTCATTCTGTAACACTACTTCTCAAATAAATCTTTTTAAAAATATTGTATTCAAAACAGACCCTTAATAGATAAGAAAAAGAAATGATGATGTTAGATGTCCAGAATGTATCTTTCTATACAGAAATCCACAAATCTGTGGGTAAAAGAAAAATGGAATGAGTCAAAATATATACATAGGAAGGGAGCTCATGGTAAAAATATGCCTGCAATGCTGGCTCTGACACACACCCATCCACTGGTTCACTTCCACTGTACCCACAATGGTCAGGCCAAAGCCAAGTGCCAGGAACTCAACCAGGTCTAGCATATGGGTGGCAGGAACCCAATTACCTGAGTTATTAACTCTACCTCCAAGAAGTGCCCATTAGCAAGAAGCTGGAGTTAGGAGCCAGGGGTAGGTATCAAACTGTTCTGGGACACGGGTGTTTTAACCGTTAGACTGAAGCAAGCACGTGTGTCCCAGCTGTCTTTAGATACCAGAGTTGGTTGCCTCATATCAGCCAAGAATTAACACAGTGACACAGAGGGGCAAGCAAAGGGTGAAGCAAAGTTTTACTGAAATGAACAGACAGCTCTCACAACCAAGCAGTTCAGTGACATGGACCTTCTGAATCAGAAATGTCTTACTGAAAAGAGCAGAGAAGGGGCCAGTGTTGTAGTGTAGTGGGTAAAGTCCTGGCTGCTCCTCTTCCAATCCAGCTCTCTGCTAATGCACCTGGGAAAGCAGCAGAAGCTGGCTCAAGTACTTGGGTCCCTGCAACCACATGGGAGGCCCAAAAGAATCTCCTGGCTTCAGCCTGGCCCAGTCCTGGTCGTTGTGGTTATCTGGGGAGTGAACCATCAGATGGAAGATCTCTCTGACTCTCTCCCTCTCCCTAACACTGCCTTTCAAATTAATAAAAATAAGATTTATTTTCATCTTAAAAAATTTAACAACAACAACAAAAAAAAGCACAGAGAGAAGATACTAAGGAAAGAAGCCAGGAAGGGCTTCTTCAGAAGGAAAAAGCAGTTGAAAGAAAGTGATCTGGGGGTTTTACACGCTCTGGAAAGTTTGTACAGGGCCCTTTTAAGAAAAAGCTCACCCTGCCTTCTTATATGCCATTCCTCCCATTAGGTCAGGCTCTGGTCCCAAGTGTCTCCATTCTCAGTTTTCTTTAGTTTGTTAACTGAAGGTCCTGGGCTTTCATCCTTTATCTCACTCATCTGCAATCTTCAGCTTTTTGGTTTTTTAAGTTCCCTATTTATAGTTTTTGTGAGTGTATCTCTTAAATGCATGCCCTTGTGTTGCTTGCTAACCAGAGACCACTCTCCTGACCACACAGCTCCTCTTCCTGTCCCTAGCTGTCTGCCTAGGTCCAACCTAACGTAGCTTGCATTTTCCTACCGGTACCACAACCAAAAGCCCTCTGCCCCCACTCTATGGTCTTGGTTCTCAGAATTAAGGATCCAGCCAGACAGACAAGTAGAGAAGTCATTCCAAACAGAGGGAAGGTTTAGCAGCAATGCCTAGCACAATTGAGAAACACAGGGAGTAACAGTTTCAGTATTCTGATATCACAGAATTACATATGTTGGGCAGAAAGAATAAAGAGTGATAGATGAGGTTCTAGAGAAAGATTGAGGAGCATTTTGAAAAGAGGTTTTTAAGACATTCAACCCACATCCCATTTAAGGTTTCAAAGCCAAGAAAGGGCACTGTCAGCTTTGTGTTCAACAATAATTCTGGCAATGGTATGAAAACTGACTGCAAAGCATTAATGAAACAGCTGTGGGCTTGAGTTGGCTTGAGTTGGGGAGCCAACTGTACATTTTCAGGAATTCCGTTGACCAGCTGACATCACTCATAGTTATTGTAAAATCGGCCATGGTAATCAGCAAACAAGCACCTACAAAATCAGGGCTTTTTCTTTTCCCAGGAAGCTAGTTTGACAGCAAGATCATGGAATATGCCACAGAGCCCAGTACTGTACTATGTTAACAGCTCAAGTGACGTGATGAAGGCCTCAGTGTGGCACTAAGAATGTCAAGAAAGTGACAAATATTCAGACAGTATAATATACAGGACTTAGTGACAAGTCAAAAATGGGTGATTAGGTACAGTAAATCAAGGATCATGCCCAAGTTTCTTGATAAAGTAACTGGCATAGGGAATTCAGTTTTGTGCTAGATCATCAGTTACTAAATACACAAAGATGAACAAGAGTAAGCCCCTGCCTCCAAGGAACTCATAATCTACACAGGGAACAAGCACACATTAACCAACCACATGCAAGTAGGAGTGACAGAGACTACCACAGGAAAAGATTAGGGGAGAGGAGTGGAAAAAAAAAATTCATTTCATTTTCTCAAAGGCAGAATTTGTACTATCTGTTCACATGTATGTTTTCATGTGCAGGACTAGCATTGTTAATTTACTCTCAAGAAAAGAATGTCCAGTAGAAAGTTAAAAAGAAGGTTCAAGAGGACCATTCTGAAACCACACAAAGAAAAGACAAGATGATTTAAGAAGAAATTTTAGAATGCATGAAAAATGATGAAATGGGAAAGACAGGGTTCAGAAGCCAGGAAAATCCCAAAACTCTGGGGGCAGACACAGGAACTGAAGGCAAGGATACTAGAATGACTAGAGAAAGAAAGATGAACAGCAGAGAATGGCGAAAATCCAAAGGAGCATAAAGAAAAGAAAATTAAGTGGTTGGTAGTAGCAAAGACCTTCCAAAGCACGGTTACAGTTGGGTTTGGCACTGTGAGACTTACAGTCCTTAAAGAGAGAAGTCATATATAATGCTTCCCTTTTATGGTTTCCTCATTCCCACATGAGGTACATCAGAAACACCTCACAAACAGTCAAGCTATGCATCCACTCACCAACCCTTTCAATCTTGCCATCTGTTACCTGCAAACTTCTGATGTCATCAATCAATTACCAAAAGAAATAAATTCCTCAGGAAGTTGGGAGTGAGGGAAGGGGTGAAGACCACTCAATCAGGGGGGAAATGGAACTGACAAGCAGTTACAAGAAACAGAGCATCTGAAGAATTAGAAATTTTTAGAAAGCATGAAACCTATAAGCCACTTAAGTATTTCAAACAAGAAGTCAAACTCTGCTACAAGTTCAGGTAACATAAGGACCAAAAAAACATCCATTTCATTCATCCACAAGGAAGTCACTGGAGAACCCTACCAAGCAATTTCAATGGCACTGAAGGGGGCTTCCTAGGGTCTCCGAGGGTATAGAATGAAAATCCACAACAGAAGGGGCTATCCTTAGGAAGCAGCCAAGGGCTCCACTTCTTATAACTGAAAATACGGAAAAAGCAAGCAAGATTGCAGGTGGAGGTTAAGTTTATAGGTTTGATTGGGAGAGACATGGACAAAGGTTCAAATCTCATGGGTTCCATTTTTTTTTTTTTTAATAAATTTGAAAATCATTCAAGCCTGAAGGAAAACGTATGAAAAGGTAAAAAGGATTTTTTAAAAAAATCACTGAAGAGAACAGCAAAGAAAACTAAATAAGAAAAGCAGAATTGAGGACTATTTCCCTCTAAGAACTGATTACAATGCATCCTACTAAAACATAGGCCTACCGTTTGGTGTGTGTTGTTCCTGCTATCTGTTCACCTGGGGAAGTCTGTTACACTTCACAACTAACTCCACCTGGAAAGCCTTTCCTGACACTGCCTCACCTGTCCCCAACCCCAGTTACCGTCTTCCGAATGTTCAGTGTGTACACTCTTAACTGCTGCCCTTACAGCACTGTATTCCAGGGTGTACTTACATAGCTATGCCATATTATTTACTTACTAAATGGTGAGCTGCTTGGAGACAGGAACTGTCCACGCAGCACAAGCCCAAGCCTGGTTCAATTACAATTAAAAGGTGCCTGACAGAAACCTCAACCTAGAGAACCTAACACAGTCAGGTTCAGAAAAAAAAAAAAAAAAAAAGTTTTGACTACGGAATATAAACTATAAGTAACCAAGAACAGTGATAAAATATCCAACAGAGAAAACAATTTCTAACTTTAATTCAGTCATTCATAACCCAATTTGGTCTACAAATGTTTGTGAAATGTTTCTAACGGTGGTCGATTATAAAACAGTTATACATCACCTATTGTATGCAAGACACTGTCATTGACGCTGTGGAATATAAAAAGCAGCTTTCCAACACAGTATTAGAGCTAAAGGCAGGTATACAGATGTTTTTAATGCAGGTACTCCGTGACAGCCACAAGGGAAGAAATTCAGAACACCTGAGGCAGGCCTTATTTTTATGCTTAGGAATTTCAACTTCATTCTGAAGGGTAAGAGATCTGGGGCATGTTAACTGGGTTAGGAGAACCAAGTGTGCTTTTTCCAAGTGTACTATATTTAACTTTTATTTTTGGTAACTTCTCTTTAAAACTGGCTATCAAGAGATGTTACATTCGACACAGTTAATCACACCAAGGGCAAGGAATGCTCAGAACCCTCCCCTGCGGCTGACAGCCTGCAACAGGGGCCACCTGTATTGTCTCAGAATTTGTTAACGGAGGCGTTTCCGACTCTACGTCAAAACGAGCCCTTTCGTTAGCGTCTGCCATCTGTTCTAGTCTCAACACTTTTCAGGGGTTCAAACACTTCACCCTTCCGTCAGGAACTGCGACGGCAGCCTAGTGCGGGATCCTGGAACTTCAGGGGAGCCCTGAGCGCGTGGGAAGTTGCACTAAAATGAGGAGCAACCAGACACCAATTGCCCCCCCCCAAAAAAAAAAAAAAAAACCTGCAGGAAGGGGGGTTGCAAATCCCTAGGGAAACAGGTTGGTTAGGCCGGCACCCGGACACCAGGGGGCCGGGCGAAGGGAGTGGTCACGCCGAGACCGGAAAACTTTCTGCAAAGCGACGGGTTGAGTCCACTACCCAGTCCCGGACGTGGAGCAGGGCAGTCTCCTAGCCCCACGACCCGGCCAGCCCTAAACTCCTTACCGTCCTGCAGGAGCTCCCGGACTGTCGCCGTAGCCGCTGCAGAGCCCAGAGCCCCAAGGCCAGATACGGCGACGCTGCCGTCGCCACCTTCCATGTTGGCAGGTGCCGGGTTGATGGCGTCAGTGGCCCCGCCTAAGTAGTGACGCAGATTTCCGGCGCCGCCCGCCTTCCTCTTCCCTACCCCCTCCCACGACACTCCGCGACAGCGCGCGCTTCTTAACCCCACGGGTGGACTCACTGTTGGGTGGCGGCTGCACCAAGCCTGGCTGGGAGTCCGGGGGCCGCAGGAGTGGACGCGCGCCAAGGTCTCGAAGGACTCCGGGCAGAGCTTTCTGCTCTCTCCGGCTCGGCCCAGCCAAGGAGAAGAGGGGCGCTGGAACGTGGCCGCCGCGCTCACCGCTGAAGCGAGTATTCAACCGAGATCCAGGGCCTGGCGGCTCAAGGCAAGACGTTGTCGGCAGGCGTGAGTGAGTGGCCACCCAGCTTTATGTGTCCCACGCCCGGAGTGGCAGCCTTGGGAGGGAGGGGGAAGTATGGGAAGAAAAATTGCACGCGAGGAAAAGTGAGGAGCATTAGGGAGAGTTGAAGTATGAATCAGAAAAAAAACAAGGGAGACTCCCTGTCTCTGCGCCCGGTCCCAAGAGTTCTTGCCTTTTTACTTTCCTACCTCTCTCAGTTTTAACCCACATGCTATGAGTGACACCAGGGTTTTTCATCTTAGAAACTGATGGAACTCAACGGTGTTGAAGCTATAAAATCACCAAGTTGGTTCCGATTACATCTCTGCTAATATTTGTGCTTTAATTACCCAGGTTTCTCCCAAGGTAAATGCCGATCAAGTAACAGGGTCAACAGGTGTGGACGCGTTTGCATAAGCATTTCTTCCTAAAAAGAAAGATGCTGTAGTATAACTTCCATTTTATACAGTAGGTTTGGAACCGGGAAATCAATTCCTTCCAACTCCAGAATTGAATGATTCTCTACCATGTGCTAACAGCACTGCACGAAAGTGCTCTGATAGAACTGAGCCTATGCTTAACACTGTTCCAAGTCCCTTTTAAATCTTCAGTCATTTCGTATTCGAGACAACTCAGGTGAGCAAGCTCATGCTACAATGCATCTTGCTTTCTGTTCATTTTTGTCTCAGGTTTTTCCCTAAAACGATTTGTTTCATCTCTATCATAATGCCAGGAAGGTTGACTATTCCAAATGGAGGTCCCATGAATTGCCAAGGTCTGTGTGTTCAGATTCACCTTAGGTTTCAGCTGTAATACACAAAATTAATTGATTCACAATTTTGACTATTAATGAACAGCAGTATCTGTGAATTACATGTGGTTTTTCCATCCTTGGCTTTTTTTTCTTTCTTTAATGTTGGAAGATTTAGAAGAATGCATAGTATTCATTTATCCAATGAAAAATTGTGAGCCCCTACTGTACATCCAGGCATGAGTTTACAAGCATAACACTAAATTCACATCCTAAAGGAGCTGATAGGTAAGGTAGAAAGACATTAAAACAAATGTACAGGATGCCATGGAATATATGGGTTTATTCATTCCAGTAGTACAACCTAACTGCCCATTGAAATCACCTGGAGAGCTTTAAGAGCCACTGATGCCTGTATCCCTAACCCAGACATTCCAGCTTAATTGATCTGGGGTATACCTCGGGTATTGTGATCGTTAAAAGCTCTGTATGTCATTCAAATGTGCAAGATTGAAAACTACTCATTGATTCAACAAATACGTACTGACAGGCCTTCTTTGTGCCATTTACTGTGAGTACAAGAATAAGAATGAGATTGTTCTTGCTAAAGTCACTAATGAGCTCATTCCACTGACACTGTTTCGTCTTCTTCCCCTTTCCGTGCTATTTAAGATGTTAATCCCCTCTCTAATGCTTAGAGTACTCTCCTGTATTGGCTTTCGAATGTTCTTCAGATTTGTTCCTCCCAGCTCCCATGTTCATCTGTCCTGGTCTCCTTTGCACTTCATTTTTCCTGTTTCTTAAATGGCAGTGCTTCTGAAGCTTACTTCCAATGTGTGCCATCCTTAATTAAAGACATTGGCCATATTTTTAGTTTCCACTTACTATCTAAATGGTTGAAATAGACTTTTTTTAAACTTGGCCCATGTGTATGTTTCTGTTACTAAGCCCAGGGGGAATTGTAGTTGTGGTACAGGGGGTTAAGCCTCCACTTGTAACACCAGCATCCCATATCAGAATGCTAGTTCAAGTCCTGGCTATCTTTTAAAATGCTGACTAGTTTTGTTCTCTAGATATAGATCTTTCCTGAGTAAATGCCAAGAATTAAATATTTTAAAGTGCTAGTCATACATGGCTTATCAATACCAAGCATAATAACAGGGAAAAAATTAAAAGCATGAAAAATCGCTATATGATATGCTAGGAACATAATGTAGTTTTCCACATCTCATTTTTATGCAAATTCCTTGTGTAGCCTTCCATATTTATTTATCTCACAAATAGAGGCAGAATTTTCTGGTATCCTGTTTGATACCATGAAAAGAAGCAAAAAATTTTCTGAGCCCCACAAGCCTGATGGAAAATATGTAGTATTGCCCACTGAAGTTGTTGGAATGATGAGAATTCATCTAATGAAAATAATTTTCTTTGTGCAAACTATCTCTGATTTCAGATTTGAAACCAATCTGTTCATGAAAAGTGACGGCATACCAGCCACAGTATGTCAAGAAAGAAGAAAAGATCCAATAGAAATGTTTCATTCTGGGCAGCTGGTAAAAGTCTGTGCCCCAATGGTTCGCTATTCAAAGTAGGTGTTGTTGAATGTGTCATGAACTGAGATGTGATTTCCCTTTATGCTCTGACTTTTAAAAAGTGGGACCTTAAAACTCCTAGCTTTGGAGTCATAATACTATAAGTCCTAAGACTCTTCCATGCCTTGAATGTGTGAGACCAGAGTAAACAGTATATCCAGGCAGTATATCTGTGGCAGAGTAGGTTAAGCCTCTGCCTACAATGCCGTCATCTCATATATGTACTGGTTCTAGCCCTGGCTGCTCCACTTCTGATCCAGCTCCCTGCTAATGGCCTGGGAAAGAAGATGGCCCAAGTGCCTGGGCCCCTGCACCCACATGGGAGACCTGAAAGAAGCTCCTGGTTTCGGATCAACCCAGCTCTAGCCGTTGCAGCCATTTGGGGAGTGAATCAGAGGATAGAAGACTTCTCTTTCTGTAACTCTGCCTCTCAAATAAATAAATCTTTAAAACAAACAAATAGTATTTCCAGGCTTTATATCTGTTTGTAAGTCCTACCTATGAGTATATAGTAGACATGAGTCCAGCTTTTTTTGAATTAACATTTGTCTTGGGACAAATGTGGAGAGGTACGATTGCTTGGTCACATGTCAGTTGTCTTTTTAGCTATTTTTGAAACTGATAAACTCTATAGAACATTACTTCCACCAACGTAGGTAGCATCCGGTTTGTCCTCACCCTTACCAACTTTTAATAATGTGACCTTTTCTATTTTAGCCATTCTGGTAAGTATAAAGTAATACCTGCCCTGTGCTTTAAACATTATAACTGTAGTGAGGCTGAACTTTATTTTTTTTAATTCCTCCTGTTAGCGTATTATTTTGTGATGTTTTATTGATTTATTTTAAGATTTTATTTAAAAGGCAGAATTTTGGGCAGGTTAGCAGTGGGGAGAGAAGGGAGGAGGTACCTTGTATCCACTGATTCACTTCCCAAATGGCCACAAGAGCTGTGGCTGGGCCAGACCAAAACCAGAAAGCAGGTACTCTATCCAGGTCTCCCACGTGAGAAGCAGGCACCCAAGCACTCAGGCTGTTTGCTGCTGCTTTCCCAGGCACTTTAACAGAGAGCTGGATCAGAAGTGGAGCAGCTGGGACTCAAACCCACAACCATATAGTGTAGCAACACCGCAGAAGGCAGACCCAATGTTGACCATCTTTCACGCGATTATTTGCCATCTGTACATTTTTGAAGAAATGTTTCTTGTACCTTTTGCTCCTATTCTATTTAGACCATTTGTACTATTGAGTTGTTTTTATTTTTAATTAGTGTGAAGTACATGTAATGTAGAATTTACCTCTTAATCAAATGTATACTTCATTTGTTGTGCATCTGATCTCCAAGATTTTTCACCTTATAAACTTTAAACCTTGTACACATTATGCAATAATTTCTCATTCCTTTGTCATCCCCAACCCCTGACAACTTTATTCTAATTTTTCTCTGAATTTCACTACTTATTTTTGTGAGATTACCTTACCCCACTTAACATAATTCATCCAGGTTGTAGCACATGTCAGACTTTTCCTTTTTAAGGCTGAATAATTGGTTTTGTGTGTGAACTACCTTTTGGTCCTCTACTGATGGTACACAGATTATTTTGACTGTTCAGTCCTTGCAAATAATGCTGCTGGGAACATAGAGCTGCAAGTATCTCTTTGAATCCCTGCTTTCAGTTATTGTTGAGTATATACTCAGAAGTGAAATTGGTGGATCATACAGTAATTCTGTTTAATTTTCTGATGAACTAGAAGCCTCTATTGTTTTTCTGAGTTGTGTTTTTTTAAATCATAAATAAGTGTATTTTGTCTAATGGGTTTTTTTGCATATGATTATTGAATGTTTCTTCTTTGCCCTGTTAATATAGTGGATTACAATGACTTTGACTATTTAAGATTTACTTATTTACTTGAAAGGTAGAACATCAGAGAGAAAGATCACTTGGTTCACTCCCAAAATGGCTATAACTGCCAGGTTTGGACCAGGCTGAAACATCACCTCATGACTGTCAGAAGTCCATGTTCTCCACTTGGCTTCTTTGATATCTGGAGTCAAGGGGCTTTTTTTTTTTTACTGCTGGACACGGTGAGCGTGGTGAGAGTTCCAGCTCCCCATGGTGGGGTGGCCTCACATAGTTTCCGGGCAATGATCAAAGTCCTAACTCTCCACTAGGCCTCTTCTGACCACAGGCCCATCCTCCCAGGGAAGGAAGGAAGCTGCTAGGTAGGCATGGAAGTCCAGGCTTCCCATGTCGTCCCCATCACTACCACTGAGAGGCTTCTGCACTGGTTACCAGAAGGGCCTGGCCTTCTTGGACTGTAGCATAGAGAGGTGTTGGGGCACCTTGTTACAGTCTAGGGAAGGTGGAAGTCCAGGATCCCCGCTCAACATTTGCAGGTGGAGATGAAGCCATACCTGTTTCTGCACTGTGGTTGAATAGAATCTTAAAGTCTTCTCTACCTAGGCTGCTCCTTTTCTGGTCCTTCAGGTAGAGAGCAGACTTTCAGGGCTATTATTGTCTGTATCCACTGGTGTTTGCAGGTGTCCAGCTTCTTCAACACCTAAGGCTGGGATATTTGAGTCAAAAACAAAATAAAAACACAACCAAGGAACTCACTACCCTTTCATTCATTCCTCAGGACCTGAGTTCACTAGCCTATCTTCCTTCCTCTTTCCACATTACACTTGGTAGGAACAATAGGAAAAAGTACATCTGCTCCATCTTCCCATAGGCAGATGCTTTCATAATAAATAATTAAGCATAGAAATACATATGATTTAAGTGTTTTCTAAATGTGTGAAGTTTTATATGTTCACAGGTTGGCTTTTAGAACACTAGTGAGAAAATACAATTGTGATCTGTGTTATACACCAATGATAGTTGCTGCTGATTTTGTGAAATCTATAAAAGCCAGAGACAGTGAATTCACCACAAACCAAGGTATGTAAAATGTATAATTTACTGACTTTATAAACTAACACAGATGGTCTAATCAAAGACAACAAAATTGAGAGATTTCATATTAAAAAATCTTTTTAAAATGTTTTTAATATTATTGAGTGCCTCATAAATGATCAGTGGAGTGTAAAGTCAGCCTCTTTTCTTTTTTTTTCTTTCTTAAGATTGATTGATTTACATGAAAGACAGAGTTACAGAGAGGGAGATCTTCCATCTGCTGATTCACTCCCCAAATGGCCACATGGCTGAAGGTGGACCAGGCTGAAGCTAGGAGCCAGAGGCTTCTTCTGGGTCTCCCACATGGGTGCAGGGGTCCAAGGACTTGGGTCATCTTCCACTGCTTTTCCAGGTGCTTTAGGGGGCAGGTGGGTCAGAAGGAGAGCAGCTGGAACTTGAACTGGCACCCGTATGGGACGCTAGCATCGCAGGTAGCAGCTTTACCCACTACAACACAGCACTATTCCCAGGTCAGCCCCTCTCAAGGCCTTCATCCCCTCGCTTGGACTATTAGAATAGATTCCACTCCATGTGTCTGGTCTTGTCCCATTTCAAGCCCGAAGAGACCTATCTAAAATGTAAATTTGATCCTATCTTTTCCCAGCTGAAAATCCATCTTGGACCCTTGAATACCAAAAACAGTTATCAAAATGTAATCCCTAGACTGGCAATATCAGCATTATATGGAAAGTTGTTGGAAAATCTCATGCTCTATCCCAGACCTATTGAGTCAGAAACTGTGTGTGGTGCAACAGTCTGTGATTTTTTTTTTTTTTTTTTAATATTTATTTGAAAGCAGAACAACAGAGTGGGAGAGACAGATCTTCCATCTGCGGTTTCACTTCCCAAATGCTCCATCTCGGTCTTCCCAGTGGGTGGCAGGAGCCTAAGTGCTTGGACCTTCCTCCTCTGCCCTCCTAGGAGCATTAGCCAAAAACTAGATTGGCAGCAAAGCAGCCAGGGCTCCAATATGGGATGCCAGCATCACAAGCAGTGGCTTAACCAGCTGTACCAAAATGCCAGCCCCAACAGTCTGTGTTTTTCAAACACAGCCCTCCGGATAGTTCTGAACCTGCTAACAGTTTGAGAACCACTCCCTTAAAAACTAAAATTTCAGCACCTGAGAATAATATGCAAAGTCCTTGATACTCCAACCTGTGAATACATCTACATCTTCCGTCAGTTGTGTTTTTTTCCAAACATCCCAAACTGTTTTATGTTCTTGAATATGCTCTTTTCTCTGCCACTTCTCTAACTAGAATATTCTTCCCAGTCTCCAGTCATCTCTGTCTCCCAGATATCTACCTCTACCTCTCTCTCTCTCTCTCTCTCTCTCTCTCTCTCTCTCTCTCTCTGGCAAATTATATAGTTCATGCTTGTTACTCTAGTTCTGAGAGTTTGTGGCCAAAGAAGCTTTCCTGATCACATCCCACACGTGTGCTTGCTCCTAAACACACTTTTGTTGTACCTAATCTAGCTGTATTATAGTTTCCTTCTGATATGCCCATCTCTCCCACTGTATGATGGGCTTCCTGAGGGCTAGAGGAATAGAAATGCCTCACTGTGTATCCTCAGCATGTAACAGAGTTGAAAATATATTGGGTCAATAAATGGTTGTTAAAATGAAATTCTGTAACTCTCTTGAGTTGCAAAAGAGACAGCACTGTCCCTCTCCATGAAGAAAAAAGGCAAATTCTTCTATCATATCATAATTCTCTAAAGCACTAGGTTGCCATGAAATTTTGAGTCAGTGCACCTGGGTTGATGCCCAGAAATCTGCATTTTGATAAAGACCTATTGAGGGGCCCCACACTGTGGCGAGTGGGTAAAGCCACCCCCTGCAGTGCCAGCATCCCCTTATGGATGCTGGTTCAAGTCCCAGCTGCTCTACTTCTGATACAGCTCTCTGGTTTGGTTTGGGAAAGCAGTAGAAGATGGCCCAAGTCCTTGGGCCCCTGCACCCAAGTGGGGGACCTGGAAGAAGCTCCTGGCCCCCGGCTTCTGGCTTTAGATTGGTGCAGCTCCAGCTGTTGCAGCCATTTAGGGAGTGAAACAGTGGATGGAAGACCTCTGTGTCTCTGCCTCTGCCTCTCTAACTCTACCTTTCAAAAAAAATCAATAAATCTTTTTTAAAAAATTTAAAAAGACCCTTTGACTCTCCTAGAAGTAGTCCTCACAAAAACTTTATCAGTGTTAAAATATATGTATCTAGAGGTTATAACAGTAAACCAAAGATGAGAAAAGTATGTTGTTTAAAACCTGGGAAAGCTTTGATAGAATGGCTTCACTGGGGCCAACGCTGTGACGCAGCAGGTTAACACCCTGGCCTGAAGCACCAGCATCCCATATGGGCACCGGTTCAAGTCTCGGATGTTCCACTTCCAATCCAGCTCTCTGCTATGACATGGGAAAGCAGTAGAAGATGGCCCAAGTCCTTGGGCCCCCGCCCCCAACGCGGGAGACCCAGAAGAAGCTCCTGGCTCCTGGCTTCAGATCAGTGCAGTTCCGGCAATTGCGGCCAACTGGGGAGTGAACCATCGGATGGAAGAACTCTCTCTCTCTGCCTCTCCTATCTCTGTGTAACTCTGACTTTCTAAATAAATAAATTAAAAGAAAAAAAAGAATGGCCTCATTAAAATTTAAACTTTTAAGGGCCAGCTTTCTGGCACAGCCAGTTAAGTTACCACCTGGAGCTCCAGCATCCCATATGGACACTGGTTTGAGTCCCGGCTACCCCACTACCAATCCAGCTCCCCCCACGTGTGCACCTAGGAAAGCAGTAGAAGATGGTCCAAGTACTTGGGCCCCTATATGCACTTGGGACACCCAGAAGAAGCTCTTGGTTTTCTGCTGGCCCAGCCCAGGCTGTTGGCAGCCATCTGAGGAATGAACCAGCAGATGGAAGATTCTCTAACTCTTGCTTTCAAATAAGTAGACCAATAGACTTTTAAAAATATTTAAACTTTTATGTGTGAGAGTACAAATAGACTAGCAACAAACTAGGGGGAAATATACAGCACATAGTAGAAAGGGTGGATTTCTTTTATAAAAATAGGCAATTAAAAATGGAACAGATAGTAGAAAAATTGTCAATGTGCAAAGAAAGAGCTACAAAGAAAGATATGCAAATGTTGGATAGTATCTATATAATGTTAAGATACCTCCAACAGTTAACACTCCTAGGAATTTACCCAATAAATATTCCTCAAAAAATATCTTTTCAAAAGTATCTTCATTGAAGAGCTACAAGTTGAAATACACTCTACGGTCCATTCAAATAGTGGAATATGCCACTTGAAACAAAACAGATCTCCATGCATCTCCCAGGTACAGCAGGAACAAAAACAATAGGTGTAAGAATGTATGCAAACATTTGTCTAAACTATACAGGTAAATTGTTCTGGAATATGTGAACTCACCTTTGGAAAAGGGATTTGATGTTGAAAGACTTCGTTTTATCAAATTTTCTACTGATTAATTTTTACTTAATTGCTTCTAATGTAAAGATTTTAAAATTTTTAATCTTACCTTATTTAAACAAATGCTTCTTAGTCTTAATGTATTGTTTCATCCTACACAAATATTACAGTGTGTGTTTATGTTTGTGGGTTTTTCCTGTGAATCTTAACATTTTAACATTGAGCTATTTGTTTTACCAGGTGATTGCCCATTGATTGTTCAGTTTGCTGCTAATGATGCAAGACTTTTATCTGAAGCTGCTCGAATAGTCTGTCCTTATGCAAATGGAATAGACATTAACTGTGGTTGCCCTCAGAGGTAAAGCTCAAAGAAGTTGGAAGAATTTTTAAACATATTAGGACGTAAACTGTGTGAACATGGTAAAATATCTTCTGGTTTTCCAAAAATTAATTAAAGTACCAGGGCTCTAAAAAACAAGAAAAAAAAAAAGAACAGATCATTTAGGAACATAATTTCCAGAGGTCTTTTCTGATGGCTGAAATGATGTCTATCTAGATCTTTGATAAATGTTTTGTCTCCCTACATTGTTAAAATTTTTGTGTGTATCTCTTGAAGTCCTAAGTAGTTTTGTGAGAATCTTAGGTTTACAGGCAATCCCTAAAATGTGATTTTACTGCTACATCAGATATATTTGCTCTAAAAACTGATTCTGTGATTTGGGACATTGCCACATGTTTTAATTAATTGACTCTAAAATATCTTTTTATGGTCACCTTTTCTTTCTATACTGCAGTTATTTCATTGGGTTCAGTTAACTGGGATGTACTTAATTTGACAATAATATCTCTACCATAAAAGCACTAGATAATTTGAATACTTCAAAATGTGTCCAAAGAATCAGGTCAAGATTTTAAGTGCAGTGTAATCCAAATCAGGTTAGAAGTATTTGTATCCTCATTAGGAAAGTTAAATAAGCTGTTTAGCAGTGTTGGAACACTAAGCCAAAAATACCTTTCTACTAGTGAGACTAATAAAACCTCATAACGCACAAGAAACATCAGGTTTGGAATTTAAAAAACCTGAAATGATTGCTGTTAATTACAAATGCTTAACTTTGCTTTGGTCAAATGCATTTTAATTTAATATTCTCACTTGCCAGTGAAAACCATTTCCTGAGTACTTTTTTTTTTTTTAAAGATTTATTAATTTATTTGAAAGAGTTACACAGAGAAGGAGAGGCAGAGAGAGAGAGAGAGTGAGAGAAAGGTCTTCCATTTGCTGATTCACTCCCCAATAGGCCGCAACAGCCAGAGCTGTGCCTATCCAAAACCAGGAGCCAGGAGCTTCTTCTGGGTCTCCCACATGGGTGTAGAGGCCCAAGAACTTGGCCATCTCCCACTGCTTTCCCAGGCCATAGCTGAGAGCTGGATTGGAAGTGGAGCAGCCAAGACTCGAACCAGCACCCACATGGGATGCCGGTGCTTCAGGCCAGAACTTTAACCTGCTGTGCCACAGCAGCCCCTCCTGAGTACTTTTTGAGCAAACATGTTTTCCTAATCTCAGTGATGCATGTACAGTGTTAGATCTATGAGTCTTAAAAATTTGCTTCCCTTCCAGGTCCCACAGAGAAATACAGGTGGGTAGATGTATTTTCAGTACGTTCAGGATTGTATGTTCTCTTTAGGTTTGTATGATTCATTTGTTGTGTTTGCTTCATAAAGGTGGGCAATGGCAGAAGGTTATGGGGCTTGCTTGATAAACAAGCCAGAGCTTGTTCGAGATATGGTGAAACAAGTAAGAAATCAAGTGGAAAACCCCAGATTTTCAGTTTCTATTAAAATAAGGTAAGGACAACATTTTAATCCATTGGTAAAATACTTGATAATTAGAAAATGTTCCTTTTCTCTGCTGCTATGAGTGTGTCTATCCTAAATGAATCAGTACCAGGTATATGGAAACATTTAAGCAAGACATTTAGTATGCAAATATTTGTCATAATTATTGTTTCATAATTCTAGGGAACATCCTCCTTAAATTTTTTAGCAAAAGCTAAAATAGCTAAATTGGAGGTCTTGGATGAGAACTGAACCTTGAATAAAATCTTGCTAATGAAGTGACAATATGATAATAGCAAGGCTAAGTAAATGTAATAAATGAAATATCATTTTAACCATTTTAACATTAAGATTTGTGTGTTATGAACACAGATAAAATTTTGAAATTGTAGGATCCATGAAGATCTCAGAAGAACAGTAGATCTTTGTCAAAAGGCTGAAGCAACGGGAGTTTCCTGGATTACAATCCATGGAAGAACTGTTGAAGAAAGACATCAGCCAGTGCACTATGATGCTATTAAAATAATTAAGGAAAATATATCTATACCTGTAATTGCTAATGGAGACATCAGAAGCTTAAAAGAAGCAGAAAATGTGTGGCAGGTGACTGGAACAGATGGTAAGAAATAGCTACTTGGATTTTTTTATCTTTTAACCAGCAGAAGTGAGTGAGGGAGTAATGTTAGTTTAATTTTCTCTAACACTGAACCATATTTTACCATTGTACTGATTACAGCTAAGCAGTTTATTAAAATGTCAACTGTTAAAAGAAAAAGTCAACTCTTCTAGCTAAAAACAATAGATAATTTTAACAGATAATTGGAATAAATATTTTTCTAGTGACCAGTCAGTATCTTTCAAATAGACCATTAGTAAAATAGAGCACCTAAAATAGAAATGAGGGTCAATGTACTCAAGTGTATGGGAGTCAAAGGAATCCCAGAGCTGTGATGCAGTTTCACTATTTGCTTGAATTATCTGCATGCCAAGCCCAACTCTATGATAGGTATTACTAGATGGGAGGATGCATATAAACTAAGCAACCCAATTTGAACATCTGGATTTACCCTAAAGGAAAGCCACAGGGCCAGCACTGTGGCATAGCAGGTAAAGCCGCTGCCTTCAGTGCCAGCATCCCATTTGGGCGCCAGTCCAACTCCTGGCTGCTCCGCTTCCAATCCAGCTCCCTGCTGTGGCCTGGGAAAGCAGTAGAAGATGACCTAAGTGCTTGGATCCCTGCACCTTCATGGGAATCCCAGAAGAAACTCCTGGCTTTGGATCAGTCCTGTTCTGGCCATTGCAGCCATTGGGGGAATGAACCAGTGGATGGAAGACTTTTTCTCTCTGCCTTTCAAATAAATAAATAAATCTGAAAAAAAAAGAAAAGGCCACCAACTGTGCCAGTGTTGTGGTGTAGCTAAGCCACATTAGCCAACTCGCTGCTAACGTGCTTGGGAAAGCAGTGGAAGATGGCCCAAGTGCTTAATTCTTTGCACCTGGCTCCTGGCTTCAACCTGGCCCAGCCCCTGCTGTTGCAGCCGTTTAGAAAGTGAAACAACAGATGGAAGATTTCTCTCTGTCTCTCCCTCTATTTCTGTGATTCTACCTTCCAAATAAATAAAAAATAAATCTCAGAAAAGCCAAAAGCAAATGTTTAATGTAGAAGTGATTAAAAACATAAGGAATGCCATAAGTAGATTTAAACTTTCTTGGTTTATAAAAGGTACCAAAATTGTTTTGTGATTGAAATACATGGAGGCATTGTGAAACTTGTAATATCCTTATTTTTTACTATTCTGTTTGTCTCCTTCACCTTTTTTTTTCTTTTGAGAAGTAGAGTTATAGACAGTGAGAGGGAAAGAAAGGTCTTTCATCCACTGGTTCAGTCCCCAAATGGCTGCAACTGTTGGAACTGTGCCAATCCAAAGCCAGGACTTGGGCCATCTTCCACTGCTTTCCCAGGCCAAAGCAGAGAGCTGGATTGGAAGAGAGGCAGCCGGGACTTGAACCGGCACTCATATGGGATGCCAGCGCCGCAGGCAGAGCATTGACCTGTACAATGGTGCCAGCCCCTGTCTACGTCACTTTGAAGTAATAACCATGAGTTTATAATGTGTGGACACACATGGTGTTTGTTCTTTAATTTGTAGGTGTGATGGTTGCAAGAGGACTTTTAGCAAACCCTGCCATGTTTGCTGGATATGAGGAAACCCCACTGAAATGCATCTGGGACTGGGTTGACATCGCCCTTGAACTTGGAACTCCATATATGTGTTTCCATCAACACCTAATGTACATGATGGAAAAGATAACTTCAAGGCAAGAAAAGAGAGTATTCAATGCTCTGTCAAGCACATCGGCAGTCTTGGATTACCTTACAGACCATTACAGCATTTGACCTCACAAGTCATTGTCATGTATATTTTATACCTACAGTATAAATACAGTCATTGGGAGCATTTTAAAACATGTATCCTGGACTTATTCTTCAAAGATTCTGATTCAGTAGATCTGGATATGAACAGAAATGTAAGACCCCATGTGGTTGGAATATCCTGCTCATTGTATTATGTATTTGTTGGCGGGAGGTGGGATTTTTTTTCCTAAAAGAATCATGGTTTTAACATTTTTAAATAAAACTTATATTTTAATACAATAAAGTGTGACTCAGCATTTATAAGTGAACAAGAAGTATGTTTTTAATTTTAAAAAGTGCAGAGAAGTGGTAGAACAAATGGCAACATCCATATAAAATGAGAAAGAACAAAAAATTCTGAATAGAATTATACTCAGGACTTCCTTTAAAAGTTCAAAAGATTGGAGCAGCACTGTGGCTTAGCAGGTAAAGCTGCCACCTGCAGTGCCAGCATCCCATGTGGGCACCAGTTCCAGTCTCCTTGTGATCCAGCTCCCTGCTAAAGCGACTGGGAAAGCAAGAGAGGCTGGCCCAAGCGCTTGGACCCTTGCACCCACATGGGAGACTCAGAAGAAGCCCGAGGCTCCTGGCTTCAGATGAGCCCAGCTCTGGCCCTTGGGGCCAGAAGAAGACCCCTCTCTCTGCCTCTGCCTTTCTCTAACTGCCTTTTTTTTTTTTTTTTTTTTTTTTTTTTTTTTTTGACAAGCAGAGTGGACAGTGAGAGAGAGAGACAAAGGTCTTCCTTTGCCGTTGGTTCACCCTCCAATGGCCGCCACAGCCGGCGCACCGCGCTGATCCGAAGGCAGGAGCCAGGTGCTTCTCCTGGTCTCCCATGGGGTGCAGGGCCCAAGCACTTGGGCCATCCTCCACTGCACTCCCTGGCCACAGCAGAGAGCTGGCCTGGAAGAAGGGCAACCGGCACAGAATCCGGCGCCCCGAGCGGGACTAGAACCCGGTGTGCCAGCGCTGCAAGGCGGAGGATTAGCCTAGTGAGCCGCAGCGCTGGCCATCTAACTGCCTTTCAAATAAATAATCTTAAAAAAGTTCAAATTAGAAAATAAAACTGTCACTTCTGATTGAATTATACACCTCAAGGTATTTTCTTTAAATTGTGTCTTACAGAACTTAAAATGATTTCCATAATTTAGAACCAAGATCCCATGGAATTCTTTAAAATACTAAATTTGGCACATTTCAGGCCTCTACATTATTAGGAGATGGAGCTTGGTAAACAAACCTGTACCTAAAAAGATAAATTAACTACAGCTTCCCACATCATAAATGTGAAAATCTGGCAGCTAATCTGATTATGTATTTGAAATATTTCCTAGACAATAGTAACTAGGTTTTATTTTTAATATAAAAGCCTACTGTTCACACTGCTTCTACTGATGTTTTTGTATTTACTGGAAATCAATCATGGTTTGGCAGTGTTACTAATGGATTTTTTTTGGTCAGTGAATGCAAACTTAAGAGTTAAGTCAGGTTGAAATCGAACAGTTCACAATTACTATATTATTCTACTTTACCAATATGAAAGCTTATCAGGAGACAGTTACCTGAAACAATTTAGAGTTTAGGAACATTAAATGAATGTTTTACATAAGCACTCTGCTGCCTTGTTTTTCTTAAGGATATTGTCATTTTTCAATTCATTTTTTAAGGTAACTGGCTTTTCATTTGTTGTTAGTATTCAAAGAAGGAAGTAGGGCAGGTGAGAACTTCAGCATCTGAATTTGAATTAACTGACTGCTAGCTTGTTGAGCACACCAGGAGCTTATCAAGGTGTTGTGGATGGGCCAGTTGCAATGCATTGTGTGAAGAAACTTCCTTGACCAGTACTGTAGTATCGGGTAAAGCCGCAGCCTGCAGTGCCAGCATCCTATACGGACACCGGTTCCAGTCCCGGCTGCTCCACTTTCCAGTCCAGCTATCTGCTGTGGCCTGGGAAAGCAGTAGAAGACGGCCCAAAGTGCTTGGGCACCTGCACTGGTGTGGGAGACCTGGATCCTGGCTTCGGATCAGCCCAGCTCCAGCCGCTGCGGCCACTTGGGGAATGAACCAGCAGATGGAAAATTCTCCCTCTGCTTCCTCCTCTTTGTAAATCTGCTTTTCTAATAAATAAATCTTTTTTAAATATATCACTTCCTTGTCTAACTCACTTTTCCTGTTTCATGTGCTCTAGTATATGTGATAAAAAAGCCTCTGACTTAAGTGTTTTCATATCCTATAGTTACCCATCTTGAACATTTCTTTGGTGTTCCCAGAATAATTCTCCACAAGACAGGACATTCCTGTCCATTTCTGTATATGTTAATATGAATAAAAAGTTTAATAATTGAATAAAAAGTGTTATTGCTTGGGCAAAGGCTACCGGAATGACTACGCCTACTCCCATCTTTCCCGCCAGCACCCCAAATTGTCTCTCTTTAGCCCAGCCCGTCGACCACAATGGGAAAACTTAACACCTAACCGCAACTCTCAGGCCAAAGTGCTGGCCCTTTCTTAAATCCGGCTTCATTCGGGACGCAGAAACGACCCCCGCCAAAAACAGGCAGTCGGGCAGGAATCCGCTTCCAACAAGGCCGCCCGTTCGCGCCTCCAGCCCCGGCGCCAAGCCGGAAGCCAGCGGCAGGGAAGGCCGAGAGGCCGCACGTGGGCGCCCCAGACGTGCGGTCCAGCGCCCTAGGAAACGCGAACCAGGCGCAGAAGCGCAGTCGCCCCCTCTGTGACCTCGGCCCGAGCCCTCGGCCGGGGCCCGCGGGGGCCGCGAGCGGGCGGCGCGCCCCTCCCCCACCCGCCGCAGCGTCTGACGTCCCGCGCGTCGGCGGCCGGGAGCGGCGCGGGAAGCCGGGCGGTTGGCAGGCGGGGTAAGGCCGGGCCGGACCCCGGGGACCCCCGCGGGGCGCCAGGCTGCGGCTGGGGGCGCCGCTGCCGGGGCTGGGGAAGCCAGCGGAGCCTCCGGCCGCGTGGGGCGCGCGGCTCGGGCCCGCGGCGCGCTGGGGCAGGGAGGGCCGGCGGGGCCCGAAGCCGGGCGTTGGCGGCGGGAGGGTGCGGCGCCGCGCAGCTGGCTCGAGGGGAGGCGGTGGGTGCCCGCCGGCCGCCCTCGGCCTCTTGGGGCGGGAAGTGGAGACGCCCGCCTGCCCCCGGCCTGCGCCTGACCCATCCCCGCCCGGCGTCGGCCCTCCAGTCTGGGGAGGCGCAGACACTGGAACTCCGCGAACGCTCCGTCTCCGAGCTCTGTCACCTGGTTTTCTTTCGGAGGAAACAAACTTAAATAAGTGTTTATGTGTTTAGGTGTGAAGAAAAAAAAAAATGACAATCCAGTGGGTGGCGGTTGCAACTTTCCTTTACGCTGAAATAGGACTCATTTTAATCTTCTGTCTGCCTTTCATTCCTCCTCAGAGGTACGGAACCTTCCCGTGGTTGTGTGATTCGCTCCTTTAAACTTTTCTTAGGATTAAAATGTTTTGATAGCTGATTGATGAAAGCACTTTTTTAAAATAATCGCTCCTGAAAAAATCAGGTGGTACAAGCATACAGTGGCGATATTGACATGTACCTTTATATGGAAACACCTTCTGGGTACAGAGAAAATAACTTCTAAATCCCTTTTGGTTGTGTTGGTTACAGATACAGTGAGTAATGGTTATCTTTTTAACACATGTTCTGTCTTGTGCTCAGGTTTTACCTTTGTTTTATTGCCCTGAATTGGAGCAGTGAACTAAATAAATAGTTCAGTGGTGTTTGCAGCGTTGATGCAAAAAATTTTAAAAAAGGGGGGGGGGGATTGGCAACCAAAGCCATTAATAAATTCTTAGTTTAGACCTTACGTAACTGAGAAATAGTTTCACTACTGCTTAATGACAATTTGGCTATTTTTTTATCCCACACAAAATTAATAAGTGTGTGTTAAAAGTACCAGAGCCATATGCTCGTATTAGGATTCATTCGTAGGCCGGCACCATGGCTCACTTGGCTAATCTTCTGCCTGTGGCTCCGGCATCCCAGGTTCTAGTCCCGGTTGGGGCGCCGGATTCTGTCCCGGTTGCTCCTCTTCCAATTCAGCTCTCTGCTGTGGCCCGGGAGGGCAGTGGAGGATGGCCCAAGTGCTTGGGCCCTGCACCCCATGGGAGACCAGGAGGAAACACCTGGCTTCAGATCGGCGCAGTCGCGGCCATTGGAGGGTGAACCAACAGTACAAGGAAGACCTGTCTCTGTCTTTCTCTCTCTCTCTCTCTCTCTCTCTCTCTCACACACACACACACACACACACACACTCTCACTGTCTAACTCTGCCTGTCAAAAAAAAAAAAAAAAAAAGGATTCATTCGTTTGTAAAGGACTTGGCTAAGCTTTGCAGTCCAACCATTTTGCTCATTCTACCCTTGGGTTTTAGGTGTAGGTATTTGGCATAGCAGTAAGAGACCACTTGGGGCTCCCACATGCTGTATCAGAGTGCCTGGGTTGGGATCCTGCCTCCACTTCCAAACCCAGCTTGCTACTTAATGTATACCTGGGAGGTATCAGGTGATGAGATGCTTCAAATGGTGGGATTCCTGCCGGGCATGAAAGAGACCTGGATTGAATTCCTGGTTTTGACTTGGCCTAGCCTTGGTTGTGGACATTTGGGAGGTAGACTCACAGATAGAGTATCTCTCTCTCTTTCTTTACTTCCCAATTAAAATTTAAAAAAAAGTAAAACCTCAGGTTTCCATCCAGAAACGTATGAGTGGCGAAATACATGTGTAATAAAAATGTTGCAACACGTTTGTTCCTACTCATGGCATGAAAGAAAGTCTTTCATAAATGTGATCCTAGAGATAACCCACAAAAGTACTGTAGTACTTTTTCCCAGTGCTGGAAGAAACGAAAGAAGGTCTTAGCTTGATTTGGGATCCAAATAGTCTTTCACAGCCTCAGCTTGCTCCTTACCTGCCTGGCCTTCTGCTTGTTTCTGTCTTTCACTATCACAGGTTCCATTTTTTTCCTTCCTTACTAAAAGGGAGAAAAATTGAATCATATTGTGAGAAGCGATCTTCAAGCTTGTTTTATGCACCCCGTTCCTTCTGTTGATCAAACACTGAGATGCAGAGAAGGGGGTAGGGCCTCAGGTCACTTGGCTGCTGTGCGGCAGACTCCAGACTAGAATCTGGCTTTCATTCCAGTGCTCTTTCTACTCCATCATGTCGCCTCTTGTCATGCTAGTTTAGTTTCAGACCCTCACTCAATAGCACCCCATTTTGCATTTGGTAATATTTGCAGTAGAATTTTACTTATAACAACATCTTATTTATAAGCTTATTTTTATAAATAAGGCTTAAGAATTTGCGAGAAGCAAAAACTTGTGTCAGTTGATGTCTTCTCCATCAAAATGATCCATAAGTTACAGATCAGTCTTTTTCTTCCTGCAAAATATGATCTTTTTTTACCCTTCCTGATCAAGTAGCCATTAGATAGATGTGTATATTTGTGCACATGGTATGTAAACACAGCCTCACGTATGGACACAGGGCAGAAAACACTGGACATGTATACAGAAATCACTGTGTGTATATATATAAAACCATACCCTTCAAAGAGAAGGTTTCTGTGTTTAGTCTGTTCTACTGTAACTCAGTGGTTAAAGGCACACACTTGGAAATCACTACCTGGGTTTATATCCCAATTCTGCATGTTACTAATCTTGGGCCAGTTGCTGACCTTACTGTACTTCCTCATAAGGTAATTGTGATAATTGAAGGAGATAAAAAAAAGTGCTTTGCACCAAAATACAGCAAGGACTTTATTTGCTATTACTAGCTGCTCTTGAACTATAAACTGATAACTTGATTATCTTCTGTCTAGTGTCCTTATTAAATAAGATGAAAATAACTTTTAAAAAAAATATTATTTATTTAAAATGCAGAGTTACAGAAAGAGACACAGAGAGAGAGAAGAGAGCTTCCATCTGCTGATTCACTCCCCAAATGGCCATAACGGCCAGGGCTGGGCCAGGCTGAACCCTGGAGCATGGAGCTTCATCCATGGCTGTTACATGAGTACGGGGAACAAGCACATGGGCTGTCTTCCACCAATTTCCCAGACTATTAGCAGGTTGCTTGATTGGAAGCAGAGCATCCAGGGCCCAAACTGGCACCATTATAGGTTGTGGCATTGCAGGCAATGATTTTACCCATTATGGCACAAAGCCAGCCCCCAAAATAACTTTTTAAAATTACTTACTATAGGGGCCAGTGCTATGGCCTAGTCCAGTAGTGGACCAAGCCTCCCCCTCTAGGGCTGGCATCCCAAATAGGCACCAGTTCACATCGCAGCTGTTCCTCTTCCAGTCCAACTCTTTATGGCCTGGAAAAGCAGTGGAAGATAGCCCGAGTGCTTGGGCACCTGCACTCACGTGGGAGCCTGGGAAAAAACTCCTGGCTTCTAGCTTCGGATCAGCCCAGCTCCAGCTGTTGTAGCCATTTGGGGAGTGAACCAGTGGATGGAACACCTCTCTCTCTTTGTCTTTCTCTGTAGCTCTACCTCTCAAATGAATAGCTAAAACCTTGAAAATAATAGTATGTTTTTCTAATAAAAAAGTTACTTATCATAGCTACAGATTGTTCCCTATGGGGAAGGGTCTCTTATTTACTCTTTTATACTAGACCTAGATCAAGAAGATATTCCCGTTTTCATTTTTTTTTTTGAAATATAAAACTAACAGAATTTGGAAGCATAGATACAAGGAACTGTTTCATCTCTGTCAGTTGCCTTTCCCCACCAACTTCAACTTACTACTTAGAATTGTTTCCAAAGTACATTCGTTCATAATCTCTTATACGCTAAAATGCTTTTTAAAAGTTGTAAGTCAGAATGTTTTAAGTGTTTACCTTTATAAGTATCCTTTGGACTTGATGTATTATTCGTTTAAAATACCTGTGTACAAACTGCTACCTTTCCAGTTGTACAGTGGATTACTCTATCCCTCCTTGCCATTTATAACTCATGTTTTCCTCTAGGTATTTGTCTGCACTGGTCAGTCCACCCCATCTCATTTCCTAAGTTTTCAGATCTTGACCTGGGTGTTAACAACATGAATACACACACACACACACACACACACACACCCCATAGTGTGCCATGCTGCACATTTAGGGTTTGGGTCTTTTTGTTTGTTTTGGCTTTACTGTATTATGTAGTACCTCAGTAATTTTTTAAAAATTCCGTCATGATTAGAGAAAATATTTTCCTTGAAGTAGATATTAAAAGTATGCTAGACAAAATAAATGCAGACAATTGGAGCCCCTATTCCTGAGGTGTTGCAAATGGCTAAACCAGTAAGTAGATCTTTGTTGTTTCTAATTGAGTACTCTTAACTAGGGAGAAGCAGTTATAAAGTAATAGCTCTTAACAACAATATAACATTTAACTATAAAGCTTACCTTGTAAGATTTTATTCAGTATGTTTCCTTTAAAAGTGATTTTTGCTTTGGAATATTTAGGCCACTGACAAAAGGTAATCAGTTGTCACATTATTAAACTTGTAAGAATTATTCTGTATTTCATGAGACATTCTGTGTGATGTCTGAGAATTGGTTGAAAAATTAAATTTTATGTTTCTTTTCATTTATTTTTGGTTACCAAAATGTTACTTCTGTGTTTGGAAAGCATTTTAAAACCTCTGGGTTTGTCATACCTAATAATTGTATTGCTTTACAGATGGCAGAAGATTTTTTCATTTAGTGTCTGGGGAAAAATTGCAACTTTTTGGAACAAGGCTTTCCTTACTATTATAATCCTATTGATTGTTTTATTTCTAGGTAAGTATCAGATCCAATAAGCATTGTTCTAGTTGTTGTTTAATGAATTCTTTGGTTTTTAATTAAGTTGATGTTTACATTTATATACAATTGACTATATAGTATATTGATGTATATAGAGTAGATACTAATACATTATTACACACTTGATGAATGGTACTATTCCATGTACACACAAGTATGCATTTCAGAGAAATATAGTGATTCCTAACCTCTTTTAGATTATTGTAGTATTTAAATGCAAGGGCTGGCATTGTGCACAGCAGATTAAACCACCACCTGTGACACTAGCGTCCTATATCAGAGTGCTGGTTCAAGTCTTCACTACTCCACTTCTGATCAGGCTACCTGCTATACCTGCTAACGTGCCTGGGAAGGCAGCAGAAGATAATGCAAATAGTTGGGTCTCTGCCACCCATGTGGAGACCAGAGTGGAGTTCCTCAGCACCCAGGATCATAGCTGTTAGGGAGACAGACAAAGGAATAGAATCATTATGTTCTCAAAAGGAATCTTAGATGCAGAATGTGGATCTTGATTTGGATTCTGGTTAAAAAAAAAAAAAAATAGCTCAACACAGATTTGGGGACTCCTGCAAAAATACGCATACAGAGTGATTGTTAGATAACATTAGGGAATTTTACTAGCTGTTGGTGTGATAACTTAATTGTTATATAGCAAGAGTCAACAGCCTATGGGCCAGATGCCTGTTTGTGTAAATAAAGTTTTATTGGAATGTAACCACACCTGTTTGTTTACATATCATCTATGGCTCTTGCCACAGGTAACTACAGAATTAAATAATCACAAACATATGGCCTAAAATATTTACTATCTACCCTTTTACAACAAAGCACTTTTTGTGTAGGACTGTGTCCTTAGAATTAGGAGATGCATGCTGAAATACATAGAAGTAAGGTGTCTGGTTCTTTGACTTGATTTTCAAATGGTGTTTTAAAAAAAGTCAAGATAAAGCATATAGGACAGGTTGTTTCCCATCATTGAATCTGTGTGGTAGGTTGAACATCCCTAATCCAAATATTTGAAATCCAAAATCTGAAAATTTTTAAAAAAATTTTGTTTATTTGAGAGTTACATCAGAGAGAGGGAGAGACAGAGACAGATCTTCCATCCGCTGGTACACTCCTCAGATGGTCACAGTGGCCAGAGCTGAGTTGATCAGAAGCCAGGAGCTTCTTTGGGGTCTCCCAACTGGGTGCAGGGGTCCAACACTTAGGCCACCTTCTGCTGCTTTCCCAGGCCATAGCAGAGAGCTGGATCTGAAGGGGAACAGCCGGGACACAAACTGGCACCCATATAAGATGCCAATACCACAGGCAGAGGCTTAGCCTACTGTGCCACAGTGCCAGCCCCCAAAATCTGAAATATTTTCAGCACCAATATGACACAAGTGGAAAATTCCACACCTGACTTCATGTGATCGATCATAGTAAAAAATACAGGCACATTAAAAAATATTGTGTAAAATTACCTTCAAATTATGTGTATAAGTTATATATGAAACAAGTTTGTGTTTGGACTTGGAGCCCATCCCCAAGATTGATCATTATATGTATGCAATTACTCTAGTCCCAACAATTTCAAATAAGGGATTTTCAGCCTGTTCTTTGGCTTTTTAAGCATATATGAAGTTTTTATGACAGTAACTTAGAAATTAAAAGTAGAGAGGCCAGCATTGTGGCATAATTGTTGGGCCGCCACCTGCAATGCTGACGTCCCATATAGGTGCCTGCAAGTCCTTGCTGTTCACCTTCCAATCCAGCTCTCTGCTAATGCACCTGGAAAAGTAGCAGAGGATGGCCCAAGTGCTTGGGCCTCTGCACCCATGTTGGGGACACAGATGAAGCAGCTCGCTCCTGGCCTCACCCTGGCTGAGCCCTCACTGTTGTGGACATTTGGGGAGTGAAACAGTAGATGGAAGGTCTCTCTGTCTTTCCCTCTCTCTCTCTAACTCTGCCTTTCAAATAAAATAAATCTTTAAAGAAAGAGAGAAAGAAAGAAAAAGAAAGGAGGGAGGGAGGGGAGGAAGAAAGGAAGGAATTTAAAAAGGAATTAAAAATAGGGTCTGGCATTGTGCTGCAGGTTAAGCTGCAGCTTGTGACACTGGCATCCCATTTTTAGGCTCTAGTTCGAATTGGGCTGTTCTGCTTCTGATCCAGCTCCCTGCTAATGTGCCTGGGAAAGCAGTGACTGTTGGCCCAAGTACTTAGACTTTTGCCACCCAAGTCGGGGACCAGGATGAAGCTCCAGGCTCCTGGCTTCAGTGTGTCCTAGACCAGTGCAGCCATTTGGGGACTGAACTAGTAGATGAAAGATATCTCTCTCCCTATCTCGTGTCTGTCTGTCTGTCTGTCTGTCTCTATTTTAAATAAATAAATCTTAGTTTTTTTAAAAAGAAGGAAGAAAAATAATGAAAAAGAAGAAATTGAAAGTAGACTTCTATGATTCTCAGCAAACTAGAAATTCCATGAGTCTTCATAATTACCTTGTATGTTTAGAAATAGTAACAGAACTCAGAGATTACCAGATTTGTTCAGAATCACCCAGTTACTTCTTAAAGTACTGTTTCTATAGGGCTTGTTTCCCTTCAGAATTCCCTAATAGCTGTGTTATGGGTTAAGCAGGGACCATAATCACCATATGTGACACTATTTTGTGATAAAATATATTCCATGTTCCAAACCACCCACCTCTGTAATGGAATCCTCTATAAAACTGAGAGTGTCTATTGTGAGAGGATAGACTACTGGTAAAACAGGAAGATAATTGGTAATTGTATCAGAGTATGAATAGGTTTGTGCCTCATTCCAAAATGTTAGTATTTGTTTCATGATTCTAATTGTTACAGATTGAATCTCCAGCTATATACTATATCACAATAAGTGAGTAAAGAACAAGAAGAAAGCAAGTCCAAGCTGTGCCATCAGCTAGCTAAATCACCTTTGGAATGACATTTCATATCTCAGTTTGAGTTATGTGAAATAAAGGGAGAGATGGATATATTCTCTATAGCTCCTACTGTTTCTGCAAGAGTATTGTGATTTTTAGACTCAAAAGTTATCACAAAAGTTTTTACTCAGAGCTGCCACTTACCATGGAAGAGATGGGAGCTACAATCATAATGTATGATTTCATTCATATGAAGTGTCCAGAACAGGCAAATCCATAGTAGCATAAAGTAGACTGGTAGTTGCCAGTTACTGAGGGAAGGAAGGAATGGACAGATTTCCTTGAGGGGTAATGAAAATGTTCTGAAATAAGATAGTAGTGATGACTACACAAGTTTGTGACTATACTAAAAACCACTGTTACACTTTGAATTTTATGATATGTGAGTTCTTTCTCAATACAGCTGTTATTTAAAAATCAAAGTAAAGTAAAATAGGTTTTCTAACTGCCATGCCTTTCCTTGTGTGGCAAGTACTCTTTCCCAGCAGTGCCTATGGTCACAAGAAGGGAGCATGTGCCTCCAGTGGCCTTTGGGATAATCTAAGACAGATGCCTTCCCTAGGATGTACAGGAATCCAGTGACTCAGTTCAGTACATATAGATGCTAATAAACTGATACCCACTTTCTACTGGAAAGAAGTGGTGCTCCTGGATCTGAGACATAACCAGACTGGATACTTCAAAGGGGCAGCTGTCTGAACATTTCTAATGCCATATGCCAGCCCTGGAAGAGATGCCACCATAAGTTAGATCTCATTTAACAAACCTCTAACAGTAGAGATTTCATTGAAAGCAGATATTTCTAAAATCTCAATAATTTGAAGCAATAGTAGATATAATGAAGTGTTAGTACAGTGAGAGAAATAGAATAGTCTCCTGGGATTGACTGTATTGGGATACTACATCTATTATTATCAAGAGTCAATTACTTAGGGCTAGAAAAAGTAAAGGATGACAATTTTTAATATAACTGGAGATAAGAGACAGTACAGTGATGCTAAGTCCTAAAATAAAAATGCTGTGCTCAAGAATTGACCACTATTATCTGTTTACCAAGTGCCTACATTAACCATCGTACCATCGCATGTTTGATAGAGGGCAAGACAGCCCCTAGCTAAAGCCCATTATTAAGAAGTTTGGTCAGTTATTCTAAAACTGCTCACGTTTAATAATTTTAAATTTTTAAAATCTGAAAGTACTGTTTTCTCTTTTCCTGTAATAGATGCTGTGAGAGAAGTACGCAAATACTCCTCTGCTCATGCCGTTGAGAAGGGCTCAACCGTCAAACCTGGGGGCTTTGAACATACACAGATGAAACTTTTTAGGTCTCAAAGAAATCTCTACATTTCTGGATTTTCATTATTTTTTTGGCTGTAAGTAAAAATGTAACAGAAGCACATTAAAAACATGATTTTTTTTCTCATTTTTTCCATTTATACTCATTTTTTCCATATATACATTTTTTCCATCTATAGTTTTATAAACTATATAATATAGTTTTTTTTTAATTAACACTTTCACATCTGGAAAGAACTCAGGTGATACACCCAAATTACAGATAGATAACAGCTTTTATGTTTGTTAATTCCCTAAGATATGAAACCCTCTGGCCCCTGCCTCTCTCGAGAGCCTCCTCTCATACTATTCTCTGAAATATGCAATAAATTCCAGCCACCTGACCTTCTCTACTTATTCATTCATTCTTGCAACAAAGATTTGTTGTCTTCTGCGGTACACCTAGTGCCCTCCCACTGGATGGTCTTCAGACAGGTTACCGCCTCTACCAGAACACTTTGCCCCCTTCTTTACCTGGCTAGCCCTGACTCATCTCTCAGCCTCCTTCTTGGAATAGGCTTCTGTGACCATCACTTCCTGCCCCCAAGCAGATCAGTCTCCTGTTGTCCGCGCTCAAAGACTGTAGCTGTACTTTAATTTCTAGTATCATTCACGGTTTTAATTCGCACTGTTTGACTTGCCTGCAGACAAGAACCCGTACTCCCGTGTCCCCGGTGCCCAGCATAGTGTTCTTAGTTCCTGGGTAAATAGCTGCCAAATGAATAATTGAAAAGATTGCTTACCACCTCCACAATGGAAGTTAGTGTGAGTGAGCAGTTTGTAGGCCTCGCTGACCTCATACAATGGTCTTAAAATCGCAGATTTTGAATGGGGCCACAAAAAGACTTAGGGGCCTTGCCACACTGTCTGAAATTCTGTTTCTGTTCCTCCAGGCTAAAGGCCTCTAAAGCAAGATAATAAGTTCCACTGAACCTGTATTCCAAGTGCTGGTCTTCTAACACATTCCAAAGGGGTGACACACATGTTTGTTTTGACTGGGAGACATGAAATTTAAAAAAGAAAAGCACATGTCCCACTTACATATCACCTCTCTTCCCACACACCTGTAAGGAACAGGGAGTCAAATTTGACAATGGGTATTTGTTTTAAGGTCAAAGCTTTTGATGATTAGTTATACATTATTCTGAAATTTCCTTTTTTTCCTTAGTGTGTTGAGACGTCTGGTTACGCTTATAACTCAGCTGGCAAAGGAACTGTCAAACAAAGGAGTACTTAAAAGTCAAGCAGAAAATACTAACAAGGCTGCCAAAAAATTCATGGAAGAGAATGAGAAACTAAAATGGGTATTTAATTTTCTTTTTAATAGTTTGTGTAGATATTGGTATGTTTAAGAAGTGACATTTTCTCAGAATCAAAACAAGCATGTCATAATTTATAAGCAGAGAATGACAATAAATAACAGTGTTGTTCTATGGAATGATTGTTTCAAAAGTATTTGTACTACCTGGTAGATAGGGTTGTTCCCACAATTTTCCTTTGTAGTAAATTAGTAACATTGGACCTATTTCCTATGATTCCAGGAGAAAACAGTATTCTGAAAATACAAATTTTAGTTCTTTCATTGCCATTGATTTTTACCTGAAGCAAGTGTTTATCATTTTATGGATGTCTCTTTCTTTTTCAATTAATATATTTTTGGTTTTAAGTGATTGGGCATATAGAAAGCAGAGGAAGGTAATTGATGCTAGACCTGTGATTGCACATAGTATTTAAAATCTTGTGATAGTGATTCTGCTGGTATTCCTTCTTTGAGAACTCTATACTATTCTTCCCGCAACATTGAGGGAAAGTACATTTAAAATTTAAGAGTCAAATCTCAAAGCTTGAGTGTTTTTATTTCATAAGAAGCTCTGAAGTTTTGCTAATTCTGCTTCTTATAATAGAGCCATTCAGAAGTGAAACAAGGGCCAGCACTGTAGCTTAGTGGGTAAAGCTGCCACCCAGGGTGCTAACATCTCCAGTGGGTGACAGTTCAAGTCCTAGTTGTTCCACTCCTGATCCAGCTTCCTGGTAGTACACCCAGGAAGTGAGCAGAAGGTGGCTTAGAGGCTTGGGCCCCTGCCATCCACATAGGAGACCTCAGTGGAGTTCTAGGCTCTTGGCTTTGGCCTGGTCCTGCCCTGGCCATTGGGCCTTTGCAAGTATTTGGGGAGTGAACCAGTGGTAAGAAGATATCTCTGTCTCTCTGTGTGTGTCTCTCTATCTTTGTCTCTCCCTCTCTATCTATAACTGACTTTCAAGTGAAAAAATAAGTCTTTTAAAAAAAATAAAAATAATAGATAAGTAAAATAATGCAACAAATTATTTTTCTATTATAAAGAAATGCAAGCATGCATTATATTTTATGTCAAGTTGCAGTTATGTGGAAAGTATTGTGAGAATTTAAATCCTTGTCCAAGTCCCAAAGCCCAGCTTCTTATAGAGAGAACTGTAGGGGCTGGCATTGTGACTAATGTTTAAGCTGCCACTTGCAATGTCAGCATCCCACATCAAGTCCTAGCTCTTCCACTTCTGATCATCCAGCTTCCTGCCGATGTGCCTGGGAAGACAGCAGGAGATGGCCTGAGTAGCTGGGCTCTTGCCACCTGTTGTGGTAGACCCAGATGGAGTTCCTGGCTCCTGGCTTCAGCCTAGCTAATACCCAGCTGTTTTGGCCGTCTGGGGAGTAAACCAATGAGTGGAAGATCGATCTCTCTCTCTCTCTCTCTCTCTCTCTGCCTTTCAAGTAAATAAATCTTTTTTCTTAAGTAGCTTTTATCAAAAAACAAAAAAAAACTATAAGCACCACCTCTTCAATGTTCTGTGTTAGCTATTATGTGGCATAATACAAAGCTTTCTAAAATATTAAAAATAAGGCAAAACTAATTGCAAAAAGTTGTGAATGATGCTACAATATCATAGTCATCTCTTCACAGTCTGTGTTTTACTATTTACAGTATCTGCCATGTTTCTACTACAGGGGAAAAAAGACCTCTTGTCATAAAAACAGAATTCCAAAGTGACTTTGAGTAGATTGTTACCAGTATCTTTTAAGGAAACTTGTGGAGTGTCAGCACCAGTTTATGGATTGCTTTATTTTGTTCTGTTTTGAAAAGACATTGACCTAGCAGTGTATTATAAATGTCCTTGTATACTAAATATAGGTCTTGGAAATCAAGCTGTTGATATTTCTATATTCAAAAGCAGGCAGTAAGTCATTTTTGTTCTTTTTAGAATGCTTCAGCTGCAGTCAGCCTCATTTTGTTTCTTAATGTTACTTCATTTTCCTTCCTTTGATCTCTTCACAATGGCAAAACCAAAAACAGCCCTCAAAGCTTTGATTAATATACGATGACTAAACTCAAAAGCACACAGCCTTGTGTTTATAGAGAGACTTATAATGTACCTAGCTTGATATAAAATTATGTGTATCAGAGTAATGACTACTATGAGGACACTGCTGTTTCTCCTTTTCAGTTATTTTCCTGTTATTCTTCAGCTCTAAGAAAATTCTATAAAGTGTTTTTGTAGTTTTGATACTAAACTTTTCCCATGTACACCATAATATAATGCACTTAAATTCATCCTGTCAAAAAAAAAAAAAAGAAAAGAAAAGAAAAGCACCACCTTCCTGAAAATATTTTTGGAGCTTTTCTTTTGGAATTGTTTTCAGAGCCAGTTAACCCTTGCAAGGAAACTAGTTTGGTGATTACTGATTGCTTTTGTTTTTCTCCCGTTTGACTCTATGTTGTCCTGGTCCGTTGCTCCCCATGCAGCTGTGAGCCTCAGTTGTTCTAGATCATCAGAGGAGGCACAGATTTGCAACAAAGCCAGGACACAGTGAAGAGAAAGTCTCTGAGCTGGCTATAAACACTGTCAGCACCCAGTGTATAATTGACCAATAAACTGACCAATAAAAGCCAGGTGTGAAAATGTCAAAAATAACTTCTATTTTGAGCTACTTTGTGTAGATTTTGAAATATTAGCTAAGGAAGGATAAAGTGACTAGAAACACCTCGTCATTCTCCATCAGAGAGATATTATCTAGTGAAAGCATATTACCTTGAGATCCAAGAGACTCAAGTGCTAATTCCAGCTATTCCCACTGTTAGAGATGTGACCTGTGTCAAGTCAACTCCTATGTTTGGGCCTCAGGGTTTCTTAGCTATAAATAATACTTAGTACTATGCCACGTACTACTTCAGATGCTTTACAGTAAGATAATAACTCTTTCAGTTCTCACAACAGTTTAATGAGATTGGTATTATTGTCTGCATTTTATAGAAGAAGCAGAAGCCCAAAAAGGTTGACTTAAACGCAGTCACTCATCTGTTCAGTGACAGAAGACTGTCTGACTCTTAAGTCCTCCCTCTTAACCACACTGTTTTATGCCCCTAACTCTTGTGCCATCTTATATAGGGACTTGCAATTGGAATCTATGCCCCTTTTCCATTCTGATGTTCAGTTTTTAATAAATGAAATAATTTTGAAAGACCAATTGCCTTTTAATTTAACTGCTTTAAAGTAACAGTGATAGTACTTATTTCTCCCCAATTTTTTTTTTACCAGCCATTTACCAAAGTAGTATAAGGCAGGTAGGACAGTAAACACTTGGATTATTGTATCTGGTAGTTATTCAACTTCAGGTGCCAAGCTCTTGGTCTTTCTCCAGCATGAGATTATACATAATAACTTTGGACGAGTTCACAGGTGCAGTAACAAATGCCTATTTACAAGACCAACACAAATCCAACTTTTCCAAGTCAATGGCATAATAATTCAAGCAGTCACTGTAAACATTCCTGCAATTCAGTGGTTCTCTTCCAATTTGAGCAGTAACTGGAGATTGTATGAACTGAATTCAGTGAAATAACAAAACAGCTTTGAACTTAAAGTGGATAACAAGTTAAAAAACTTGGAGAAGTTTTTTTTTTCTTGTCCTGCTCTTTTAAACAATTTTTTTTAATTTCAGAGGCATGAGCCTTTTTCAGTTTCAGAATATACTTCAGTCCTCCTATTTCCAAAAAGTATTTCTTGAAGTTATATAGTATGTTCATTAGAACTTCAATTCTTCTGAGCTGCCTAGTCTCTGCTTCAAGATAGTACTGTGTTCAGTCTTGTGCGATAGTTTTTATGGCCTTTTTTAATTTCTACTAAATGGAAGTTATCTGACAGTAGAGACTTTGTTTCTCTTACTTTTTTATGCTTAGAGCACCTTGTAGTGTAAAATATCTACATGCAGTCATTGTTCAGTAGAACTTTGTGAGTTTTGTTTGTTGAATATACTATCAACATAAATTATAAAATGAATCACCTGCAGTAATAATTCCTCTCATGTCAGTCTGTTTAAAATTCTCCTCAGTTGCTTTTATTTTTAAAATTTATTTATTTTCTTGAGAGGCATAGTTACAGACAGAGAGGGAGAGACAGAGAGGGAGGTCTTCCATGCCCTAGTTCACTTCCCAAATGGCTGCAGCGGCTGGAGGTGGGCTGATTCAAAGCCAGGGGCCAGGAGCTTCTCCTGGGTCTCCCCTTGGTACAGGGGTCCAAGCACTTGGGCTATCTTCTACTGCTTTCCTAAGCCTTCAACAGTAAGCAGAATCAGAAGTGGAGCAGCCGGGACTCAAACCAGCGCCCATGTGAAATGCTGACAGAGCAGGCAGATGCTTAACCTACTATGCCACAGTACCAGCCCCCTCAGTTGATTTTTTTGCCTGACTATGGAAGCTGTCAGCATCCAGTTGCTGCCACTTGGTTTAGTCAACTGACCCAAGCCACTGTGTACATGTTTTTAAACATTAATTTAGTTTGTCTTTCTTGGTAACTTAAACTCCTAATATTTCATTAACTTGTTAGTTCTAATAATGATGATTGTTTCTATCTAGATATATACATTATGAAGTTGTTTGTTTTTACTCTATGATTTTTTGTTTGTTTTACTATTCAGATCTTAATTTTTATTGCTTGGGAAAGATTATATACATTTTTAACATCAGGATGTGTTTTAAGACATAAAGAGCACTGTAAAGGATTAACTGAATAAAAGTAATTTGGAGACTATTCAGTAAAGAGTAAATGGAATTTTCTAGCCATAAGGTGGCCCTGTCATTTTCAATTTACCTATCTCCCCCCAAACAGTATTATTTTTTGTCTTAAGAATTTGTATAAAAATTGAGTAGACAACTGCAGTTGGAACTTACTGGTTCCCAATTATATAACAATTATATTCTCAGAACTGTTTCTTTAATTTACATCACACAATTAGGGAAGGAAAGATCATATTATTTACCTAACTACTTTTGAGAACATTATTTTAATTGTAGCACAATCCAAAATTGTTATTTTCATTTCAGAGATTTCAACCACAATAAGGAAAAATTTTTTCTGTGTGTTCCAAATACCAGATTTCTGTTAGCAAGAGTACATTGTAGAAAATTATAAAGTCCTGAAAAGGTAAAGAATAAAGTAAATAACTTTTCTCATCCCTTCCATCATGTGAAGGTCCAATAACTGCAAATAGGCTATTCAGTCCATTCCGGTAAAAATGTCTGGCTCTGACAATCTAAGTTTACTTCTTCTGATGACTCTCTTTTGTGATAGATCTTGAAAACCCAGGGCAAGGATGACGAAAACATGTTGGAAGCAGAAAATAAAAAACTAGTGGAAGACCAGGAAAAGCTGAAAACTGAATTAAAGAAGACTTCAGAAGGTAATTTTATATGCTTGTTTAAAATTGAAAAGGCAAACATGATATTTTGCACTGTTAAGCTCACTGTTTTTCCTACAACAAAACTAATACCTAAATATGCTTCTGGCCAAAATACCAAGAATGACCTATTTATAAATTCTTCCTCAAATATGAATATAAAACATTGTTTCAGCCAAGAGAAACATGTTCTGTTTTACAGAAAAACATACAGGTGTTTCAGATCTGTGTTGTAAATACAGATGTGCCTGCCTTAAGCAAAAGAACTATGTTCCTGAAAAGTTGCTTGTAAACATACTTTTGTAAAATGAATCACATTTTTCCATCATGTATTACTTCTTTGAGAGAAGCAATCTGAGGGAACAGTTTTGGTTACAAGAAAATATATTATTGTGGCATGCATTGTAGCCCAATGAGTTATACTACTGCCTGAGACACTGCATCCAGTTTAAGTCCCAGTTCACCCACTTCCAATCCAGCTTCCTGCTAATGTGCCTGGGAAGGCAGCAGATGGTGGTCCAAGTACTTGAGTTCCTGCCACCCATATGAGAGACCTGCATATAGTTGTTCCTGGCTCCAGGCTTTGGCCTGACCAAGCCTGCCTGTTGGAAGAATTTGGGAATAAACCAGCAGATGGGAGAGAGAGAGAGAGAGAGAGAGAGAGAGACAGACTCCCTATCTCTCTAACTCTGTGTTTCAAAAAAAATGTTTATAAATGAAAAAAAAAAAAAAATCTTAAGCCCTGAAACTTCCTACCTGCTAGATAAAAGGAAAGCATTCCTTGAAAGACATAGATATAGAGTAAGCAATAATCTGGGATGTCAATTGACAGTTTGAGTGCCTCAGTCCAAAATATGTTGCACTCTAGGGCTGAAATGGAGTCCATTTTCCTGAAGGCAGCTATTTCATCCATAATTTTTAAAAAAGTATTGTGGTAGTATTTCCTTCTTCCTAGTCAAAAACAAATTATTACCTGCAGCTTCACAGCATAGAAAGGTAGATATGCCAAATCCGATGTCTTTCCAGAAAACTTTGTGGGGCTTGACCCATGGCACCATGTCTTCATATGATAGATATTCCTTGTACTAGCCAGATACTAGAGAACCTCTCAGCCAGTCAGGGGTAAGATAATAATCAATGAATAGACATTCTCAATTTCCAGTTTTTTCTCCCACTTTAAATTGGAAGTAAATAGGGGAATATTCAATAACAGAATCAAGGTCCTACTTAACACCATTAGCAATCTTAGATTTTCAGTAGTTTTCAGTGTGATTGAAGTTCCCAGTAACTTAACTAGCCTACAGAACATCTGTGTGTGTTGTTTGGATTAGAAAGCCCACAGATAGCTAATTGTGTAAACAAAACAAAAATCCACAGGAGAAACAGGCTCTGATGCAGCAGTTAAAACACCACATCCCACATGAGAGTTCTAGGGCTTGAGACCCAGCTGTCCTTCCAGGCAGATTCCTGGTAATGCACACCTGGGAGGTAGCAGGTTATGACTCGGCTGGTTAGGTACGTGCCACCCGCGTGAGAGGCCCAGACAGTTCCTGATTTCCTTCTGGTCCAACCTCGGACTTGTGAGCATTTGGGGAGTAAACGGGCAGATGAAAGCTCTTCCTCTTTCTCTCTGCTTTTCTCATGAAAGATTTTTTTCAAAACCACAAGAGGATACTTTCATATGATACAAAATTGTTTAGTTACATTCCTGCTTCTTCTTCAAAGTGAAAAAAAGAGTTTATAGACAGTAAGTTAAAAAATATATTGTCCTCCTAGACATATTAGTATACTATATAACTGGTAAAAGTATAGCCCCAAATTTAAGAATCTTGTTGTAGTTGGTACTGTTGCCTTTTTTTTTTTTTTTTTTTGAGATTTTTTATTTTATTTATTTGAGAGGTAGAGTTACAGACAGTGAGAGGGAGAGACAGAGAGAAAGGTCCTCCGTCCGTTGGTTCACTTCCCAGATGGCTGCAACAGCCAGAGCTGCGCCGATCCAAAGCCAGGAGCCAGGTGCTTCTTCAGGTCTCCTACATGGATGCAGGGGCCCAAGGAGTTGGGCCATCTTCCACTGCTTTCCCAGGCCACAGCAGAGAGCTGGATGGGAAGAGGAGCAACCAGGACTAGAACCGGAGCCCACATGGGATGCCGGCACTGCAGGCGGAGGATTAACCTACTGCACCACGGCATCAGCCCCAGTACTGTTACCTTTTCTGCAATTCCAAAAGATTTGGAACATAATCAAAAAATTTTAAGACTTGTGTGAAAATGAATTTAGGGTAGTTGCCTACCTTGTGCAAGACATTGCAAAGGAGAAACTAGTGTTCTTTTTTTTACCTAGCCTACAATGTTGCTGCTAGTTATTTCAAAGGATACTAGGTATTATTTCCAAGATACCTTTATTTAAAGGAAAAAAAAGTTTCAAAGTCTTGCTTTTCTTTGTATTTGCAAAGAATCTCTTTTATGTTACAGGCAGAATAGGATAAAAATGTAAGACAAGGATAAGGAGTATGTTGTACCACGCATCTCTTACTCATGTTCAATTCAGTTTCTTCTTCCTTTGTTTTTTGAGAATTCCAACTTTGAGATATTTCAGCTTAAATTGCGTTAAGACTGACATAAAACTAAACTCAATGTTACATGAACATTTGTTTCAAAGACAAATCAGATGTTTGGAGAAAATGAACTCTTTGATAATAGAGGATTGTATTTATAATCTGATAACAAGAGAATGCCACCTTCTGTGTTTGAAGTGTAGACTGCAGAACTACTTTCAGAGTGAATCAGTGTCATGGTAAAAGCAGATTTTACCTGCTTGGGTACATCCAGTTTGGTACTGGCAACATGTGTAATATTTTATGAACACATTTTTTTTTCACCCAAAGTTATTTTTTTAGATAACATTCTTAATGGCCTTGAGAAGGTCAGCGTTCCATTTCCAACCAAGGTGGTGTTTTGTACTCTTGACCTATCCCAGTCAAATTCATGAAAGCAAGAAATGAAAAGTTACATCAATTAAGAGTGTGATTTGGATGAATTCAGCAGTAAAATGTTCTGAATACAGCACCACTCAAAACTAGTCATTGATTTCTAACAAGTGAGGGTATTAATCCATTATTGCCACAAAGGTCTTTTATTCTTGAAAATTGAGTGAAAAAAGGCAAAAGAATTTTGTGTGTGTGTGTGTGTGTGTGTGTGTTTAGGTAAATGTGTTTTTCATATGAGTTTTCTTACAGTATTTCTTAAACCTAAGTAAAATATTTATTCCCAAATATATTGGCAAAAATGAAATGTAAATAAAAAATGTTATTCAAGCTAATTAGACTCAAGTTGGAAAAGTGATGATCTGAAGGCAGTTGTTAATTCTCAGTAGTAACAGACCACCATTAGCTTGTAACCACCAGCTCAGATTTTGACCAGAGTTTTTAAACTATTACATGTGCTTCAGTATAGTAACATCACCATAGTGAGCCAAAAGAGCAACCATGTCCCAAAGCACCTAATTTATACTCAGGACTGACTTGGTCAGGTATAAGGATCCAGTCTGTCATTTTAGTAACCCAGTTAACAGTAACTCCAATATGCCAGTGTATGGAGTAATTAGGAAGGGCACTGTTATGGAAAATGAGAAACAAAGCTTCGAAGAATTTATAAAGTTTGAAAGCTCTCATGATAGAAAAAGACTTTACAGGAGAATATTTCAAGAAATTCATGGAAAGTGGGAATTAAAAGCTAAGTTTATTTGGTACAAAAATGTTGAAATCCACATACAATTTTTTTTCTTTTTTTCCCCTAAAAACCTATTACTTAAGGTATACAAACTTCACATATTTCATAAATATGACTTTAGGAACATAGTGATTCTTGCCACTGTGCCCGTACTCTCACCTGCACTCCCATCCTTCTTCCTCATCCATCTCCTATTCCCATTCTTATTTTTTAAATACTTATTTATTTATTTATTTATTTGAAAGGTAGAGTTACAGAGAGGCAGAGGCAGAGAGAGAGGTCTTCCATCTGCTGGTTCACTCCACAGATGGCTGCATTGGCCAGAGTTGCACTGATCAAGAGCCAGGAGCTTCCTCCAGGTCTCCCACGCAGGCACAGGGGCTCAAGAACTTGGGCTGTCCTCTGCTGTTTTCCCAGGCCACAGCAGAGAACTGAATCAGAGCCCGTATGGGATGCTGGGACTGCAGGAGGCGGCTTCACCTGCTATGCCACAGTGCCGGCCCTTCCCATTCTTATTTTTTAGTAAGATCTATTTTCAATTTACTTTATACACAGAAGATTAACTCTACACTAAGTAAAGAGTTCAACAAATAGTATGAAAAAAAATATGTTCCTGAACAGTTTTTTAATTTCTCTTTTGATTTCTTCTATGATCCACTGTTCATTCAAGAGCATGTTCTGTCTCCATGTGTTTGCATATGTTCTAGAGATTCTTTTTTTTTTTTTTTTGATAGGCAGAGTGGACAGTGAGAGAGAGAGACAGAGAGAAAGGTCTTCCTTTGCCGGTGGTTCACCCTCCAATGGCCGCCGCGGCCAGCGCGCTGCGGCCGGCGCACCGCGCTGATCCGATGGCAGGAGCCAGGAGCCAGGTGCTTTTCCTGGTCTCCCATGGGGTGCAGGGCCCAAGCACCTGGGCCATCCTCCACTGCACTCCCTGGCCACAGCAGAGGGCTGGCCTGGAAGAGGGGCAACCGGGACAGAATCCGGCGCCCCGACCGGGACTAGAACCTGGTGTGCCGGCGCCGCTAGGCGGAGGATTAGCCTAGTGAGCCGCGGCGCCGGCCTAGAGATTCTTGAGTTACAGATCTCCAGCTTCATTCCACTGTGGTCTGAGAAGATGTATGATATGATTTAGATTGTTTTGAATTTCCTGAGACTTCCTCTACGACCTAGCCTGTGGTCTATCCTAGAGAAAGTTCCATGAACTGGTGAGAAGAATGTGTATTCTCCAACTGTAGTATCAAAAGTTCTGTAGATATCCTTTAGTTCCATTTGGTCTGTAGTGTCGATAAACTCTGTTGTTCCCTTGCTGATTTTCTGTCTAGTTGATCTATCCATCACTGAAAGTAAAGTATTGAAGTCCCCCATTACTATTGTATTTGAGTCTATCTCCCTTTAGATCCCTCAACATTTCTTTTAAATAGCCAGGTGCCCTGTAATTAGGTGCATATACATTCATTATAGTCATATCTTCCTATTGAACTGTTCCCTTAATCACTTCATAGTGCCCTTCTTTGCCTCTTAACAGTTTTTGTGTTAAAGTCTATTTTGTCTGATATTAGGATGGCTACATCAGCTCTTTTTTGGTTTCTGTTAGCATGGAATATCTTTTTCCATCCTTTCAGTCTGCATGTATCTTTGTTGGTGAGATGTGTTTCTTGTAGACAGCAAATAACAAATAGATAGGTTGCTTTTTTTTTTTTTTAATCCATTCAGGCAGAGTGTTGAGGCCATTTACTTACATTCAAGGTGACTATTGATAAGTAACAACGTGGCCCTGCCATTTTGCCATAAATATTCTTATTGTTTACTTTGGATTTCCTTTATACTTTTACTGAGAGATTTTCTGCCTTTACCCTCTTTCATAGTGATGACCATGTTTCTGTGTGTAGCACATCCTTAAGCATCTTTTGTAAAGCTGGAGGAGTGGCAACAAATTCTGTCAACTTCTGTTTGTTATGGAAGGTCTTTATTTACCTTCATTCATAAATGAGAGCTTTGCAAGATACAATATTTTGGATTGACAGTTTTTTTAATCTTAAGACTTGGAATATATCTTGCCATTCTTTCCTAGCCTGTAGGGTTTCTGATAAGAAGTCACGGGGCTGGCGCCATGGCTCACTTGGTTAATCCTCCACCTGTGGTGCTGGCATCCCATATGGGTGCCAGGTTCTAGCCCTGGTTGCTCCTTTTCCAGTCCAGCTCTCTGCTGTGGCCCGGGAGGGCAGTGGAGGATGGCCCAAGTGCTTGAGCCCCTGTACCCAAATGGGAGACCAGGGGGAAGCACCTGGCTCCTGGCTTTGGACCAGCACAGTGCTGGCTGTTGCAGCCATTTGGGGAGTGAACCAACAGAGGGAAGACCTTTCTCTCTGTCTCTCTCTTTCACTGTCTGTCTTTCAAATAAATTGAAAAAAAAAAAAAAAAAAAAGCTATGAGTCTAATTGGAGATCCTCTGAAAGTTACCTGGCATTTCTCCTATGCACATTTTAGAATTGTTTCTTTATGTTTTACTATGGAGAGTTTGACTACAATGTGTCATGGTGAGGATCTTTTCTGTTCATGTTTATTAGGAATTCTATATGCTTCCTACACTTGGACGTCCCTTTTTGTCTCCAAATTATGGAAGTTTTCTGTAATTATTTCACTATAAAGGCCTTCTATCCATTTTCTCTATCCATGCCTTCAGAAACTCCTAAGATCTGTATGCTGGATCATTTGATAGTCTCCCATAAACCTCCAACACAGTTTTTAGTTTTCTAATTTCTTCTCTTTTTTTTTTTTCTTTGACCTGACAGTAACATTTCCAGAGAGTTGTCTTCTAACTTGGATATTCTTTAAAAAAAGAAAAAGATTTATTTATTCTACTTGAAAAAGTTACAAAGAGGCAGAGAGAGAGAGAAAAGTCTTCCATCTACTGGTTCATGCCCCAAATGACCATAACGTCAGGAGCTGGGGCATTCTGGAGCCAGGAGCTTCTTCTGGGTCTCCCAGATGGGTACAGGGTCCCAAGGACTTAGACCATCTTCTACTGCTTTCCCAGGCCGTAGCAGAGAGCTGGATCTAAGTGGAACAGCCAGGACTCAAACTGGCACCTATGAAACTGAGATGTTAAAGAGAAATCAAAATTAAATATTGGAAATGAAGAATTCAAAAGATCAAATAAAAAATGTGGTGGAAAGCCTTAACAAGAGATTTGGAGAGGCAGAAAAAAGATGGCCTCAACAGCCGGCACTGCGCTGATCCAGAGCCAGGAGCTTCTTCCGGGTCTCTCACGTGGGTGCAGGGGCCCAAGAACTTCTGGGTCTTCCCACAAGGGTACAGGGACCCAAGGACTTGGGCTGTCTTCTACTGCTTTCCCAGGCCGTAGCAGAGAGCTTGGTCGGAGGAAGAGCAGCTGGGACTAGAACCAGTGCCATTATGGGGTGCCGGCACTTCAGGCCAGGGCGTTAACCCACGGCACCACAGCGCTGGCCCCATGGATTTCTTTAATTTGTGGATTTGCTTCTAATTACTCCTAAGTAGTCCTACAATCAGTTTTTTTTTTTTTTTAAGATTTATTTTATTTATTTATTTGAAAGACTGAGTTAGAGAGAGAGAGGTCTTCCATCTGCTGGTTCACTCCCTAGATGACCACAATGGGCAGAGCTACACTGATCTGAAACCAGGAGCCAGGAACTTCTTCCCGGTCTCCCACATGGGTGCAGGGGCCCAAGGATTTGGGCCATCTTCCACTGCTTTCCCAGGCTATAGCAGAGAGTTGGATCGGAAGAGGAGCAGCCAGGGCTAGAACCAGCACCCTTATGGGATGCCGGCGCTTCAGGCCAGCGCTTTAACCTGCTATGCCACAGTGCCAGCCCCCTACAATCAGTTTTTTGAATTCTGTTTCCAGCATTTCATTGTCAATCCCTTCATTTTCACATTCTAGTACTGAAGTGTTAATTGTGTTAATTTGGGGGCATCCTGTTGTCTTTCTTATTCTTGTTTCTTGAATTGCTGCATTTATATTTGTGGAGACACTTGTTTTGTTTTTTCCCTGTGATGGCTTTTCCCTGTGAATTAGTGGAGTGTCTGCTCTTTCAGTGAATACCCTGAGACATGTGCTGAGTGTGACCAAGGAGCAGTGTTCAGTGTTCCAGGGTGAGGGAAGTGTCCAAAGTGACACCAAAGTAGGGCAAGACAAATCTTTTTTTTTTTCTTTTTTTTGAGGTGAGATTTAATCTGCTCTGTTGGAGTAGTCTCAGGCTCACCTTCTCTCCTCCTAAGAGCCCAGTGCCTGGGCATTAGCCCCAGTGGGTACAGTGTTCATCCATGCTGCCCAAGAACCACACAACGGATCCATGCAGTCCTCAGTGTGAGCACAGATCCTGCAGCAATGACCCTCACTGGATAATCAGGGGGCCTGGGGTGTGTGGAGTCACTCACAGTGACTGCCCAAGGACCCAGCCACACCCTGCACCCTCCTGTGCAACCACAGTGTTTCCACAGTCCCAGCACAGGTCTGACAGCCTCCCGTCAGTTCTCCCAGCAAGACTCAGGCGTCTCTCCGCTGGTTGCTGGGTGTGTGGACAGAAGCTGGTGCAGCTGTTATGTATGTCCAAAATGGTGCTCACCCTCTCAGCTAGTTATAGGACACTAGTGCCATGTGATCAGGGAGAGAAAATCATGCCCTCTTTTTTTTCTTCAAGGTTGGCAAGTACACTGTCCCCACAGGGCCCCAAGCTGGACTCATGCCAGGCTTTTCCCACAGCTTTATTGCCAAAGCTTGGGCTGCTGCAATCTGGTCTCACCTTACTCTCCAAAGCTGGTGCTGAGGCTCTTGGCTGCTGGGGTCCTGAGTTGTGTGCATCCACACCTTCCATGTAGATCCACAGTGTCCCTCTAATTTGCATAGAGTTTTCTCTGTAGTTTTCTCCCTAACTCTTCCCTGGGATTGCACTCTCTCCACTTTTTTTTTTTTTTTTTTTTTTTAACTATCTTCCCCTAAACTAGACCAGTAAGCTCCCTCCCTTTTCCATCATTTTGGAATTCCTTATTTTTTTCTTAATATACATTTGTTATCAACTTTTTGAAAACTCCATATATATATATATATTAGTAAACCTTCTGATCTCCAAAGAGACACTTCAGAGGACTCTTCCAGCATGACTTCTGGCACTTATAAATAAATACTTTTTTAGTATTTGTTCTTTTTTTTTTTTTCCAAATATTTATTTATTTATTTATTTGAGAGGCATAGTTACATACAAAGAATGGGAAAACAGAAGTCTTCTATCCACTGGTTCAGTCCCCAAATGACCACAAGGCCAGAGCTGGGCAGATCCAAAGCCAGAAGCCAAGAGCTTCTTCTGGGTCTCCCACATGAGTGCAGGGGCCCAAGCACTTGAATCATCTTCCACTGCTTTTTCAGGCCATCAGCAGGAAACTGGATCAGAAGTGGAGCAACCATAACTAACTGGCGCCTGTGTGGGATGCCAGTGCCACAGGTGGATGCTTAGCCTACACCACAGTGCCAGCACTAGTATTTATTCTTATAACTAGAGTAAATATGTACCATTAAATCATTGCATGCATACATGCAGTGATTAAAGTAGGCACAATTTTAAAAGTGATTGAGCTGCATGTAGACATGACTGTTCCTCATTCCTTTGGGAACAAGAATATATCTATAACATATGCTATATTTTAAAACAATTCTTTTTTAAAAAAATATTTATTTATTGGCCGGCGCCGCGGCTCACTAGGCTAATCCTCCGCCTAGCGGCGCCGGCACACCGGGTTCTAGTCCCGGTCGGGGCGCCGGATTCTGTCCCGGTTGCCCCTCTTCCAGGCCAGCCCTCTGCTGTGGCCAGGGAGTGCAGTGGAGGATGGCCCAGGTGCTTGGGCCCTGCACCCCATGGGAGACCAGGAAAAGCACCTGGCTCCTGGCTCCTGCCATCGGATCAGCGCGGTGCGCCGGCCGCAGCGCGCCGGCCGCGGCGGCCATTGGAGGGTGAACCAACGGCAAAGGAAGACCTTTCTCTCTGTCTCTCTCTCTCACTGTCCACTCTGCCTGTCAAAAAAAAATAAAAAAAAAAAAAAAAAAAAAAAAAAAAAAAAATATTTATTTATTTATTTGAAAGAGTTACACAGAGAAGGAGAGGCAGAGAGAGAGAGATCTTCCATCTGCTGGTTCACTCCCCAACTGGCTGCAGTGGCCGGAGCTGAGCCGATCCAAAGCCAGGAGCCAGGGGCTTCCTCTGGGTCCTCCCAGGCTCAGGGACCCAAGGACCTGGGCCTTCTTTCACTGCTTTCCCAGGCTATAGCAAGGAGCCGGATCAGAAGTGGAGCAGCTGGGACTTGAACCGGCACGCATATGGGATGCCAGCATTGTAAGTGGCAGCTTTACCCACTACACCACAGCGCCAGCCCCTAAAACAGAATCTTTTTTTTTTAAGATTTATTTATTTCTTTGAAAGAGTTACACAGAGAGAGAGAAGAGGCAGAGAGAGAGAAGTCTTCCATCTGCTGGTTCACTCCCCAATTGGCCAAAATGGCTGGAGCTATGCCCATCCGAAGCAGGAGCTTCTTCCGGGTCTCCCACATGGGGGCAGGGGCTCAAGGACTTGGGCTATCTTCTACTGCTTTCCCAGGCCATAGCAGAGAGCTTGATGGGATGCTGGCACTGTAGGTGGCTCATATGGAATGCTGATATGGAATGCTGATGTCCCAGGTGGTGGTTTAAACCACTGTACCATAACATCAGCTAATTCCTTCATTGAAAAATCATTTAATGTGGAGGAAAGCATCACACAGTTTTAAAAAGTATATTTATAAAGATAAAGCAGATTTTAAGTAAATTACTTAAACAAAGCATATGCAAACAGAACAGAAACTGACTGTAAAGGTCTCTCATGTTATCAAGCAGTGGTAGCATATAGGCCTTAGGCTTGAGCTGGGAAAGAGAACCTTCTAGTTATCTCTGTAAAGTATTGATAATTCAATTTTCTTCTTGGGCACTTGCTTACATATCATTTGACTTGCCTCTGAATGAACTAGAATTTTGTTTTACAAACCAACTTTACTACCCTGTAAGATATTACGATTTTTTTTTAAGTCATCCTTTATTGCCATAAATAAATATACTAATAAACAAATGATACTAAATAGGAACTGGGGTGAAACAAATGATACTAACATAGGAACCAATGATGAAAATAGTCAAAGTGCTTCACAAGAGAAATTGAAGATCAACACAAAATGGGAAAATTACAGGGGGATTACCAACTACATATCAAACCCCTAAATTTCCTACCTTTTACATCCTAAGACATAGCTTTGTATACAAAAATTTAAAACTAGGATTTCCAGCTCCTTACAAATGAACCATATATATGTATACATATATATATGAGAAAGAGAGAGGTGTCCACAGAAAGCTCATAGAAAATTGAAATTAAAAGATGTTTATTTTGGTGCAAAAAGTTTTGAAATATATGCATAGTTGTTTTACAATATGCATTTTCCATGTATTTTTTGAAGACTCCTTATATCTATCCTTATTTACTTATTTATTTTATTTGAAAGGCAGAGTTAGAGAGGGAGAGACACCAAGAGAGGTCTTCCATCCACTGGTCTAGTCTCCACATGTCCACAATAGCTGGGGCTGGGTCGGGCCAAAGCCAGAAGTAGGAAGCTTCAGCCCGATCTCCTATGTGGGTAGCAGGGACTTAAGCACTGGGACCATCTTCCACTACTTTTCCCAGGTGCATTAGCAGAGAGCTGGATGGAAGTAAAGCAGCTGGAACTCCAACTGGCGCCCATATGGGATGCACAGTTTAACCTGTGCACCACAACACTGGCCCCTAAAAGTCTCAAAATTCAACCCACGAGTGTTTTTCAGTTGTAAATTCTTATGGACACAGATTCAGTTGTCTTTAACCCATGATTATATCAAAGCCACCATCTTATTTTAAATTTGTTAAGGCTTAATAGCAGTGTGATATTTTTGGTCAGATTATAATTTTTCAGAAAGATTTATTTGAAAGAGGAAAAGAAACAGATACTCCACTTGCTGGTTCACTCCCCAAGTGGCTCCAGGACCCAGAAACTCCATTCTGGTCTCCCACATGGCTGGCAGGGACCCAAATACTTGGGCCATCTTTTGCTGCCTTCCCAGGCACTTTAGCAGGAAGCTGGATCAAAATTGGAGCAGTCAGATCTTGAACCGGCACTCTAATATTAAATGCTAGTATCACAGGAAAAGGCTTAACCTACTAAGCCGTAATACCAGCCCCATATTATTTATTTATTTTTTCTTTGTTACCTATTGATGAGTTTTTGTGATTTGAATAAAGAGAAATGTGGGCTTTTTTCCTTCTGTTTACTTGTCTGGAGTTTCGGCTCCTTTTACTTATTAATTGAAAAAAATTCAGTTTTGAAAATAATTTGATGGATGTGGCAGTTGGCACTATATAATTGATAATATATTAATTACTTTAAAACAAGCAAAATCTATGACCAATCTTTTAGTTAGGTAAATAAAGGATTTATTAGTATATCATATTATCTTTTTTTTTTTTTTTTTTTTTACAGAGGATCAGTTTAGTATGCATTAAGTAAGGATTTCAACAGTTTGCATCCCCATAGAAACACAAAGTGAAATATATTGTTTGAGTACTCGTTATAGCATTAAATCTCAATGTACAGCACATTAAGGATAGAGATCCTACATGAGGAGTAAGTGCACAGTGACTCCTGTTGTTGACTTTACCAATTGACACTCCTGTCTATGGCATCAGTAATCTCCCTATGCTCCAGTCATGAGTTTCCAAGGCTATGGAAGCCCTCTGAGTTCTCCGACTCTTATCTTGTTTAGACAAGGTCATAGTCAAAGTGGAGGTTCTCTCCTCCCTTCAGAGAAAGGTACCTCCTTCTTTGATGACCTGTTCTTTCCACTGGGATCTCACTCGCAGAGATCTTTTGCCAGAGTGTCTTGGCTTTCCATGCCTGAAATACCCTCATGAGCTTTTCAGCCAGCTCCGAATGCCTTTAGGGCTGATTCTGAGGCCAGAGTGCTATTTAGGACATCTGCCATTCTATGAGTCTGCTGAGTATCTCACTTCCCATGTTGGATCACTCTCCCCTTTATTTACTCCATCAGTTAGCGTTAGCAGGTACTAGACTTGTTTATGTGCTCCCTTTGACTCCCAGTCCCTTCACCTTGACCAACTGTGAACTGAAACTGATCACCTGGAACAGTGAGATGGCATTGGTACATGCCACCTCGATGGGATTGAATTGGAATCCCCTGGTATGCTTCCAACTCCACCACTTGGGGCAAGTCAGCCTGAGCATGTCCCAAATTATACATCTCTTCCCTCTCCCATTCCCACCACCATGTTCAACAGGGATCACATTTCAGTTAATTTTTAACACTTAAGAATAACTGTGCATCAATTACAGATCTAAACCAGTCATATGAAGTAGAACAGATAAAAAAACTACTAAGAGGGATAATGTATTCAAGAGGGAAACCTGTTGGAGTGAGGTGGACACTATGGGAAATGGTGGCTTGATCAGCATAGCCCTGACTGTTAATGAACAACTAAATACATTATCCCTCTTAGTATATCATATTATCTTATGCTTACTGTAGGACTATACTCCTAGAAATAATAATGTAATGGTGATATGTTATTCTTCTGGTTCCTTGTTACATTCCCATATAGTTATGATGTGTTGCTTTCCTACTAGGTTCTTACCTGTTCCCAAAGTATATACTTATAAAATAAACTGTGTCTTTTAGTGACTCTAGAAGGAATAGCTATGGGGAAGATGTAAGTAAAGACAAAAATTCAAGAATATGTTATATACAATTGACAATTTTAGCAAGCATAACTCTGTCTAGTTATAATCTCTATAGAGGGCCCTTAAAGCAAGAGAAAGCAGTCTTTCTCCAAAAAAGCTGATAGTCCAGTTGGATGTGTCAAAAATATATACATAAGATTACTGGGATTCAGTCACCCCCTACCCCATGTGATATATAATACATGGATTAGTCTACCAGAAAACATGAGTGGAGAATACTAAATGCATACTGAATATAAGAGTCTTCTAGGTCATAAAGATGTAATCAAGCACAATTCTCTAAATATGTTGGTGAACACAGACCGAAAAATGAGTGAAATGGTGTTATTGTGATTGAGAAGAGCAAAATATCTAACACACTGGTCTGTTAGAAGTTGATGTATAGGGGCCGGCGCTGTGGCATTAACACCCTGGCCTGAAGTGCTGGCATCCCATATGGGCACCAGTTTGAGTCCTGGCTGCTCCACTTCCCATCCAGCTCTCTGCTATGGCCTGGGATAGCAGTAGAAGATGGCCCAAAAGTAGAAATGACTAAAAAACAGGTGGCAGTAGGATTTGAGAGCTCAGAAGAAAGGCAATCTCAAATTACAATCTAAGCCATCTCATATGCAGACAGCTCAGAGTTACATCAGTTAAAAGAAGAGTCAAGGAGTGCTGAACAGGAAGAGGTCTGAACACAGAACTTGGGCAAATACGAGAGTACTTCAAAAAGTATATGGAAAATAGAATTCAACGATGTTTATTTTAGTGCAGAAGAGTTTTAAAATCCATGCATAGTTTTTTTTCTTGATACACATTTTCCATAAACACCTTTAAAACCCCATGTGAACATGAATTTCAAAATTTTTGCAGCAGAACAAACATGTTTTAAATCTATTTTCCCTGAACTTATTTATTTGAGTATCAGAAAGAGAGATAAACAGAGAGAGAAGGTTCCCATTCACTGGTCACTCCACAGAAGCCCACAACGGCTCAGACTGGGCCTGACCAAACTAGGATCCAGGAACTCAGTTCAGGTCTCCCATGTGGGTGGCAGGAACCCAGCTACTTGAGCCATTACCATTGCCTCCCATAGCCTATGTTAGCAGGAAGCTGGAGTTAGGAGTCAGGAGTCAAATTCAGGTACCCAAATGTCAGATGGTGGCATCTTAACCACTAAGCTAAACATTCTGCTATGATCTTTTTGAATTGATTTCCTCATATCAACATTTGAGGATTAGGCTGAGAAGAAGCATCAGGTTTTTTGCTTGGTGACTATTAACCTATAGTCTTTGAATCATTTAGTAGTGAAGATCCCCTGGATTCTGGGGGGATGCCTATTTTCAGTATTTAAAAAAAGCCTTGGGCCGGCGCCACGGCTCACTAGGCTAATCCTCTGCCTTGCGGCGCCGGCACACCGGGTTCTAGTCCCGGTCAGGGCACCGGATTCTGTCCCAGTTGCCCCTCTTCCAGGCCAGCTCTCTGCTGTGGCCAGGGAAGGCAGTGGAGGATGGCTAAGTCCTTAGGCCCTGCACCCCATGGGAGACCAGGATAAGTACCTGGCTCCTGCCTTCGGATCAATGCGGTGCGCCGGCTGCAGCGTGCCGGCCGTGGCGGCCGTTGGAGGGTGAATCAACGGCAAAGGAAGACCTTTCTCTCTGTCTCTCTCTCACTGTCCACTCTGCTTGTAAAAAAAAAAAAAAAAAACAAACAAACCAAACCTTGTGGGGCTGGCGCTGTGGTGCAGTGAGTTAATTCCCTGGCCTGAGGTGCCAGCATCCCATGTGGGTGCCAGTGCGAGACCCAGCTGCTCCACTTCCGATCTAGCTCTCTGCTATGGCCTGGGAAAGCAGTAGATGGCCCAAGTCCTTGGGCCCCTGCACCCTGTGGGAGACCTGGAGGAGGCTGCTGGCTCCGGATTGGCACAGCTCCAGTCATTGCCGCCAGTTGGGGAGTGAACCATCAGATGGAAGACATCTCTCTCTCTGCCTCTCCTCTCTCTGTGTAACTCTGACTTTCAAATAAATAAATAAATCTTCAAAAAAAATAGCCTTATATCTGATGATGCAAATGTATATAATATAACATGCTGTATATAGGGATAAAACTAAGAAAAATGTACTTCAGAAGCTATTTTGTTATTGCCAAAAGGAACAGAATGCATGGCTAATAGGTGTTGGAGGAGGTGAGGGTGTTAGAAGAAACTGAAACTTGGAAAGCAAATTCTATTGCTTAATCATGCTCCCTCCTCTCTCCCTGGACTACCTTACCAGTTCCACAAATTGATAGTTCTTCAGAAGGTTTCCTTTGTTGGTTCTCTTTCCATCATGCTTTACTTTCTGCATTGTTGGCAAGAGATTACTGTCAAAGTATTGTAAACATTTGTATTCCAGTAAGTCTTCACATGAAGTGATTTTCTTGCCCTCCAAACTGGACAAATAGCATATTCTCCCACCTCATGGCATGTCCTAGCAACCTTCTTCAACCAAGTACTCCTCAGCAGTCTATCTGATCACTGCTTGGGAACTGGAATTATGCAGGGAGTTAAATAGCAAAGGCGTTTTAGCAATATAGGGTCTTTTCTCTGTTCCATTTTTAAGCATTTCTTATACCTGCTCTGTACAAGGTCTTGTGCTTGTTGTGGAGGACACCAAGATAAATACATTGTTTTCCCAGTCTTCAAGGATGTATAGTTAGACAGATTGACTGATTAAAAAAATTAAAAAATAAGGCAAGAGGTGATTAAAAAAATAATAATAAAAGTATAATACAGGCCTGGCACTGTGGTGTAGAAGGTAAAACCACTGCCTACAGTGCCAGCATCCCATATGGGTTCAAGTCCCAGCTGCTCCTCTACCAATCCAGCTCTCTGCTATGGCCTGGGAAAGCAGTGGAAGATGGCCCAAGTCCTTGAGACCCTGCATTCATGTAGGTGATCTGGAGGAAGCTCCTGGCTCCTTACTTCAGATCAGCCCAGCTCCAACTGTTGCAGCCATTTGGGGAATGAACCAGTAGATGGAAGACACCCTTCTCTGCCTCCATTCCTCCTTCCCTCTCTTCCTCCCTCTTTCCCTCTTTCCCTCTTTCCCTCCTTCCCTCTTTCCTTTCTTCCCTCCTTTCCACCCTCTCTCCCTCTCTCCCTCTCTCTGCCTCTGCCTCTTGTAACTCTTTCAAATAAATCAGTAAATCTTTTTTATTAATTTATTTGAAAGTCAGAGTTACACAGAGAGAGAAGGAGAGGCAAAGAGAGATAGAGAGATCTTCCATCCACTGGTTCACTCCCCAGATGGCTGCAACAGCTGGAGCTGTGCTGATCCAAAGCCAGGAGCCTCCTCCAGGTCTCCCACGCGGGTCCAAGAGCCCAAGGACTTGGGCCATCTTCTACTGCTTTCTCAGGCCATAGCAGAGAGCTGGATTGGAAGTGGAGCAGCCGGGTCTTTAACTGGCGCCCATATGGGATACCGGCACTGCAGGCAGCAGCCTAACCGCTACACCAGAGCACCGGCCTCCATAAATAAATAAATCTTAAAAAAAAAAAAAAAAAAAAAGAAAGTGTATTACAAAGTGCTTATGGTAGCACAGGGGAGAGCATGATTGTTTGTTACTGACACAGTTGGGGAAAAAGTAGTCAAGGATGGGAGGGATTTCAGAAGTAAACATGGGCAGTGAGTGTATTCCTCTGGCTTCTGGAATGCACGTGACCCAAGGATGAGAAGCCATTGTGACTGAGCTTATGGCAAGGCAGGGTGGGCATGACAGCAGCAGGAAAAAGCTGAGACAGGCTGGGGCAGGGTGGAGTGGGCACTATGCTTTCTAAAAAGAAGTCAAAATTCTAAAATGTTCATTCTAAAATGAACAGAGAAGAAACAGCAGGTTTTCAGCAAGAAAATGTAGCTCCAGAAATAGTCCTTTGCCAAAGAATTTGTGGACAGAGGTTTAGGTAAAAGAAAATAACGCTCAAGTGTTTCAAAGTCTTTTAAGAATTCTCCTGAGGCCGGTGCTGTGACATAGTGGATAAAGCCGCCACCTGCAGTGTTGGCATCCCATTTGGGCACCAGTTCGAGTCCTAGCTGTTCCACTTCCGATCCAGCTCTCTGCTATGGCCTGGGAAAGCAGTAGAAGATGGCCCAAGTTCTTGGGCCCCTGCACCCACATGGGAGACCAGGAGGAGACTTCTGGCTCCTGGCTTCAGATTGGCACAGCTCCAGCCGTTGCTGCCATCTGGGGAGTGAACCAGCAGATGGAAGACCTCCCTCTTTCTCTCTGCCTCTCTGCAACTCTGCTTTTCAAATAAATAAATCTTTAAAAAAAAAAAAAAAAAGAATTCTCCTGCATAGTTTAAAGTAGTGAAGACATGTAGATAATATTTGGAAATATGGAATTTAAAGTTACTCAAAACTTTATTATGAAAAATTACTTTATTTATTTGAAAGAGTTACAGAGAGAGGTAGAGACAGAGAGAGAGGTCTTCCATGCACTGGTTCACTCCCCAAATGGCCACCATAACTGGGGCTCCACCAGGTAAAAGCCAAGATCCAGGAGCTTCTTCCGGCTCTCCCATGTGGGTGCAGGGGCCCAAGTACTTGGGCCATCTTCTGCTGCTTTCCCAGAAGTATTAGCAGGAGCTGGATTGGAAGTGGAACAACCAGGATTCAAACTGATGCCCGAATGGGATGCCCACACTGCAGGCCAGGGCATTAACCCACAGCACCACAGTACTGACTCCTCAAGCTTGATTTTGAGACTAGCTTTTGGCTCTGTGGGACCATGGGGAAGTTATTCACTATAAGCTATAGTTCTTCATGACGTTGTTTGTGCTCACGCTTGGTTTACATTGATACTAAAAGCTTTGACTAATATTCTGAAAAAAAAATTATTTTATCAAAACTAAAACGTTTTCCCCAAATTTAAGGATAATTTTTCTATGGTATTTTCTTTCCAAACACATTTTATGTTGCCTTTTTCTATATCATAATAAAAAGGTAGTAAAACTTAAGGTACAATCTGTTATAAGCTTTTTAAACTCAGAGAAAAAGGTCTCTCAAAGCCTGAACAATGGTGAAATATGTAATGTTAGATGTTTGAATTGTTCGTTTGCTAATTAAATCTGGGGTTTGTTTGTAAAGCCAAAGTATAATGGAACTGTTCTTTCCAATGAGTGTTTTGGAATTAGATTAGTCAGGCCCAGGATGTTTTCATTGCTCAGTGTGTAAAAGGGATGAACACCAATGAGGTGAATTAGTTTTAAGACACTGGAACACGAGTTTTTTCCTTTAGAAGTTGCCTAATGAGGGCATTTCCATGTGAAAATTCAACCAGCGTCTCAAATCAATTTACCCCAAATTGAGCTGCTTATTTTCTACAAATTGTTTCTTCTTTTGGTTCTTGACTCAGTCACTTTTAAAGTAGATGGAAAGCAATCAGCTAGGAAAATGAGCTGGAAAATTAAAGGATGAAAAACTGTCTTCCTGAAACTAAATTTTATTGCACCATCCGCTGTCTATCTGAGTAGCCTATATTCTGTGAAGAAAACTGATAGAGATAAAGCGGGGAAAAAAAAAAGATTTTAAATTTCCAGTGTAATTTGGACCATCTTCTTATGTTCTGATACTTTGTTTTACAGTGTTTTTGAGTACATGTATAATCTAAGACAAACTGATAAAACTTAAAGTGTTGCTTTAGGACAAGGGTCAGCAAACTGTGCCCACTGGGCCAAATACAGCCTGCTGTCTTGTTTTTATAAAGTAAAATTTTTCCATCAAAACCATTATTTTCTGTGGCTTGAGTTAAGTAGTTTTGGTGGAGACTGAAAGACCTGGAACCGTTTACAGAAACAGTTTACTAATCTAGTTAGGGTCTTCAAATGAAGAAAAGTGCTTTTTTACTATAAATGAGATCATGCTGAAAAAAAATTTTATTAGTGTTATAAAATGTGTGCACTTCAGTGTTGTGGAACTAATTTTGATTGGATTAATTTAAGGTATTATATATACTTATATGTAGTAAAGCTAGTTTTTTGTGTATAGACAAAGCAAATTCACTCCTTCAGAGAATTAGAAATTGGTAATTCTAGATTTCACATGTTGCTTCTATGTATGCATGAAATTGCTTTTTTATAAAATATACTCTTTTTTTAAGGTTTATTTATTTATTTATTTGAAAAGCAAAGTTATAGAGAGGCAGAGGCAGAAGAGAGAGGTCTTCCATCTGCTGGTTCACTTCCCAAATGGCCGCAACAGCTGGAGCTGCACCTATCCAAAGCCAGGATCCAGGAGCTTCTTTGGGTCTCCTATGTGGATGCAGGGGCCCAAGGACTTAGGCCATCTTCTACTGCTTTCCCAGACGATAGCAGAGAGCTGGGTTTGAAAGTGGAATTGCCAGGACTCAAACTAGCACCCATATGGAATGCCCAAGGCCTGGATCAAGGAGCTTCTTCTGGATCTCCTATGTGGATCCACGGTCTTCTTCTGGGTCTCCAAGGACTTGGGCCATCTTCTACTGCTTTTCCAGGCCATAGCAGAAAGCTGGGTTGGAAGTGGAGCAGCCAGGACTCGAACCGGTGGCTATATGAGATGCCAGCACTGCAGGTGGCAGCTTTACACGCTATGCCACAGCGACAGCCCCTAAAATACACTCTTTTCAAAAGAGTTTGTCAATCTGTACTTAAATTTAAAATCTGTGCCTCAAAACCACATTCTGATTTTAAAGCTCAAAGTACCCTATTAATAGTTTATAATCATTCTTTGCTTAAAACAGAATCGAAATTGTTTTCTTAGATGCTTTATTTGGCAACCTCAGATTAATAAAGTTTTCATGTATGTTTTGATATTTTCTTCACCAGCAGTACATTCAGTGGGATTGTTTTATTTGTTGATTTCGAAAACCTCAGAGTGCCAGTAACTTGTGTAACTATCAGTGTGCCTTAAATCCACATTTTTTCTAAAACACTCTGCCCATGAGCTTCATTTAATTTCCTGGTACCCTAGAAGGTATTACCAGGCACTAGTTTACCTCATTACAGGTAGGGAGATTGAGAAACACATACATACATACAGGGGCTGGAATTATGGCGTAACAGATTAAGCCTCTACCTACAATACCAGCATCCTATGTGGGCGCCAGTTTGAGTCCCAGTTGCTCCACTTCTGATCCAGCTCCCTGCTAATGCCCCAGGGAAAGCAGTGGAAAATGGCCCAAGTACTTAGGCCCCAGCACCCATGTGGAAGACTCGGAGGAAGCGCCTGGCTCCTGGCTTCTGCTTGACCCAGCCTCAGCTGTTGAGGCCATTTAGAGAGTGAACCAGTGGATGAAAGATTTCTCTCTCTCCCTCTCCATCTCTCTCTCCTCCTTCCCTTTCCCTCTTCTCTCTCCTCTCTCCCTTCTGCTTCTCCTCCTCCCTCTCTATAACTCCTTCAAAATAAATACATCTTTAAAAAGAGAGAAGACTCACATATACACACAAAAATCATTTCTCTGCTCCTTTGTCTTTTCATGAGGAAAATAGAAGTATATGTAGTTTTACTCATTGATTGCTTTATATCATTATTGTTTGTGTAGCAATTTGCTAAAGCATGTCCCAGTGTAATCTCTTAAGTTTGGCCTCCTCGAATTACTTCTAGAACAGTTTAAAAAACAAAATAAAACACAGTCATTCCCTAGTACTGTTTATTCTGACTATAAATTCTTTCTTTTTGAGCCGGCGCCGCGGCTCACTAGGCTAATCCTCCGCCTTGCAGCGCCGGCACACCGGGTTCTAGTCCCAGTCGGGGCACCGGATTCTGTCCCGGTTGCCCCTCTTCCAGGCCAGCTCTCTGCTGTGGCCAGGGAGTGCAGTGGAGGATGGCCCAAGTCCTTGGGCCCTGCACCCCATGGGAGACCAGGATAAGTACCTGGCTCCTGCCATTGGATCAGCGCGGTGTGCCGACCGCAGCACGCCGGCCGTGGCAGCCATTGGAGGGTGAACAACGGCAAAGGAAGACCTTTCTCTCTGTCTCTCTGTCTCTCACTGTTCACTCTGCCTGTCAAAAAAAAAATTTTTTTTTTCTTTGAAAGGTAGAGATAAATAGATCTTAGATCTGGTTCACTCTCCACATGCTGGGCTAAAGCCAAGAGCTGGGAACTCAGTTCAGGTCTCCCACATGGGTGGCAGGGGCCCAACTTCTAGACCCGTCATCTGCTACCTTGCAGGGTACACATTAGCAGGAAACCGGAATTGGAGATTGAACCCACGCATCCTAAGGGACATCTTAACTGCTGCACCACAGGCCAAACTATTTCATACTCTTTATTGACTCTTGTGATCTGAACCCAAGCATCACCTCCATCTTTAGCCAATATAGGTGGCTGTCTTCAGGACCAGCTTTGTGGCTTAATGGGAAAAGCTGCCACCTGTGACACTGGCATCCCATATGGGTACCTGTTTGAGACCTGGCTGCTCTACTTCCGATCCAGCTCCCTGGTAATGCACTTGGGAAAGTAACAGAAGATGGACCAAGTACTTGGGCCCCTCATCCACATGGGAGATCAAGATAAAGTTCCAGACAGACTCTTAGCTTCAGCCTGGCCAGCATCACCTGTTGCAACTATTTGGGGAGTGAACCAGCAGATGCAAGGTCTCTCTATGTCCCTGTCTCTTCTTCTTTCTCTGTAACTCTGCCTTTCAAATAATCTTTTTTTTTTTAAAAAAATGTATGTCTTCTACTTTATAGAGAGTCATAATTTGTAGTTCTATCAAGGGGTGTTTCATCACCTTTGCCTGGTAGTGTAGGTTGTCTGCCTACAACAGTCTTCTTCACTCCTCTGTATATTGTATGCTCCTTCTTCAGCTACAGCATTGCCACTCTAGGAGGCTTCCCACAAACCCTATCCCTTTAAGTTGAGTTGGGTGTCTTCTATGCTTCTGTATCCCTGATTGGTTATTTATTGATAGTACACTCCAGAGAAATTATCTTTTTATTTATAAATCTCTTTTTTTAAGACATTTATTTATTTGAGAGGCAGAGAGAGAGAGAGGTGTTCCATCCTGTGGTTCACTCCCCAGATGACCGTAACGGCTGAAACTGTACCAATCTGAAAGCCAGGAGCCTGTAACTTCTTCCAGGTCTCCCAAGATGGCACTTGGACCATCTTCTGTTGCTTTCCCAGGCCATAGCAGAGAGCTAAGTTGGAAGTGGAGCAGCCAGGACTCAAACCCGTGCCCATATGGGATGCCAGCACTGCAGGCACTTGCTTTACCTGCTATGCTACAGTGCTGGCCCGGTAAATCTTTCTTACTAAGAAGGCAAAGGCCACATCTAAGACATTCATGTGTCTCTAGTATTCTAATGTTCCAGATAGTATATAATAGATACTAATAAATCTAACACCCAAATGCTAACTTTGGTGCCTTTTCTTCCCTTTTTACCCAGTTTAGATTTCATGATTCATCATAAATATACCCCTACTCCTTTTCTGTTTCCCTAACCCTGATAAAGAGCCAGTTGTGTTAAAGAAACAATAATTAAATTAATATGGGCTCCCAAAAGTATATGACCATCTAATTTCATTCTTCCAAAGTCTTCACTTTTCTAAAACATCTTGTCAAAATTCTAAACGCATCCTACTTAATTGAGCATAGACGATTAGACAGAAACTTCATTTCCTTACCATTCCTTCTCCTTACCCCGACAACTAGACTCAAACTCTCTGCGTCCTTGGGTTCCAGCAGTTTCAGTGTTGATCTTTCCCCAGTGCTTTGGATCCCAGTACCAGCATCTTCTCAAGGACTTTGTTTCTGAATTAACTCTTCACTTCTCATACTATAAACATTCTCTCTGGTTTCTTGTCCAAAAAAAATAAAAACAGAAACTTTCCTCATCCCACATTCCCCTCCAGGTACCTTGCCCCATTTCTCTGCTCTGCTTTGTAGCAAAATTTCTTTTTTTTTCTTTAACTTTTTATTCAGACATTTCAGGCTCACAGAAAGGATGCAATAATAATATAAGACAATTTTCCTTGTAATCTTACCTCAGTTGCCCAAATAATGACATTTTACATTAGCCTTGTCCATTTCTTTGCTTCTTCATACTATTCTCTCATTATTTTGGTGTTTTCCAAGTGGTAACTTTCTAGTTTCCTCATTCCTTCTACATTAGATGCCATTTTGTGGAAGGAGGAGTTTTCCATTTTCCCTAGTCATTAGCTTTCTCAGTGTGATGAGTGGTTATACCTCATTTTGAGCATTATATTTTACTGTTGAGATTGTCTTTTAAGATTTGACCAGTGAAGGTCTTTCCCACTGGACCCCATGTTCTTTTTTTTGTTTGTTTGTATATTTTTGGTGGGTTTTTTTTGTTTTGTTTTTTTTTGTTTTTGTTTTTGTTTTGTTTTGTTTTTGTTTTTTGACAGGCAGAGTTAGACAGTGAGAGAGAGAGACAGACAGAAAGGTCTTCCTTCCATTGGTTCACACCCCCCCTCCAAATGGCTGCCACGGCCGGCGCTGCGCGGATCCGAAGCCAGAAGCCAGGTGCTTCCTCCTGGTCTTCCATGTGGGTGCAGGGCCCAAGCACTTGGGCCATCCTCCACTGCACTCCCGGGCTACAGCAGAGAGCTGGCCTGGAAGAGGAGCAACCGGGACAGATTCTGGTGCCCTAACCCGACTAGAACCCAGGGTGCCAGCGCCACAGGCAGAGGATTAGCCAAGTGAGCTGCGGCGCCGGCCTACACCTAGTTGCTTTAATGTCTTACATTAAAATGGTATATCTGTATAATTAGTAAACCAATATTGATACATTACTATCAAGTAAAATTCAGTTTCTTTAGATTCCCTTAGTTTTCACTTAATGTCTTTTTTCAGTTCCAGGACCTCATTCAGGATATGACATTACATTTAGTAGTAATTTTCCCTTAAGTTCCTGTTAGCTATAATATATTTTTCTTATTTTTGGTGACCTTGACTGAGATTATTTTGGTGACCTTGATTAGTGTTTGAGCAACACTAATCACATACAACAGGGTTTCAAAATTTTCATGAAAACTCACATTAACTTTTAACCTTTTAACTACTTTTTCCATAGACTTTGTGAAGCCCCTCATTTTTTTTTTTTTTTTTTTTTTTTTTTTTTGGACAGGCAGAGTTAGACAGTGAGAGAAAGAGAGAGAGAGAAAGGTCTTTTTTTCCTGTTGGTTCACCCCCCAAATGGCCGCTGGGGCCAGCATGTTGCGGCCGGTGTGCTGCGCCGATCCATAGCCAGGAGCCAGGTGCTTCCTCCTGGTCTCCCATGCGGGTGCAAGGCCCAAGGACCTGGGCCATCCTCCACTGCCTTCCCGGGCCACAGCAGAGAGCTGGACTGGAAGAGGAGCAACCGGGACAGAATCCGGTGCCCCAACCAGGACTAGAACCCGGGGTGCCTGCGCCTCAGGCGGAGGATTAGCCTAGAGAACCACGGCGCCGCCCAGTCCCTCATGTTGTGTAGGATATGCATGTGTTGGAATTTATCTGATTTTTTTTTCTTCTAAGTATTAGGCTGGGGTTATATAGGTTGATATTGAGATAGATCACACCTGGCTAAGATAATGTTAAGTTTCTATACTATGAAGTTAGCTTCTTCCCTCCTACCTCCATATTCTAATCTTAAGAAATAAGGATTTGTTGCTGCCATTATGGTACAGCACATTAAGACACTACTTGGAAAACCAGCATCCCATATCAGAGTGCTGGCTCCAGTCCTGGATGCTCCACTTCTGATCAGTCCCATCCCAGTGTGTGTGCCTGGGAGACAGCCGGTGATGGCCCAAGTACTTGGGCCCTTGCCACCCATATAGGAGAACAGAATGGAGTTCCTGGCTCCTGGCCTCAACCTGACACAGACCTGGCCAGTGCAGCCTTTTAGGGAATGAACCAGTGGATAGAAGGTTTCTCTCAGTCTCTCACTCTGCCTTTCAAATAAATAAATATTTTTTAAAAAGAAAGAAAAGAAGATTTGTGCTTTACCTACATGAGTAAAATGTCTTAATAAATTATTTGCAGTTATTCTATCAAGATTTGTCCATTCAATTTGCTCCATTTATTCATTTGTATCAGTGTGGATTAATGGATATTTATTTTATACTTTGTACTACAAATTAGTATTGTTTTATTTTCTTGCTTAAGTTGTCCAGCCTTGGCCATTGGGGACTCTCTTAGTTGATTCCTGTGTCCCTAAAGGGCTGTTAAAACACATCAGCCGGCGCCGCAGCTCACTAGGCTAATCCTCCGCCTGCAGTGCCAGCACTCTGGGTTCTAGTCCTGGTAGGGGCGCCGGATTCTGTCTTGGTTGCTCCTCTTCCAGTCCAGCTTTCTGCTGTGGCCTGGGAAGGCAGTGGAGGATGGCCCAAGTGCTTGGGCCCTGCACCCGCATGGGAGACCAGGAGGAAGCACCAGGCTTCTGGCTTCAGATCAGCGCAGCATGCTGGCTGTAGCGGCCATATAGGGGGTGAACCAACGGAAAAAGGAAGACCTGTCTATCTCTGCCTGTCAAATAAATAAATAAATAAATACCACGTAGCCCCAGTGTATTATGCTCTCAAATTCTCAAAAATGAAACCAAATAAACCTAGAGGGGAAATACTAGAGGTATGAAAATTTTTCAAATGGTTTTCTGCAGCTCAGTCCTTATAGCTATTGTAAAACAGCCCAACTTTAGATATCATGCCATTGCCTCTAAAAAATTACTCTTCCCTTTCCTGGCCAACTTCAGCTGATTTTGTCTGTGATCTCCGCTAGAAACACAGTGAGCCAATAATTTTACATACTAGATTAGTCTCACCAGCTCCTTCCACTGTCTATATAGCTCCATAAATGTGTTTGGCACTTTAAAATATTTCAGCCTGCTATATCGTTTGCCTCAAACATTTTAGCTTAACGTGCCTTATTGTAACATTAATTGTGATTATTTTCTATATTAATAACTGAGGCATAGACCTTAGAAATATCCTAGTAGCACTCTCTACTTGAATCTGGCCAGTATTCTCATAAAAGATCTCAGCGTTCTGTAAAGTCACTAGCAGAAGATAGCAACTCATTTTTGTAGATAAAAATTGAATTAGCAACTTAGCTGTATTTCCTTAAGCCTTCTTGTCCAATAATGCTTTCTCTGTATATGGTGTTTCCAAAATAATATGATTGAAAATAAAGAAAGCATATTCACAATGTCAGATGACAAGTTCATATAATCCCCTGGTTACAGATGCAGTTCCAGAAGGAGGTGGAAGGTGTCCAAAATACAATATTGTATATTGTAATTTGCATAAAATGAGAGATAGAGAAAGGACTGGGAAACAGCCTAAGAGGCTTCTAGATAATATAACTTTCCTTAATTAGAGTGAATTCAATAAGATAGTAATCATTAGGTTTATCAATATCCATCAAAATAAGCAACACAGTTTATATTTGGCTTGATAAGTGGCAGAAAACAGTGTTTGCACTCATTTGATTTTTTTTAAGATTTATTTTTTATTTATTTGAAAGGCAGAATTAGAGAGAAGGGGAGAGACAGAGATCTTCCATCCACTGATTCATTCCCCAAGTGGCTGCAACAGCCAGGGCTGGGCCAGGCCAAAGCCAGGAGCCAGGAGTTTCTTTCTGGTCTCCCACTTGGGTGCAAGGGCCCAGGGACTTGGGCCCTCTTCTTTTGCTTTCTGAGGTGCATTAGCAGGGAGCTGGATCAGAAGTGGAGCAGCAGCAGGGTCTTGGCCTAAGTCAAAAGCCAGGAACTCCATCCTGATCTCCAGCCCTTTCACTACCTGGCACATTGGCAGGGAGCTGGATTGGAAGCAAAGCAGCTGGGACTCAAACTGGCACTACAATATGGAATGCCAGCATCACAAGCAGCAGCCTAACCCACTGTGCCATAACACTGGCCCCTAAGTATATATTATTTTTTTTTTATTTTAAAGACTTATTTATTTACTTGAAAGAGTTACACAGAGAGAGAAGGAGAGGCAGAGAGAAAGGTCTTCCATCTGCTGGTTCACTCCCCAATTGGCCCAAACAGCTGAAGCTGCACCCATTTGAAGCCAGGAGCCGGGAGCTTCTTCCAGGTCTCCCATGTGGGTATAGGGGCCCAAGGACTTGGGCCATCTTCTACTACTCTCCCAGGCCATAGCAGAGAGCTGGATCAGAAGTGGAGCAGCTGGGACTTGAACCGGTGCCCAAATGAGATGCCAGCACTATAAGTGGCAGCTTTACCAACTATGCCACAATACCAGCCCCAGTATATATTATTTTTAACATTAAGATCAGCTCCTATTCAGTACAGCCCCTGACCAATCAGTCTGTCCTGTTATAAAAGTACTGTAGACTTATAACAACACAAATATAATACTCATGGGCCTGAAGGCTAGAAATGTGAGATTAAGGGAACAGCAGGTTCAATGTGGTGAGGGCCCATTCACTGGTTCATAAATGGAACCATCTCACTGTGTCCTCTCATCATGGGAAGGGGAAGACGGGGGAAGGCAGCATTCTAGAGACTTTTGTTCAGCCACTAATCCCATTCATGAAGGCCCTGTCCTCCTGACCTAAAACTTCCCAACCCCACCTTCTTATACCCTTGCATTGGTGATTAGTTTTAAATATGAATTTGGGAGAGAAACAAGCATTCAGACTATAGCACCAGTACCAGCGCTGAGGCGCAGCGGGTTAATGCTCTGGCCTGGGGCACTGGCATCCCATGTGAGCACCATTTGGAGACCCGGCTGCTCCACATGCAATCTGGCTCTCTGCTGTGGCCTGGGAAGGCAGTGGAGAATGGCCCAAGTCCTTGGGTCCCTGCACCCTCGTGGGAGACCCGGAATAAGCTCCTGGCTCCTGGCTTCAGATTGGTGCAGCTCCGCCTGTTGTGGCCAATTGGGGACTGAAACACTGGATGGAGGACCCCTCTCTCTCTGTAAACTCTGACTTTCAAATAAATAAATAAATCTTAAAAAAAAAAAAAAATGACCATAGCACCAACATTCTTAAAGCCGCCATTATAGGCTAGTGTGCATTATTATGTTGCAGGATCTAATTTGCTTTTTGTACACACCAGAAGTGCAGGCTCTTAAACACTTTTAGTAAGTCTTGAAGATAACCATGCTTCATAGTTTCCAGTAACCTCTAGAAAATGCCTTTTTGGTAGAACTGAAATGAAAACTAATATATAATTCTATATTGTGGCTGTGGGCCTAGTGAACTACAGCTACCACCAAAAATCTGTCTTCCATACCTGACTCCTATCTACCAAATCTAATTAAAAGAAAATAAAATTTTAAATTTAGTTCCTGGTTGTACTATCCACATTTAAAGTGCAGCATAGGGAATAGGCTTTTAGCTTAGTGCTTAAGCTGCCCACGTCAAAGTAGCTGGGTTTCATTCCTGGCTTCCAGCTTCCTGCTGTTTTAGAGTCTGAAGGGCCACAATGATGGCTCAGATACTTGGGATCATGCCACCAAGGTGAGAGACTTGGATTGAATTCCCAGCTTTGACCCAGCCAGGCTTCAGCTGTTGGTGGCCATTTGGGGAGTGAACCAGCAGATTGGAACACTCTTGTCTCTGTCTTCACAATTCATAATTTTTTAAAAGTACTTAATAGCTACATGGATATAGTGGCTATCATATTGACAACACAGATGTAGAATAACACAGAAAGTTTTGACAACACTGTCTAGAAAGCACTGATATAAGAAACACTTTAGTTAACAGTGGCTTACATATTTATATAAAAATCTCCATATGATGACTCTCTAGAGGAAAAGCAACCAGCTTGTTTACAAATAGAACCTATGATTTCATTTCATGCTGCAAGATAACTTTTAAATCTGAGTGCTACTTTCTTCCCTAGAGCCAGAGCCCATACCCTAAAAGATCTACAAATGCAGAACTTCCAAAGGCTGCACATGCAGAATTATACAAAGAGCTAGTTAAAGATTCTTAATATTTAAAATATGATACCCACCTCCAAGATGGCGGAATAGGGAGGGAGCGCACTGATAATCTGGGAAAAGATAGTTTAATAAAAGTGGAGATACTGCAGTTTCAGGGAAGAGTTAGGGAAAAAACTGCAGAGGAAACAATTCCGGAACTAGTGGGACATGGTGGACCTACGTGGAAGGGATGGTTCAATGTGCACAAAACAATCAATGTGATACACCACAAGAAAAAGAAATTAAAGGAATACAAATTGGGAAGGAAGAAGTCAAACTATCCCTCTTTGCAGATGATATGATTCTTTCTTTAGGGGATCCAAAGAACTCTACTAAGAGACTATTGGAACTCATAGAAGAGTTTGGCAAAGTAGCAGGATATAAAATCAGTGCACAAAAATAAATAGCCTTTGTATACACAGGCAATGCCACGGCTGAGGAAGAACTTCTAAGATCAATCCCATTCACAATAGCTACAAAAATAATCAAATACCTTGGAATAAACTTAAGCAAGGATGTCAAAGATCTCTATGATGAGAATTATAAAAGCTTAAAGAAATAGAAGAGGATACCAAAGAATGGAAAAATCTTCCATGTTCATGGATTGGAAGAATCAATATCATCAAAATGTCCATTCTCCCAAAAGCAATTTATAGATTCAATGCAATAGCAATCAAAATACCAAAGACATTCTTCTCAGATCTGGAAAAAATGATGCTGAAATTCATACGGAGACACAGGAGACCTCGAATAGCTAAAGCAATCTTGTACAACAAAAACAAAGCTGGAGGCATCACAATACCAGATTTCAGGACATACTACAGGGCAGTTGTAAACAAAACAGCATGGTACTGGTACAGAAACAGATGGATAGACCAATGGAACAGAATAGAAACACCAGAAATCAATCCAAACATCTATAGCCAGCTTATATTTGATCAAGGATCTAAAACCAATTCCTGGAGCAAGGACAGTCTATTCAATAAATGGTGCTGGGAAAACTGGATTTCCACATGAAGAAATATGAAGCAAGACCCCTACCTTGCACCTTACACAAAAATCCACTCAACATGGATTAAAGATCTAAATCTATGATGTGACACAATCAAATGATTAGAGATCATTGGAGAAACCCTGCACGATTTAGGCACTGGCAAAGACTTCTTGGAAAGGACCCCAGAAGCACAGGCAGTCAAAACCAAAATTAACAATTGGGATTGCATCAAATTGAGAAGTTTCTGTACGGCAAAAGAAACAGTAAGGAAAGTGAAGAGGCAACTGACAGAATGGGAAAAAATATTTGCAAACTATGTAACAGATAAAGATTTAATAACCAGAATCTACAAAGAGATCAGGAAACTCCACAACAACAAAACATACAACCCACTTAAGAGATGGGCCGAGGACCTCAATAGACAGTTTTCAAAAGAGGAAATCGAAATAGCCAACAGACACATGAAAAAATGTTCAGGATCACTAGCAATCAGGGAAATGCAAATCAAAACCACAATGAGGTTTCACCTCACCCCGGTTAGAATGGCTCACATACAGAAATCTACCAACAGCAGATGCTGGAGAGGATGTGGGGAAAAAGGGACACTAACCCACTGTTGGTGGGAATGCAAACTGGTCAAGCCACTATGGAAGTCAGTCTGGAGATTCCTTAGAAACCTGAAGATAACCCTACCATACAACCCAGCCATACCACTCCTTGGAATTTACCCAAAGGAATTTAAATTGGCAAACAAAAAAGCAGTCTGCACCTTAATGTTTATTGCAGCTCAATTCACAATAGCTAAGACCTGGAATCAACCTAAATGCCCATCAACAGTAGACTGGATAAAGAAATTATGGGATATGTACTCCATAAAATACTATACAGCAGTAAAAAAGAAAGAAAGAGAGAGAGGGAGAGAGAGAGGAAAGAAAAGAGGGAGGGAGGGAGGGAGGAATGAATGAATAAATCTGGTCATTTGCAGCAAAATGGAGGAATCTGGAAAACATCATGCTGAGTGAAATAAGCAAGTCCCAAAGGAACAAATATCATATGTTCTCCCTGATCGGTGACAACTGAGCACCAAAAAGGGAACCTGTAGAAGTGAAATGGACACTATGAGAAACAGTGACTTGATCAGCCCTTGTCCTCACTGTTGATGAACAACTTAGTACTTTATCCCTTTTAGTATTTTTTTGTTCTACTTAATACTATTGGTTGAACTCTTTATTTAACACACAATTATTCTTAAGTGTTTAAATTTAACTGAAAAATGATCCCTGTTAAATATAAGAGTGGGAGTAAGAGAGGGAGGAAATGTACAATTTGGTACATGCTCAATCGGACTTGCCCCAAACGGTAGAGTTAGAAACATGCCAGGGGATTTCAGTTCAATCCCATCAAGGTGGCATGTATCAAGGCCATCTCACTAGTCAAAGTATCAGTTTCAGTTCACAGTTGATCATAATGATAGGATTAAGAGTCAAAGGGATCACATAAACAAGACTAGTGTCTGCTAATACTAACTGATAGAATCAAAAAGGGAGAGAACGATCCAACATGGGAAGCTGGATACACAGCAGACTCATAGAAGGGCAGATGTCCTAAACAGCACTCTGGCCTCAGAATCAGCCCTTAAGGCATTCAGATCTGGCTGAAGAGTCCATGAGAGTATTTTAGGCGTGGAAAGCAAAGACACTCTGGCAATTAAAAAAAAAAAAAAAAAACCCTAAATGAAAGATTTCTGTGAGTGAGATCGCAGTGGAAAGAATGGGCCATCAAAGAAGGTGGTACCTTTCTCTGAAGGGAGGAAAGAACTTCCACTTTGACTATGACCTTGTCTAAATCAAATTGGAGTTGGTGAACTCAAAATGCTTCCATATCCTTGGCAACTCATAACAAGAGCCTAGGGTGATTACTGACGCCATAAATGAGTGTCAAATTGTTAAGTCAACAACAGGAGTCACTGTGCACTTACTCCCCATCTCTGTCCTTAATGTGTTGTCCAATGTGAATTAATGCTATAACTGGTACTCACACAGTACTTTACACTTTGTGTTTCTGTGTGGGTTCAAACTTGAAATCTTTACTTAATATATGCTAAATTGAACTTCCGTATATAAAGATAATTGAAAATGAATCTTGATGTGAATGGAATGGGAGAGGGAGCGGGAGATGGGAGGGTTGCAGGTGGGAGGGAAGTTAAAGGGGGAAAAGCCACTGTAATCCAAAAGCTGTACTTTGGAAATTTATATTTATTAAATAAAAGTTTTAAAAAAAGATTCTCAAAAAGCAATATATATGATTGCTTCAATATATATGATTGCTTTCTATCCTTTCTTAGGCTACTTCTCCTCTTTACATATTTTGTTTGTTATCATCTTCTCCACATACTTTTTTTAGAAAAAGATTTATACATTTATTTGAAAGGCAGAGTGACAGAGATAATTCTTTCGTTCTTTCGTCTGCTTGTTCAATCTTCAAATGGCCTTATCGGCTAGGTTTAGTCCAGGCTGAAGCCAGGAGCCCAGAACTCAATCAGTGTCCCACATGGGTGGCTGGAATTCAGTTATTTGAGCCATCTGCTGCTGCCTTCCCAAGGGCATTATCAGGGAGCAGGATCAGGAGTATAGCAGCCAGAACAGTAGCCAGCACCCATGTGGGATGCCAGTGTTGTAGGCAGTGCCTTTACCCGTTATGCCACAACAGCTCCTCCACAAGCTTTTAAAAATGCCTGCATACTATGGTTTTATTAGAGAATATTTCATTATTAGGCAATACACAATGACATGTTAAAGAGTAAAAGGACACTAAGCCTGCAGCTTTGTCTCAGATGACTCAAGAAAATGATATTGTGTATGTGTGTAGAGAGAATACAGTGAAGACAAATGGAGCACAACATCAACACTGAATTGCAGTGAAGACTACACATGAGTTTTCCATTTAAGTCTTGCAGCTTTTCTGAAGTTTGAAATTATTTCAAAAATAAGAATAAAATTCTGTTTATATTTTCTAGCCCTTTTCAAGGCACAAAATGATGTGATTGCAATGAAGATGCAATCAGAGAGACTTTCTAAAGAATATGATCGACTCCTGAAAGAACACTCTGAACTTCAGGTGGGTGACGTGTACTTTTATGGGTCTAAAATTCTTGAAGTAGTAATTACCTACATAATTTATTTGGGTTATTTGCCCATCCCCAGCCAAGAGGTTTTATCTCCCGGCTTGGTTAAAGGGTTAAAGAAGTCACATTTTTTTACCTGGAGGTTGAAGATGAATGCATTGCAGACAAATACAAGAAGTTATAATGTGAAGAATTGCTGACATGCTGACTTACAGCCTTCTGGTTTTGGCAAAGGTTTTAGTTTTACTGCTTGGGATGTTTGTCATATTCTCTGCAAAATGAAACCAAAAGTTAATATTCCATAGTACTGGCTACTGCCACTACTCCTCTGTCTCAGTATTTTAGAAATCCTAAGAGCAAGACTGTGACGTTCAAATACATGATTATATACATCTTTCCATGAATGGATGGTAATGAAAAAAGTTTGTGTTTTTGTTAAAACCATGAAATCAGATCTGGGCCATAATTTTCTTTCTCTTCCTGTCAGATCCAGCAAGAGTCAGGTCCAAGCATTCATCCATGTTGGGTTTGTCTTCCCGCTTCATTGGCTATTGTCCGATAACCTGAATTGGTTTCCAAGGCACGCTTTGATGATGTGTGAGGAAAACTGGTGGAAAGAGGCAACCCTGTGCCTTCCTACCAGTTCCTCTTAGAGCAAGTGGATTGATTGTTATCATTTGGCAGCCTTCATGGTTTTCAGTCAAGTCTTTGTGCAGTTATAGCTCTTTATTTCACTGTACTTACTCCCTGTGTCTTGGCCATTGTATTTGCATAGTCTAGGGCTGAGGCTGTCATGAGGCAAATATGTACTGCACAGATCTTGAATACCCAACTTGTCCTCATGCTAGCTTTTTGGTCTTACATGGATTGTATCATCCCTCTGGGACTCACTTTGTATGTAAAATCAGCGATATTAACCTTGGCTCAGTGGATTGTTGGGAGAACTAAAATGTATAGCTACTATTAGATAGAGTTAGTTCTGGTATTCTGTAGCTCAGTAGAGCAACTATAATCTATAAAAATCTATGATGCATTTTGAAAAACAAGAAGAGTCTGAAGATTTCCATCACATAGAAACAGTCGATGTTTGAAGACAGAAATACTAATTACCCTGATTTGATTATTACACATTGTATACAGATATCTTGTTATACTGTGCCCCCTAAATATGCACGTTAACTGTCAAAAAATTATTTTAATGTGTGGGGCAGCACTGTGCCTAGATGATAATAAACATTCAGGAAATGACAGCCATTATCATAAGCAGTATTACTTCCTCTAGAAGTTTTGCTGAAACAATGACTTACTCTCAGCCAGCTACTTTGGCCTGGTTTAAAGCCAGTGAAGAAATGATCCAAAGCACAGTCCTGACCTAATATACCCATGGCTTTGCATGTTTGATTTAACGAGCCCACTGTGACAACAGTAAGAAAATGACAGGGCCTCCAGCAAGAGGTGGATGCCCTGTGTGCTCCAGTTCCACAGCTCCGCAGCCTGAGTTCTCATGATCTGGAGTAGGTAGGTAGATTTTCAGCAAGATTACCCCTTTGCCATGTCTAAAATAAAGTTCCTAAAGTTGCTGACCTCATAAGGGTGTGAAAAGAATTAGTCCATGACATCTTTCAGCATCCACCATGGCAACTGAGGAAGTCACTTCAGAGGCCTCTTGAGTAGAAAGACATTATTTTCCTCCTGAGGGCAGAATCATAGATTCAGCTGGAACGAGAATACATACCAGTGGACTTTGCTCAGGTGTCAGAAATGTTTGGATCCTTGAGTAGAGACAGGAAAACAAGGAATATGCCCTCAACTTCTTATGGCCAATATCTGTTAATGAATGTCTCCATTGTGAGTAACAGCCAATGGTTATCTTCATCCCTGTGTAACAGATTTTCTTCAATCAATTTCTTTACCCCTGAAGAGCCACCTTCAACATGGAGTGTCTACATTCTTTTTTTTTTTTAAAGATTTATTTATTTTTATTTGAAAGAGTTACAGAGAGAGAGGAGAGGCACAGAGAGAGAGAGAGAGGTCTTCCATCTGATGGTTCACTCCCCAGTTGGCTGCAACGGTCGGAGCTGCACCAATCTGAAGCCAGGAGCTTCTTCTGGGTCTCCCACATGGGTGCAGGGACACAAGGACTTGGGCAATCCTCTACTGCTATCCCAGGCCATCGCAGAGAGCTGGGTTGGAAGTGGAGCAGCCGAGTCTCGAACAGGCGCCCAGATGGGATGCCAGCACTTCAGGCTAGGGCGTTAACCTGCTGCGCCATAGCTCCGGCCCGTGGAGTGACTACATTCTTGGCAAAGGATATAGGAAGTTTTTATAAGTAATTCTTTCCCAAGAAAATAATTGTTTCAATTGTTTATTTGTAAATGACCCCTCCCCACATATGCTAAGTGCCAAATTGCGAGTTGGGTCTCATTTAGTAGCATCAGTAGCATAAATAGACTTTTATATAATTTCTGATTGTATCCAATTTTTGAAATACTTAACAGCTGATATTTATTTATATTCTACTCTGGACCTGCTTAAACACTTGGCTAATGGCTTCATGTAAGAGTATAATTCAAAAAGCTCATGAAGTGGGAGCCAGCATTGTGGCATAACAGGTTAAGCTACTGCCGCAGTGCTGGCATCCAATATGGGCACCAGTGCGAGTCTCAGCTACTCCACTTCTGATCCAGATCCCTGCTAATGGCCTCGGAAAGCAGCAGAGGATAGCCTAAGTACTGGATCCTCTGCTACCATGTGGGAGACCCAGAAGAAACTCCTGGCTACTGGCTTTGGCCCAGCCCGTTCCTGGTGTTGTAGCCATTTGGGGAGTGAACCAGAGGATGGGAGATTCATTCTCTCTCTCTCTCTCTCTCTCTCTCTCTCTTTCTCCCTCTGTCTCTCTCCCTCTATCCTTCCCTCCCTCCCTGTCTCTCTGTAACTCAACATTTCATGAACTTTGTATTTATTTGTTTATTTGAAGGGAGCTGACATGTGGTACAGTGGCTTAAGCCAACACTTGCCACCTTGGCATCCCATATTGGAGTGCTGGTTCAAGTCCCAGGTGATCTGTTTCTGATCCAGCTTCCTACTAATGAGGCTGGGAAGGGAAGAGATAGTTACCCCAGTACTTGAATCCCTGGCAGGCATGTGGGAGACCTGGATGGAATTCCTGACTCCTGGCTTCAGCCTGGCCTAGACCTGGCTGTTGCGGCCATTTGGGGAATGAACCATGGATAGAAGTCTGTCACTCTTCCTTTCAAATAAATAAATATGTAAATAAATATTTTTTTGAAAAGTTAATGACGGAACAGGCATTTGATCTAGCAGTTAGGATGCAGTTAAGGTACCTGCATTCACATCAGAGTACCTAGGTACCTGGCACTTGGGGAGTGAATCAGCAGATGAGAGCACTCATGCATGTGCTCTCTCCCTCCCTCTCTCTTTCTCTGCACCTCTCAAATTCATTAATTAAACTTCATGAAAGCTGGAGTTAAAATGTAAGTTTACTGTGGTGCAAGGAAAGTCTGAAATTCATGCATATGAGGGATCTTCAAAAAGTTCATATAAAATGTGAGTATAAACAAATAAATAAACACATAGAAAATGTGTTATAAAAACTGTATGGATTTCAGAATTTTTTGCACCAAAATAAAGTTATTTTTAATTACATTTTACATGAACTTTTTAAATAACTCTCACATTATCATGTTTATACTGCAGCCAAGAAGTTAAAATGTTTTCATATAATATCCCTATTTGGTGGAAAAGGAAACTGAGACCTAGAGATACCATATTAATTACCCAAAGTCACTGAACTACAGAATGATAGGATAGCATTCAGGGGCTAGCATTGTAGCCCAGCAAGGTAAGCCACTGCTTGTGGTGCTGGCATCCCGTCCAGGAGTGCTGGTCCAAGACCTGACTGCTTTGTTTCAGATCTGGTTCCTGCTAATGCATCTGGGAAGGCAGCAGATAATGACCAAAATGCTTGGGGTTCTGCCACCTGTGTGGGAGACCTGGGTGCAGTTCAAGGCTCCTGGCTTTCCCCATTCCTTGCAGCCATGTGGGAGTGAATTGATTGATAGAAGGTCTCTCGGTCCCTCTCTCTCTGCCATCTGCCCATCAAATAAGTACATCTTGAAAAGATAATGAGAGCACTCAGAGTTGGGGTTCAGAATCAGGAAATCTTGCTCCAGAACCGCCATTACTGGCCAGGTTCTTTGAACTTTCCTGGACATTGGACTGTGTGCTCTTGGAAATGCAGCTGTTGCTGCTATATTTCAGGGAGATCAGTTTTTCATCCTCCCTTGCTGTCTGATCTCTGGACAGGTTTAGCCAATGTGAGACACTAGTGGAAGATGAAGGCAGGAAGGAGGGAAAGCCAGATACTTCTCCTACTCTGTTTACTTTAGGTAGTATCTCCCTCCTAGTCCCAGTTCCCACCAGGCAGCGTCCATCTGCTGGCCCTCAAACCCTGGGCTCCATAAGCATAGCCTCCTCTGACCCTCCAGCCTACAGGGTAGTGGTTTTCTGCTGTTGCTAATCCCTGAGGTGCCTTACTGCACCCTGTTTAGTGTGTCTACATCAGCTATAAAACAAGTGCCTTGCAATGAACACCTCTTGTGTTTGAAGGGGGAAGAGGATTCCAGCTCCTGTAATTCTCAGGTGAATCATTTGACATCCATGCTCATTGGCTACTTCATTACTTAAATCAGAAAGTTATCCTAGCAATGAAATAGACTCCATGCAAGAAAGCACTTTAAATATTTTGAATCAAGAAAAGTTCTGTAGAACCATGAGATAATATTAGGGATGTCTGGATTGGTTTGTTTTTATGCATGGATTTATTTACTTGAAAGGCAGAGTGAAAGAAAAAAAGTATCTTCCATCTGCTGCTTCACTCCCCAAATGGCTACAATAGCCAGGGCTATGCCAAGCCAAAGCCATAGGCCAGGAACTCCAGCTGGATCTCCTACGTGGGTGGCAGGTTCCTCCCAGGCTCATTAGCAGGGAGATGGATCAGAAACGGAACAGCTCAGACTCAACCAGTTTTCCAATATGAGGTGTCGGGATCATAGGAAGCAGCTAAGCTTACTACATCACAATGCCAACTGCAATTGGTTATACTTTTTTCTTTATCCACTTATCCACCCTCCATTGTCCAGGATGAGAACTTAAATAAGGTCTGAGATTTAGGTGCCTTTAAAGAAGAATCATTTTCTTAAAAGTAATTTCTGGTGCAGGCATTGTGGCGCAATGGAATACCTACATCCCATATAGGAGTGCTGAGCCCCAGCTAGTATGTGCTTCTAATCCAGCTTCCTGCTAATGTGCCTGGGAGAGAGCAGATCATAGCCCAAGTACTTGAGTTTGTGCCTCTGATGTGGGAGACCTGGATGGAGTTCATGTCTCCTAGCTTTTGGCCTGTCCGTGCTCCACCTCTTGTGGGCATTTGAGTAGTGAGCTAGTGAAAGGAAGATCTGTCGCTCCCCGTCTTCGTGGAGGAACGACACAGGACCCTGCGCTGTTCTTTCGTCTGCTCGGCCCTCCCCGGGTTTGCTGCTGGTTCTTCCCGGGTTGGCTACCGACCCTTCCACCTCCGTGGAAGGGCGGTTCCCCCTGCCACTTTCCCCACTTCCGCGGGGGAGCGGCACACCGCCGGCCGGCTCTCTCGGGGGCTGCACAGGTGTTCCTTCAGATAGATGTTCCTGGTGCATGTTGTCTCTCTCCTCCTTTATAGTCCTTTTCCACCAATCCCAACTCTGCTACCCACACGCCGAGTACGCTGCTCTCCTCCAATCAGGAGCAGGTCCTGCTGTTTATTGGTTGAACTGGAGGCAGCTGTGTAGAAGCTGTTTCCTCCTCTCCCAGTGCCATATTGTGGGAGAGCAGATGCATAGAATAAGTCTTAATCCAGTAACTTAGTCTAGTCCGAGTTGCTCCCCACAAGATCTTTTCTCTTCCTCTGTTTGGGACACTTCACCTTTCAAATAAATAAATTTGAAAAATCTTCTTAAAATGAAATAATATTTGAACTTTATTTTTTTAAAGATTTTTTAAATTTATTTGAGGGGTAGAGTCACAGAGAGAGGGAAAGAGAGGAAAAGGTGTTCCATCCACTGGTTCACTCCCCAAATGGCTGCAAAAGGTCAGAGCCGGGCCATTCTGAAGCCAGGAGCCAGGAGTTTCTTCTGGGTCTCCCAAGTGGATGCATGGGCCCGAACATTTGGGCCATCTTCTGCTTTCCCAGACCATAGCAGAAGAGCTGGATCAGAAGAGGAGCAGCTGGGACTTGAACCAGCACTCATGTGAGATACTGGTAATGCAGGCAGAACTTAGCCTACTGCGCCACAACGCTGGCCCCTCAAATAAATCTTTACAAGAAGGGAAATATAGGCCAGCGCCACAGCTCACTTGGCTAATCCTCTGCCTGCGGCGCCAGCATCCCAGGTTCTAGTCCCGGTTGGGGCGCCGGATTCTGTCCCGGTTGCTCCTCTTCCAATCCAGCTCTCTGCTGTGGCCCTGGAAGGCAGTGGAGGATGGCCCAAGTGCTTGGGCCCTGCACCCGCATGGGAGACCAGGAGGAAGAACCTGGCTCCTGGCTTCAGATTGGCGCAGCATGCCGGCAGTAGCGGCCATTTTAGGGGTGAACCAACAGAAAAGGAAGACCTTTCTCTCTCTCTCTCACGGTCTAACTCTGCCTGCCAAAAAAAAAAAAAAAAAGAAGAAGAAGAAGAAGAAGAAGAAGAAGAAAGGAAACATAAATCTCCTGAAGCAGAACTTCAGAGTGCTGTTGCTTATAAGCAGGAGGTTCACATAGCTTGTGCTCAGGCTGAGCATTAATGTTTCACAGCAACTTTTACCAATCAAATAAGATGACAAGATTAGAGGAGACATTCTGAACAATGACATGCCACCACTCCAGTGTGTTATACTTATCTGACCGACCACTATGGGTAAAAATCCAAAGCTGTAATGAAGCTACTATTATGGACAAGTCCGCGAAGTGAAGGATGATTTTTCCCAAAACTGGCAAGTATGGATGAGTTTGTGCTACCAATAACCCCTAGTCACTTATGTCTTTTTTTTTTCATCTTTTCTAGCAGAAAGCAAGGGCAAATAGTTATTTAGTGCCTATAACAGGGAGGGGACCAAATGGGGAAATCCAAAGAGGTTTAAAAGATGCAAAGTAGAATCGTTTGTGGGAAAGAATCTAGTTTTTTCCCTTTTTGACTTCTGTTTCCTTGAAGTTTCTTTTTTTTTTTTTAAGATTTGTATTTATTTATTTGAGAGGTAGAGTTACAGACAGTAAGAGGGAGAGACAGAGAGAAAGATCTTCCATCTGTTGGTTCACTCCCCAAATGGCCACAACAGCTGGAGCTGGGCCAATCCGAAGCCAGGAGCCTGGAGCTTCTTCTGGGTCTCCCACATGGGTGCAGGGGCCCAAGCACTTGAGCCATCTTCTACTGCTTTCCCAAGCCATAGCTGAGAGCTAGATCGGAAGAGGAGCAGCCAGGACTAGAACCGCCCATATGGTGCACCGCAGGCGGAGGATTAACCTACTGCACCACAGTGCTGGCCCACCGTGAAGTTTTGATGCTTTGTTCTATGATTGTTTCATTTAAGATACATAAATTAGGTAAAACTGAGAAAGCTAATACATTTTCCAAAGAACTTTAGGACATATTTTAATTACTAAGGCTGGTTTGATAACAGAAATAAAATTCATGAGGATAACATTATTCAGCTTTTTATTGTAGATTTTATATATATATATATATAGAGAGAGAGAGCTATTTCTTTCTTTTCATGTACAGTTCAGAAGGTGAATATTAAAGTGTTGGGGCTAGTGCTGTGGTAGGTTAAGCCTCCACCTGCAGCACTAGCATCCCGTATGAGCACCAGTATGAGAGGTAACTACCTCTAAAATAAATAAATAAAATCTGTAATTAAAAAAAAAAAGATTTTTTGAAAGGCAAAGTGAGAGAAAGAGAGAGAGAATCATCCACTGCCTCCTAGGCGCATTAGCAGGGAGCTAGCAGAGTAGTGGAGACTTGAACTAGCACCCTGATATGAGATGCTGGTGTTGCAAGCATCAGCTTAATCTGCTGCACCACAGCATCAGTCCCAAGATTTATTTTTCTTTATATAGGCATTTACGTTTCGAAATCAAGTATAGCTTGGACTGCATAACTCTGAAGTTTATTTCTTTCCAGTTTTAAATGATGTATTATGGTCATTTTTATAACATGATTAGCACAGTATAAGTTGAGAAGCCAGTTCTATTTTTTTAAAGATTTATTTATTTATTTGAAAGGCAGAGTTACAGAGAGGCAGAGGCAGAGAGAGGTCTTTCATCCACTTGTTCACTCCCCAGATAGCTACAACGGCCAGAGCTGTGCTGATCAGGAACTAGGTGCTTCCTCCAGGTCTCTCACATGGGTACAGGGGCCCAAGCTCTTGGGCCATCTTCTGTTTTCCCAGCCATAGCAGAGAGCTGGATCAGAAGTAGAGAAACCAGGACTTGAACCTGCGCCCATATGAGATGCCGGCCCTGCAGGCAGCAGCTTTACCTGCTACACCATGGTGCTGGTCCCTAAAAGCCAGTTCTATTGGCAGATATCTGAAGGACAAAAGAACAAAGCCACCCTGAAGTTTTTTCTTCCCTTCATTCTTTTTTTGTCAAAAATCTTAGTTAGGTTTGTAATAAGGGAATTATAGGGATTTTGTTTTCCTGGAGTAACCTGTGAGGCAAAAGTAAAATACATTAAGGCAGGGAAAGAATGAACTTAGGGGGTAGCACATGGGAGATGCCAAGGAAGTTCTTGGCTCCTGGCTTTGGCCTGACCAAGCAGGGCCCTGGCCACTGTGGCCATTTGTGGAGAGAACCAGCAGATGGAAGATACTCTCACTCTCTCTCTGTAACTCTGCCTTTCAAATAAAAAAATCTTAAAAAAAAAACTTATTAAGAGGGTTATTTATTTCCCTCTGAACATTTCTTCAACAGAAACTTGCAAATTTCTAATTTAACAATTTGAGACTGTCTCAATCCATATTTTCACACTTGTTTATTCTTATAATAACTTTATATAAAAGAATGTTTTTTAAAGTCATTGTAACCATGAATATTTTTCTGTTTGCTGTATTACAAAAATCATATTTTTTTCTTACAGAATCGTTCAGAAAAAGTCAATAAGAAAGGCCTGTGAAGTTTATAAAAGAAGATTGTGATACACCATGTCAAGATGATAAATTTGTTATCATGTTAGCCTCTATAAAATTCAAAATGCAGATAAATGTACTGTGACTGCCCAAGACAATTTTTATTGCCACACACAGTCTGTGTAGTAATAACATTATCAAAATACCTAAGTGTTTCAGATGCATTATAAAGTGTGTATTCTAGTTCTTAACAAATACATAGGCATGTTAAATACCATATTTACATATTTACATGCTGGCTGTTTCCCAATGAAAGGAAAATTCCTTAATTATTTCCAAAATCGGATTTTTTAAGTTGCATGAAACCTTTAATAGCCTTAAAAGCTTTTATGAATTTTCAGTAATAATCTGTTTAATCAGATGATGATGATGTGCTTGAAAATAATATCTTACTATCAAAAAATTTGTTCACAGGAATATTAAATGAGGATAAATGATCAGAATTAGCTACTGTATTTATAGAAAAAAGTCAAAAAGAACAATGAAAGTGAAGACCTTAGTATTTTTAAAAGCCTGATGGTACTGTGGCTGACTCTGATAGACAGCTATATTGTTAGTTATATTTTTGTTACAGTGCTTCTGTACATTTTGGACTGTTATTTTTTTTGACATTTGTATTAATAACATAATTAGTGAGCATTCTATCTTTTCAAGTTGATCTAGTGAGAGTTTACATCTATTTGTGTTAACTGTCATAGCACCGAGCTGAACTTATTTTACAACAGTGTGGAATTCTTGACTTAAAAAGTTAATGTATAACATTTACAGAACAATGTTTTCCTTGATTGTGAAAGTTGCTAATTATACAAATATTACCTCAAATATACCTGTTAGAGGTGTCACACAGTTTCTCTGAGATGTTTCTATATTCTGAAAGCTAAATATTAAATACTATTTTTGCATTCAACTCTTAGAGTTTCTGTTAGAAAATGGTAGAAATTATAATATTAGAAGAATTAGGTTGTTCCATTGTTTGGACATGACGATCACCTTACTTATCTCATAAAGACTTTAAAAGAAAACGGGGGGCCGGCACTGTGGCATATCAGGTAAAGCTGCTGCCTACAGGGCTGACATCCCATATGGACACTGGTTCAAGTCCCAGCTGCTGCTCTACCAGTCCAGCTCTCTGCTATGGCCTGGGAAAGCAGTGGAAAACGGCCCAAGTCCTTGGGCCCCAGCACCTGTGTGGGAGACCTGGATGAAGTCCCTGGCTCCTGGCTTTGGATTGGCGCAGTTACGGCCATTTGGGGAGTGAACCAACAGATTGGAAGACCTCTCTCTTTCTCTCTCTCTTGGCCAATCCTTCTCTCTGTAACTCTTTCAAATAAATAAATAAATCTTAAAAAAAATTAAATATAATTACTGGAGTTTTTGCTTCTCTGGTCTTTGTTTCATCTTCTATTAGAATTTTATTACGTTTCCTACATATTTAATTATTTACATTGTAAAGTGGAACAAATGAGTGAGTACATGAAAATTGTTTCTCATTTCAATTTCACATAAAAGTCAAGGGTTACTGCTAGAAAACAGACATGTAGGAGACATTTAAATGGGACTTATACCGTATGGGCTGACAACACCATAAATAACAAGGAAAAGGGAATGCTGAAATAGAGAATTGAACAAATGACAGCTCAAAGTATAGACTTAGAAATATCAAATTCAGGGTAAACATATAGATACGGTACTTGGGATTTTGGCCACTGTACAGAAATCAAATAAATTCTAATGTCAGAATAATATACCAGAAAAAGTAGAAACAGCACAGCTTTGGAATTGGCAGAACTAACAGCTAATCCTAATCATGTGATCTTGAACATGATTTTGCTTGCTGAGCCTCCAATTCCTCATTTCCAAAATGAGAATAATAAAATTTAGGTCAGAATGACTCTAAAAGTTAACAGCATGATCTCAAAGTTGTTCAGACTGCTATTAAATGGGAAGTCTGGGTGCTATTTGAAGAGCATGAAGATTTGAAAAATTCCCCAGGAAGCACTTTCAGAAAAGTTTACATTTAAGGGGTGATGGACGTCAACCCTCTCAGTTTTACAAATTTATAACCAAAGGCTTCAAAAATGTGGGCAATTTTCTTAAGGTAAAATGAAGAAAGTTATATTCAGGGTCAGTATTTGAAACTAAATTCGGGTGTTCTGGTTCCCTGGATACTCACAGACCAGCTGTAATTTGTTGAACAAAGTAGAGCCATGTATTAGCCAGGGTTTGAAGGCCGAGAGGCAGTTTGGCTCCAAGGTCTGCACTTGACCATCTTACTGAACTCAAGCTATGTCTGTTCTTCCTGCTACTCTCCTTAGCAGTGATGGTAGTCAGCATATCCTCTTGAAGTAGGAAAATAGGTATTTCATGTATTTAATTACAGTTTTTCTCCCCATCATTAGTAGTGGCTTCATTGTGTCTTAGGTTTAGATTCAACTTAGAAGTTCTAGTAAGCAGGACTGGCACTGTGGTGTATCGGGTAAAGCCGCTGCCTGCTGTGCTGGCATCCCATATGGGAACCGGTTGAAGTCCCAGCTGCTCCACTTCTGATCCAGCTCTTTGCTATGGCCTGGGAAAGCAATGGAGGATGGCCCAAGTCCTCGGGCCCCTGCACCCACATGGGAGACCCCGAAGAAGCTCCTGGCTCCTGGCTTCAGATCAGCGCAGCTCCGACTGTTGTGACTAATTGGGGAGTGAACCAGCAGATAGAACACCTCTTTATCTCTGCCTCTCCTTCTCTCTGTGTAACTCTTTTTTTTTTTTTTTTTTTTTTTTTTTGACAGGCAGAGTGGACAGCGAGAGAGAGAGAGAGACAGAGAGAAAGGTCTTCCTTTGCCGTTGGTTCACCCTCCAATGGCCGCCGCGGCCGGCGCGCTGCGGCCGGCACACCGCGCTGATCCAATGGCAGGAGCCAGGAGCCAGGTGCTTTTCCTGGTCTCCCATGGGGTGCAGGGCCCAAGCACCTGGGCCATCCTCCACTGCACTCCCTGGCCACAGCAGAGAGCTGGCCTGGAAGAGGGGCAACCGGGACAGAATCCAGCGCCCCGACCGGGATTAGAACCCGGTGTGCCGGCGCCGCTAAGTGGAGGATTAGCCTAGTGAGCCGCGGCGCCGGCTGTGTAACTCTTTTTTAAAAAAATATTTATTTATTCGAAAGTCAGAGTTACACAGAGAGAGGAGAGGCAGAGAGAGTGGTCTTGCATCCTATGGTTCACTCCCCAGATGGCTGCAACGGCTGGAGCCACGCTGATCCAAATCCAGGAGTCAGGAGCTTCTTCCGGGTCTCCCACATGTGTGCAGGGACCCAAGGACTTGGGCCATCCTCCACTGCCATCCCAAGCCATAGCAGAGAGCTGAATCGGAAGAGGAGCAGCCGGGACTAGAACCGGCGCCCATATGGGATGCCGGCACTTCAGGCCAGGACGTTAACCCACTGCACCACAGTGCCGGCCCCAAACTCTGACTTTGAATAAATAAATAAATCTTAAAAAAAAAAAAAATTCTAGCTAAACACTCTAGAATTCAGTGGCAGTCATCTTTGCTGCTTGTCCAACTCTGTGTGACTCCAGTGCTGATAACCAGAGTCCTACCCTATTCATTAGGGCCTAAGTTCCTCTCTTAGCTGTTTACTTCAATTCTTAGGTGAGGGTGTGGGGGCAGGTAAGAATACCACCTTTCAGTGGCAGCAGTACTGCCCCGAACCCCACTCTAGGGCCTGCAGTTTACTTCCTGAGTACTGGTACCACCAGCCTGCCTGGATCTAAATATCATCCATTCGTGGTGTTCTTGAGGATGCTGGCTGCTTTCCTGCAAGCTCCTCTCTGCTTTCTCAGTGTACCTTTCAATCTCAGCTGTTAGAAGTACCTACAGCTGTTGTGCCCTGCCTCTGTGGGCTGTCCCCACGTGTGTTCCCAGTCCTCTGCCTCCTCACTGACTTTCCAAACTCTCTGCAACCCCGCAGCTGAACAGCCCTCGCCCAGCTCACCTGATGTAATGCCTGATGTCCACAGGGCTCTCCTACACATTTTCATGAAACTGCATTTAGGGGACCCACATTGTGGCACAGTGGGTTAAGTTGCCACCTGCAACACTGGCATTTCATAGGAGCACTGGTTCGGGTCCCAGCTACTCCACTTCCAATCCAGCTCTCCACTAATACACCTGGGAAAGCAATGGAAGATGGTCCAGGTGCTTGGGCCTCTGCTAACCACATGAGAGACCTGGAAGAAGTTCCAGGCTCCTGGAACTGCTTTCCCAGGCCATAGCAGAGAGCTGGATCAGAGTGGGACTCAAACCGGTTCCCATATGGGATGCCAGCACAGCAGGCAGCAGCTTTACCTGCTATGCCACAGTGCCGGTCCAGCCCCTGATTTTTTTTATTTAACAGATCACGTAGTCCCCTGCTTAAAGTGTTTCAATCATTTCCTGTTGCAGTTAAGATCAAACCTTTACAACCATAGCAGACCCTGCCTGCTTTCTAGCCTCTTCTCAATCTACCTGCCCTGCTAACCTCTCTGCACTCTGAGTCTTAAAATAAGCCAGGTTCTTTCCCCTCTTGTGGTATTTTCTAAATACTGCATCTCAGCCCTAAATGTCTTCTAACCCTATTTTATTTTCATAAATTATTTATGGTCTATTTTTGTCTCCTTCCCGGGGACTAACAGTCCCTCCACCCAGTAACTCGTAGTTCTCAACAGAGTGCAAAGGGTGTTTCAAGGAATATTTGGCAGTGTCTGCAGAGAGACATTGTTGATTGTCACACAAAGGAGATGTCACTGGTGGATGGAAGCCAGGGTGCTATTAAACTCATTCTACAATATACAGGATAGCCTCCCACAAGAATTGGCTGGGGGCAACATTGTTCAGTGGATTAAGCCACTGCCTGCAATGCCAGCATCCCTTATGCTAACCAGTTCAAGTCCCAGCTATCCCACCTCCAATCCAGCTCCCTGTTAACATACCTGGGGGAAGTAGCAGAAGATGGCTGAAGTATTTAGGCCGCAATAAATGCCTGTGGCAGAGGGTACTAGGTGCCAGCCCCCAATATCCATCCCTAATACCCATTACCAGTATCTGTGGTAATAGGAACTCTGGTTTTGTAGACATAGATGCCAATTATAAAGACGGCATTTCCCACCTGTTTGGACATAGGTAGAAAAAGAGAAGTCCTGTGGTGGCAGTTCCCTTTTGTTGTCCTCTCTCCTGCTGCCGGAGTCCATGCAAAATGAGCACCAGGAGGGACGGAAGCTGTGCTGCTGACACACAGAGCGCCACGCCCACCCTGAATTGCTGCTCAGTAAGCCGCTGAGTACGTGTAATGCATTTTTCTTTTTCAATGTCCTAGACTTGGATAAAAGGCCACAAATGTTTGTTTTCTATGGCACAAAACCACTATTCTTTTCATGTTACCCTTTATGTTGGAATCATTTTTTTAAGATTTTATTTATTTATTTGAGAGGTAGAATTATAGACAAAGAGGGGGAGAGACAGAGAGAGGTCTTCAGTCCGCTGGGTCATTCCCCAGATGGCCGTAATAGCCAGAGCTGCGCTGATCCAAAGTCAGGAGCCAGGAGCTTCTTCAGTGTCTCCCACATGAGTGCAGGGACCCAAGCACTTGGGCCATCTTCTACTGCTTTCTCAGGCCATAAGCAGAGAACTGGATTGGAAGAGAACTGGTGCCCTCAAGGGATGCCATGCCACAGGGAGAGGCTTAGCCTACTGCACCACAGTGCTGGCACCTACAGACAGCTGTTTAACCCACAGTGCCATAGCACGTGCGCCTATGTGGGGAGCTTGATTAAAAACTATAACCCATACTATCTCTTCATGTTCAGCTTTTCATATTGGACTTCACCATTATCAGTGTGCACCCACAGCACCCATGCCCATTTCCACCATAACAGTTTCAGAAGTAGACATGATCTCTTCTTGCCTGTCTTTCGCCTGTGGCGCACCACAATGAATGCAAGCCCTACAGTCTCCGTAAGAGCATGCTGATACAGCAGGTGCACGAAGACAGCACGGGAGAACCTGATGCATGAGCATGATCAGGAAAAACTTGCTTCTCACAGGGCTCTGTTCTAGGTGGTCAGCCCTTTCCCTACACTGCAGCCTAGAATGTGTTGGAAGTTTTGGCAAGGGCCCCCTAAACCAGACGTCCTGCTTCACCGAGCTCCTCTGCATGGCACCTTGCTCCTTCAGAGCTGAGCCCTTCCTGCAGCCCTTCCTTCCAGCTCGGGGAAGGACCTTGTTCTCCCCATGGCTGCCAACTTCCTGGCACACCGAGGGCCCCGCTTGTTAGTCAAGGGCTTTCTGGAACAGTTCTCCACCGAAGCTTTACTTCCTGAAGAGTTCTGTTTGAGGTTTTTTTTTTTTTTTTTTTTCCCTCTCTCTCTCGCAAAAAAAAAAAAAAAAAAAAAAGAGAGAGAGAGAGAGAGGAGGATACATTGGACATGAAGAAAATGTAGAAATCACAGGGAAAAAAGTGCACTTACCAATGTGGTTAATGTATTCAAGACACCTAGGTGAATGTGTCCCATCCTCAGGCTGTCACGACAATTCCTGACCCAGGCAGCGAGAACGAGTGATGAGGCTGTGCCTACACCATCCTCAGCAGAAGAGCAAAAATGAGGTGAGTGCCACTGTCCTGGGTTGTGGTTTCTTGTGCTTACCTCCCCCTGACATTTCATGAGAATCCTTATGAGCAGAAAATGCCCCAGCAGCAGTAGTGCTTACATGCATAGACTCCCTACGTTGAAATCCCACACTTTGCGCTGGTGCTGTTAGCATATCAGGTAAAGCCGCCGCCTGCAGTGCCAGCATCCCAAGTCCCAGAGTTCAAGTCCCAGAGTTACAGAGAGCTAGAGGCAGACAGAGAGTGAGAGGTCTTCCATCCTCTGGTTCACTCCCCAAATGGCCACAAGGGCCGGAGCTGGGTGGATCTCAAGCCAGGAGCCAGAGCTTCTTCCGGGTCTCCCACGTAGGTGCAGGGGCCCAAGGACTTGGGCCATCTTCTACTGTTTTCCCAGGCATAGCAGAGAGCTGGATCAGAAGTGGAGCTGCCAGGACTCGAACCGGCACCCACATGGGATGCTGGCACTGTAGGCAGTGGCTTTACCCGCTATGCCACCGTGCTGGCCCCTATAAATGAGTCTTTTTTTTCTTTTTCGACAGGCAGAGTGGACAGTGAGAGAGAGAGACAGAGAGAAAGGTCTTCCTTTGCCATTGGTTCACCCTCCAATGGCCGCCGCGGCCGGCGCGCTGCGGCTGGCGCACTGCCCTGACCTGAAGCCAGGAGCCAGGTGCTTCCTCCTGGTCTACCAGGCGGGTGCAGGGCCCAAGCACTTGGGCCATCCTCCACTGCACTCCCTGGCCACAGCAGAGAGCTGGCCTGGAAGAGGGGCAACCGGGACAGAATCCGGCGCCCCGACCGAACTGAACATCCAAAGTAATTAACATAGAAAACCTTGCTATTTGTATTTTACCACAGTTTTTTTTTTTTTTTTTTTTTTTTTTTTTTTTTTTTTTTAATTAGGGGGGGAAAAGAAGAGGTGGAGCCCCTCATTCTATGTTATGTAAATGTCCCGGGATGAGACTGTTAGGCACTTTCAAATGACTTATGGCCAATCGCCGACAGCCACACCCCTGCCCACTCTCTTCTAACTCTCCAAAGCACAGTGCCCAGCTGGCTTGGTTGTGCAATCAGTACTTATTTGAATGGAATTCCATTCAATTCCACTGTGTCAGATTCTTCGAGATGACTTTTCTCATTCTGTTTTTGGAGTATGTCCTGTTGTCTTAAATGTATGACAAGATCAGATAGAATTTTGACCAATCTTACAATACTAACTTTTTGAAGACTTTTTTATTTATTTGAAAGTCAAAGTTATACAGAGAGAGATGGAGAGGCAGGGAGAGAGAGAGAGAGAGAGAGAGAATGAGAGAGGTCTTACATCTGCTGGTTCACTCCCCAGATGGCAGCAGCGGCTGGAGCTGTGCCGATCTCAAGCCAGGAGCCAGGAGCTTCTTCTGGGTCTCCCATGTGGGTGCAGGGGCCCAAAGACTTGGGCCATCTTCTACTGCTTTCCCAGGCCATAGCAGAGAGCTGGATCGGAAGTGGAGCAGCCGGGACTTGAACTGGTACCCACATGGGATGCTGGCACTAGCAGGCAGCAGCTTCACCTGTTACACCACAGTGCCGGACCCTTAAAATACTATTAAGTTTGATTTTAGGCACTGATGTATTTTCCCTTCAAATCCATTGGAAGATTTGATACTGTGGAAGGGCCTGGGCCACTTGTGCCTTAACTACAATTTTTTTATTCCTTGCTCAATAATGGAAAATAATAAACATATATATGCAAACAGATAATTGTGAATACTTAATACAGCTTTTTTATCTTTTTTAAATTGTTTATTTGAAAGGCAGAGAAAGAGAGACAGAGGTTCAAAGACAGTGAGATAGAGACCTTCCAACTGTGTATTCACACCCCAAATGCCAGCAACAACTGAAACTGGCCAGGCTGAAGCCAGGGGCCAGGAACTCAATTCCTGTCTCCCCATGAGTGGCAGGAACCCAAGCACTGCTGCCTCCAAAGTGCACATTAGTAGGAAACTGGAATTGGAAGCAGAGCCAGGAATCTAACCCAAGCACTCCCATGCAGGCATTCCCAGAAGCATCCTAACCTCTGCACCAAAACCCCACCACTAAGACTTAAAAACAAAAAGGCCAGGGAAAGACTAGATCGAGGTATAATATGGGGAGTTCCCCACAACAAAGACAAAATGAAGGGGCTGACATTGTGGCACATTAGGCTAAGCTGCTGCCTTTGTTGCCAGTACACAGGTTCAAGTCCTGGCTGTTCCGCTTCCAATCCAGCCCCCTGCTGATGTGTCTAGGAGAGCAATAGAAGATGGCCCAACTAGATGGGCCCCACCACCCACACTGGAGACTCAGATGAAACTCCTGGCTCCTGGCTTTGACCTGACCAAGCCCCAGCCATTGCAGCCATTTGGGGAATAAACCAGCAAATGAAAGATCTCTCTCTCTCCCTCTCAAATAAATAAATTAAAAAAAAAAATGAGGGCTGGCATTGTGGCACAGTGGGTTGAGCTGCCACCTGCAATGCCAGCATTCCCATCTATGCCCCATTTCAAGTCCCAGCTGCTTCATTTCTGGTCCTGCTCCCTGCTAATGCTCCTGGGAGAGCAGTGGAGGATGGCTGGAGTGCTTGGGCCCCTGCCGCCCACACGGGAGACCCAGAGGAAACTCCTGGTTCCTGGCTTTGGCCTGGCCCTGACCCAGCCCTTGCAGCCATTTGAGGAGTGAACCAGTGGATGGAAGATTTCTCTCCCTCTCTTTCTCTCCCTCTCTCTATGTCTCTCCTTCCCTTTCTCTCTCTCTCTCTCTCTCTCTCTCTCTCTCTCTGCCTTTGAAAGAAATTTAAAAATAAAGATTAAAAAATGAGTTATAAATGTGAGAATTTTTCGAGAATAAGAACAGAAATCACAGTAAATTATTGAAATCTGGGAATTCAGACCACTTTCTTCTGAGATTTTGTGGACTTCTCCTCTCTACCTAGGACAACTGGCAACTTCAGCACTCAGAGTGAGCTATGCACCCCAAGCCCTAAAGCTTCAACTTGACTTCCAAACCCCTTCCATATACACCTGCCTCTAGGTAAGGAACGTGAGACACAGTTCACGGAATGAACTTGCTGAAACCATCCCATTTTAAAACCATACTCATACACATCACATATTTCTTTTTTGAATTTATAATCGATTCATTTGCTATCAGGGCTGTCACACATTACCACAAACTTGGTAGCTCAAAACCGCACACATTTACTTTCTTAGGTTCCAGATGTCAGATATGCAGTCTCATTGGACCGAAGCCAAAATGTGAACAGCGCTAGTTCCTGCAGGAGGCTCTGCGGAAGGGTCTGTTTCCTTCTCAGCTGCTGGAGGCTTCCCCATTCCTGGCTCAGGGCTCCCTTCCTCCTCCAGAGCAGCCAAGGGGCGTCTTCTGTCTCCCTCTTCCATAGTGAAGGGTCCTGTGATTGCATTAGGTGCATGCAGATAATTTGGGGTAATCACCCTATTTTTCCGAGATCAGACGAGATTGGGCGCGTTCAGGGTGGTATGGCTGTAGACAATCACCCTATTTTTAAAACAGCTGATTTACTATCAATTTTCTCCACCACCTTAATTCCCCTTTGTCATGTGAGAAAGGTCTTCCATCCACTAGTTCACTCCCCAAATGGCCATAAGAGCCAGAGCAGGGCTGATCTGAAGTCAGGATCCAGGAGCTTCTTCCGGGTCTCCCACGCAGGTACAGGGGCCCAAGCACTTGGGCCATCTTCCATTGCTATCCCAGACACATTAGCAGGGAGCTGGATCAGAAGTGGAGCAGCTTGTACTCAAATCGGCACCTATATGGGATGCCAGCACTGCAGGCAGCAGCTTTACCCGCTATGCCACGGCACCAACCCCACAAGTGGTTCTTACTTGGTAGAACTGGTGAAAAACTGAATTCTCTTTCCTCTTGCAGAGACCCAAGAATCAAGTAGACGTGAGCCACCAAACAGGGCGGGTGTTGCGGCACGGCGGGTTAAGCCACTGCTTGGGATGTCCTCCTCCTGTGTCACAGCACTGCTTTGAGTCCCAGCTCTTCTGCCTCCCAACTAGCTGCCTGCTAATGCATCCTGAGAAAGGCAGCAGAAGAGGCCCAAGTGCTTGGGCTTCTGCCATCCACATGGGAGACCCAGAGGGAGTTCCTGGCTCCCGGTTTCAGCCTGGTCCAGCCCTGGCTGTTGCAGCCATTTGGGGAAAGAACCAGCAGATGGAAGGTCTGTCTCTCTGCCTTTCAAATAAAATGAAAATAAATAAACATTAAAAAAAATCAAATAATCAGGCATTGACGGCATCACTCCTGCCGGAAGACAGGGGCAGGGGCGTGCCAGAAAGCAGAAAGCCGATGACAGCTCTGCCATGCCCGGTTGCCACCCCTTCCTTCAGGCCGCTGTGTGATTGTTCTTACCTGCCCCAGCAGAAAACAGGTGTCACCACTGAAGGGGTGAAAGCAGCAAGTCTGTTTTACTAAACAGGTGACAGGATGGTTAAGAGAGTGACGCACGCATTCCAAATGCAGAATCTTCTTCTGCAACCCAGAATGAGACAGCAGCCAGGAGCCTGCCCGGCAGGCAGAGGGCCAGATGAGACTTTCCTAGGTGAGAATCCAGCAAACCCAGGAGGGAAGTCCTGAAGCTATTCACACGGATGTGGACATCAGGGGTTCCCCAGCAAAAGGCCCAGCAGCTTAGGCTTCAGGAAATCACGGGGTGAACAAGCCTCACCCACTCTTCCAGAGCTTCCAGGCAGCCCTTGAGGCCCTGCCGTTAAATATGAGCACGCAATCAAGCATGAAGAGAGCCGAGAACAGGAAAAAGAATGTGACGGAAAGAAGAAAGGGTGCCGGAAGAATAACCGAAAAAAAAAAAAAAAAAACTCTCGCCATCTTCAGCAGGGTCGTGGACTCTCATTTAAGTATATTCGTGAGATTAGAATTGGAAACTCAAGCACCTTTTTTTTTTTTTTTTTCCAGAAATTAAAAGGAGAGCACTTAGGGAAAAAAAAATAGAAGACCCACTAATACCCAGCACAAGGCTTGAAATAGACTTGCTCTGTTTTTGCCACTCTAGCAAAATAACCTAGACTGGGTAATTTATAGAGAACTAGAATTTATTTCTCACAGTTCTGGAAGCCAAGAAGTCCAAGATCAAATTGCGGCCGGCTAATCCTCCACCTGTGGCGCCGGCACCCCAGGTTCTAGTCCTGGTTGGGGCACCGGATTCTGTCCCAGTTGCCCCTCTTCCAGTCCAGCTCTCTGCTGTGGCCCGGGAAGGCAGTGGAGGATGGCCCAAGTGCTTGGGCCCCTGCACCCGCATGGTAGACCAGGAGAAGCACCTGGCTCCTGGCTTTGGATCGGCATGGTGCGCCTGCCATAGTGGCCATTTGGGGGGTTAACCAACGGAAAAGGGAAGACCTTTCTCTCTGTCTCTCTCTCACTGTCTAACTCTGCTTGTCCAAAAAAAAAAAAAAAAATCAAATTGCCAGAGGCTGGTGCTGTGGTGCAGTGGGTTAACCTGGGGCCGGCGCTGTTGCTTAGTGGGTAAAGCCACTGCCTACAGTGCCAGCATCCCATTTGGGCACTGGTTTGAGTCCTGGCTGCTCCACTTCCGATCCCACTCTCTGCTATGGCCTGGGAAAGCAGTAGAAGATGGCCCAAGTCCTTGGGTCCTTGCACCCACATGGGAGATCCAGAAGAAGCTCCTGGCTCCTGGCTTCGGATCGGCCCGGCTCTGGCCATTGTGGCCATCTGGGGAGTGAACCAGCAGATGGAAGACCTCTCTCTCTCACTCTCTGCCTCTGCCTTTCTATAACTCTGCCTTTCAAATAAATAAATAAATCTTAAAAAGAAAAAAAAAAAAAAGCTCTGACCTGCAGTGCCGCCATCCCATATGGGCACCGGTTCGGGACCTGGCTGTTTCACTTCCATCCAGCTCCCTGCTAATGCACTTGGGATAGCAGTAGAAGATAGCCCAAGTCCTTGGGCCCCTGCACCTATGTGGAAAACCCAGAAGAAGCTCTTGGCTCTGGCTTCGGATCACCTCCCTCTCTCCTAATAAACCTAAAAAAAAAAAAAAAAAAAAAAAGACCAAGCTGCCAGCAGCTTCAACATCTGGACATCTGGTAAGGGCTGCTGTCTGCCTCCCGGATGGTGCCTGGGCAAAAAGAGAACTCCCTCATTAAGCTCTTTCACAAAGGGAAGAGGGTTCACCACCCAACCACCCCTTAAAGGCCCCACTTCTTAATACCACCCCATGGACACCTGAAATTTGGAGGGAATACATTCAAACCATATAGCACAGACCCATACCGAGAAGCCGGACCCAAAGAGAAGATTCTATAAATTTCCAGAAAACACCATACACAAAAGTTAAGGGCTCTGAATAAATTCAGATGTCTCAAAAGGAACTGTGGGGTGGACATCCGGCCTAGGGCTTAAAACGCCTATGTCCCATATTATCAGAGTTCCCAGGTTGGATTCCCAACTCTGATTCCCACTGTCAAATAGTTGGGTCCCTGCTCTGCCCATGGGAGACCTGGATTGAGTTGCCAATTTCTAGCTCCAGCCTGATCCAGTCCCAGCTATTGTGGGCATCTGGGGAACCAGTGGATGGGCTCTCTCAAATAAAAACAAAAATTTTTCTAAATAAAAATCCCAGCTGCTCCACTTCTAATCCATCTCCCTGCTAATGCACCCGCATGGGAGACCCAGAAGAAGCTCCTGGCTCCTGGCTGCAGCTATTGAAGGAGTGAACCAACAAATGGAAGACTTTCTCTCTCTCTCTCTCTCTCTCTCTCTCTCTCTCAACTCTGCCTCTCAAGTAAATGAATAAATATTTTAAAAAAAGAAAATAAATGTATATCCAACCTAGTATTCAATAGCCAATCAAGTTACAAATCAAGTATGACCGAGGAAGAAAGACACTTGACAGGTTTGCAAAGGTCTCAAAAATTTGACTTCCCACACATTCTTCCCCGAAAAGCTATGGAATGAAGGGGGTGCTCCACCTACTGGATGAGTAAACCAAGAAAGAGGAAGAAGACAATAACCAGAAAAAGGAAATCTACACTGAGGACAGGGCAAGGAATGTACAGGATGCTGGTAAAGGCACAGAGTCAGCTACGAAACAGCTCAGACAACTCTGGGAGCTGCTCTTTCTAGAAGGTGCTGACTGTATCGTCGCAAAGGATGCTTATGTGTGAGCTGAGGAGTTTGGGATTAAGTAGTGTGGGTTTTTTAAAATTTTTATTTATTTTGAAAGCTAGAGTTACAGAGAGAGGTAGAGCGAGAGCGAGAGAGAGAGAGGACTTGCATCCACTGAGTCTCTCCCCAGATGATCACAACGGCCAGAGCTGAGCTGATCTGAAGCCAGGAGCCAGGAGCTTCTTCTGGGTCTCCCATGTGGGTGCAGGGGACCAAGGACTTGGGCCATCTACTGCTTTCCCAGGCCATAGCAGAGAGCTGGATGGGAAGTAGAGCAACCAGGACTCAAACTGGAGCCCGTATGGGATGCTGTCGCTGCAGGCTCCGGCTTTAACTCACTGCGCCACAGCATGTTAGTGGTCACAGAAAAGGAAGCCATAGCAGGTAAAGCCACCGCCTGTGGTGCCAGCATACCATGTGGGTGCCAGTTCAAGTCTCAGCTCCTCCACTTCCCATCTAGCTCCCTGCTGATACACCTGGGAAAGCAGAGGAAGATGGCCATCCCTGGGCCACTGCACCCACATGAAAGACCTGGAAGAAGATCTGGCTCCTGGCTTCATACCAGTCCAGGGAGCTATTGTGGCCATTTGGGGAGTGAGCCAATGGATGGAAGATCCCTCTCTCCATCTCTCTCTCCCTCTCCCTCTCTCTTTCTGTAAGTCTGCCTTTCAAATAAATAAATAAATCTTACCAAAAAAGAATTTCAGGGAATAAACACACACACACTCACACACACGAAAATCTAGGAAGTAAAAAGTAATAGTGAATATAAAATAGAATCATAGTGTAACAAATACTAACTATTAATCTGACCAAAATCATGGTCCTGTATTGGGAGAATAGAGAAAGGGGAGCATTCAGAGGTGGGAACAGAACTAACTCCTCATCTCACAAAGGACAAATGAACAAATATAGGACTATTGTTGAGAGATATAGACATGCACATACCAAAGAATCGGCTCAGGGCTTTGCAAGTGGTTGCTTTTCTGAGAGAGAACCTGGGAGAAAGGGTCTACAGCCACCATTCACCTTATTCACACTTGTAGAACTCAGTGACTCCTTAAATTGTGAGATTAATAAAATGAACAATTCTTTTTTAAAAGGGAAATTGCTGAGTTAAGTACTGTGTTTTACTTTTCTGGTCATGCTGTGCAGTTAATGAGAGACTTGTAATACATTATGAACTATCTGGAAGGACAAAAAAAAAAGCCTTATGAGGACTTCTTTCTATTGATCCTTGGTCTGTATTAGCATTTTCATTGATTTCTAATATAATTATGTTAACATTGCATCGTGCATGGCTTTGCCTTTTCCAGAACTCTAATTAAATCCAAAATAAGATGTGTGTACCACAGGGAATCTCTCCTTCTCCCTTGTTAAACACCTTTCCTTTTTGATTAGAATTCTGCTTACTAATTCCTTCTGGCTTTTGTCTTCCAAACAATTTCTGAAACTTTATTTATTTCAAAGGTAGAGTGACGGGGGTGGGGTGGGAGGGAGGAGAAAGTGGGAGAGAGAGAGAGAGAGAGAGAGAGAGAAAGAGAGAGAGAGAGAGAGAGAGAGAATGAGAGAATCTTCTATCTGCTGGTTCACTCCCCAAATACTTGCAACAGCCTAGGCTGAGTCAGGCTGAAAGCAGAAGCCAGGAACTCCATCTGGGTCTCCTGCATGGGTGTCAGGAACTCAAGTGCTTGAGCCATCAGCTGCTGCCTCCCAGGCGTGTTAGCAGGAAGCCATCTGACAGATCAGTCAGGACTTCAACCAGGCGCTCCAATATGGGATGTGGACATCCTGTGCAGTGTCTCAACCCACCGTGCCACATCTCTCCCACACACAAACCAATTTGATTTTTATGACTTGAATACAGTTTGAAATAGACCTGTAAATCATGTCCAAGGGCAAGGTGTAAGATAAATTTGGCAAATTAAAGAGAAAGGAGGACAACCGCTGGGTAGAAAGCAGTGACCACAGCCACGGTCACCACAGTTCATCTGTTATGGGAAGGACGGTGCTATGAATTTTTTATTCTCAATTCATTTTTACTCTTAAGTGCCTGCTGTGCCCCGAGTGCTGTGATGGTTACAACCAGCATTCCTTGAGTGCTCACCACGTGCTAGGTTCTAAGCCTTACCTACTCCTTGACATTTAATTACTGCAGCAACTCCATGGAGCAGACACTAGGGCTTATCCCTGTTTGCTGACAAGGAAAGGAGGCACAGGGAGTCTGTTTCCTCCATTCCTTAGGGAGTGGCTGAGCAGGGAAATCAAGCCCAGAATCGGTCTGAGTCAGCACTCTGTGTCACTTCCTTCTGCCTGACGGACAACAAGTACCAGAGAGATCCCCAAAATTGAGGAAGACAGGGAAAGGAGTTAATTTTACCATCTTACTGTTAATTACCATGACCATTTATTTTGTTTTGCTTTTAAAGACTGATTTATTTACTTGAAAGGCAGAGTTACAAAGAGAGACAGAGAAAGATCTTCCACCTGCTGGTCCACTCCCCAAGTGGCCGAAATGGCGTGAGCTGGGCTAGACCGAAACCAGGAGCCAGGAGCTTCTTCCTGGTCTCACAGGCATGGGTGCAGAGGTCCAAGGACATAGACCATCTTCACTGCTTTCCCAGGCAGATTAGCAGGGAGCTGGATCGGAAGTGGAGCAGCTGGAACAGCACCCATAGGGGAAGATCTCGCTTGTTCTCTCTGTCTCTGCCTCTCCTTCTTTGTAACTCTTTCAAATAAATAAATAAATATTTTTTTTAAAAAAACAACATTTATTTAGTCTTATTTATTTGAAAGACAAAAAGACACAAAGAGATCTTCTATCCACTGGTTCACTCCCCAAATGTCCACGATAGCCAGGACTGTTGGATGATGGCTCAAGTGCTAGGGCCCCTGCTGCCTATCGGGGAGACCCAGATGGAGTTCCTGGCCCCAAGTTTCAGCCTGGGCCAGCCCTGGCTGTTTTAGGCATTTGGGGAAAGAACCACTGATGGAAGATCGATCAATCGATCAATCATCTCTGTGGCTCTGTATTTCAAGTAGTTGAAAAATAAAGTAAAAATAAGCATTAAAAAAAAGAAATACAGGGCCAGCATGGTCTGCCTTTCAAATAAATAAATTGTGAAAGAAAGAAAGAAAGAAAGAAAGAAAGAAAGAAAGAAAGAAAGAAAGAAAGAAAGAAAGAAAAGGAAGGTGAAAGTACAAATAAAGAAGAAGGAGATTGTTCTAATATTAAAGGACAGGAGAGGGGCCGGTGCTATGGTGTGGGCAGGTAAAGCCATGCCTGTGGTGCTGGCATCCCATATAGGTGCAGGTTCGAGACCCGGCTGCTCCTCTTCTAATCCAGCTCTCCGCTATGGCCTGGGAAAGCAGTAAAAGATGGCCCAAGTTCTTGGGCCCCTGTATCTACGTGGGAGACCCGGAAGAAACTCCTGGCTCCTGGCTTTGGATCAGTGCAGTTCTGGCCATTGCAGCCATTTGGGGAGTGAACCAGAGGATAGAAGACCCCTCTCTTTCTCTGCCGCTGCCTCTCTGTGAATCTGCTTTTCAAATAAATAAATAAACTTTTTTTATTTTTTTTTATTTTTTATTTTTGGACAGGTAGAGTGGACAGTGAGAGAGAGAGACAGAGAGAAAGGTCTTCCTTTGCCGTTGGTTTACCCTCCAATGGCCGCCGCGGCCGGCGCACCGCGCTGATCCGATGGCAGGAGCCAGGTACTTATCCTGGTCTCCCATGGGGTGCAGGGCCCAAGCACTTGGGCCATCCTCCACTGCACTCCCTGGCCACAGCAGAGAGCTGGCCTGGAAGAGGGGCAACCGGGACAGAATCCGGCGCCCCGACCGGGACTAGAACCCGGTGTGCCAGCGCCGCAAGGCGGAGGATTAGCCTAGTGAGCTGTGGCGCCGGCCACTTTTTTTTTTTTTTTTTTTTTTTTTCAAAAAAAGCACAGGAAAGATAGGTAAAGGTACTGGAAGAGAAAAAGATTGATTGATTTGAAAGGTAGAGTTACAAAAGGAAGTAGGGGTGGGGACACAGATAGATCTTCCACCTGCTGGTCCACTCCCCAAGTGGCCGAAATGGCGTTAGCTGGGCTAGACCGAAGGTGTGACAATCAGAACTGGACCAGGCTGAATCCAGGACCCTCGAACTCCATCCGAGTCTCCCATGTGGATGGCAGGGACCCAGTTATTTGGGCCATCTTTCTTGGCCTTCCCAGGCGTATTAGCAGGGAACTGAATAACAATGGCATTCATACCGGATACAGGCATCACAAGCAGTGACTTAACCTGCTGTGCCACAACACTGGCTCTAGGAAGTCTGTTTTGGGGTATGACATGGGTTCAAAGCTCTCCTGGCTCAGACCACCACTGACCTATATACTCTTGAAGAAGCATTTGCAAGTCAAGTGCCAAACCACCCCTCCCCCCCCTTTTTTTTCCCCAGACTTTCTCAGAGGCATTGATGAGAAAAAAGGTTTTCTTAGCCAAGATTTTTCCAGCCTCTTCATATTGCTGACACATCGCCATCTCCATCAAGGAAGTGTTGCCACTTCTTCGCACTTGGTGTGAAACCAACTATGGCGTTCGGCATGTATGGGTCCCATCAACTTGGAAATAATTGCCTCTACATCATGGGACATCATCCACGGACTCTGAAATGAAAATAAATTAAAATCCCTTTGGGTGGGAGAAACTAAATTAGAAAGAAAAATGATTAGGAACAGAAGGCAGCTTGACGCTTTGGGATGCCAGATTTGTTCAACATGAGATTTAAAAGCCGTGGGTAAGTTTTTCTGGCCAATCTCCCAATTAACAACCTTTAGCGTACTTAAAAGCCAAAATCCGTGACTCAAAAGAGCGTGCTAGGAAGAAAATTTTGACAGATAAAATTAGCTATTCCTGGCAACATCAAATAACATATATACATATACTCATGTACCTTTTCTTGGAATGAAGCTCAAAATATACCAAAATCTGACTTAAACTTCTCTGTAGGGCTCCAAATCTCAATTATAATACCTAGCATTTATCAAATGCTTGCTATGTGCCAAATATTGCCCTGAATTCTCACAAGAACATGATGAGATAGGTGCTATTATCTCAAAATCTTACTCAAAGATGACAGAATTGAGTCAAGGGGAACCTAAATAAGTTACCCAGGATCACACAGGGAGAAAATGATCCAACCAAGACTGAGAATCAATCAGTCTGACTTCACTACATTTTAACATAAAATCCCTTACCCTCGAGGAGCTTACCACTACTAGGCTCAGACACGTTCTCTTCGGTGTGTAAGTGCACACACTTAGTGGGAGCGCTAAGGACATACGTAAAATGAACATCTGAAGTTGCCTTTGACTGTTAGAGAAGTTACCAGCAAAGGGACAGCTAAACCAAGACAGAAGGAAATCAGGGACGGAGTTCCGGGTAGAGGAAGAAACAGGTGGCAAGATCCAGAGACACAAGAGAGCCAGTGTATGGGCACACAGAGGGCTGACAGCCATCGAGGGCCATTTTGAAAGGTTGTAAACAAAGGATAAACCCAATCATGTTTGCACTTCTAAAATTATTTTTTTGCACCCTTTTGGAGGATGACTTTTTAGTGGAGTAAGGAGACCTACTAGAAGGCTATTGCCCTAAGATGGTCCTAGCTTGTACCCAGACTGTAGCAGACAGAGAGAGGCAGTGGAATCAGGGAGTTCATGAAAAAAAAAAATGGAGTTGGTATTGAGGGTAAGAAAGAAGGAAGCAAGAATGGCTGTTAGCTTTCTGGTTTGGGCAGTTGCATGGGTGGGGTGCTCTTCACCACCATGGGGGATTCGGGAAGAAGGACAGGATCAAGGTGGGTTGGAAGGAGATTATCAACTCCATATTCACCCTGTTGAAGACTCGTGCAGCACACTCCTTCATATTTAGATAATTTCTTACTTTATAAAACAGTGACTCAGTGAGATATTTTAATCATATATTTTTGCTAGCATGTTTAAAAGTATGATTCTCAAAATATAGATACTTTTTCAATAGGAAAATTTTGCTTCTAGTAATCTGCAACTATCAACATACACAAACACAACCCATTTGCCTTATCCTTAGGACATTTCAAACATCGTGTCATTTCTTTCTTTCTTTTTTTTTTTGTTTTGTTTTGTTTTTTATTTTTGACAGGCAGAGTGGACAGTGAGAGAGAGAGACAGAGAGAAAGGTCTTCCTTTGCCATTGGTTCACCCTCCAATGGCCGCCGCGGTGGCCAGTGCACCGAGCTGATCCGATGGCAGAAGCCAGGTACTTATCCTGGTCTCCCATGGGGTGCAGGGCCCAAGCACTTGGGCCATCCTCCACTGCACTCCCTGGCCACAGCAGAGAGCTGGCCTGGAAGAAGGGCAACCGGGACAGAATCCGGCGCCCCGACTGGGACTAGAACCTGGGGTGCCTGCGCCGCAAGGCGGAGGATTAGTCTAGTGAGCCGCGGCGCCGGCCCCGTGTCATTTCTTTTTAAACAGTTTTTCTTTTTTAAATGATTTAGGGGCTGTCATTGGGGCTTAGCAGGTTAAGCAGCTGCCTGTGATACCAGCATCCCATGTGGGCATTGGTGCCCCTTTCCAACCCAGCTCCCTATGAATGCACATGAGAAAGCAGTAGAAGATGGCCCAAGTCCTTGGGTCCCTGCACCCACATGGGAGACCTGGAAGAAGCTCCTGGATCCTGGCTTTGGCCTGGCCCAACCCTGGCCATTGCAGCCATTTGGGGAGTGAATCAGTGGTTGGAAGACCTTTGTGTCTGTCTTTCCCTCTCTTTGTCACTCTACCTCTCAAGTAAATAAATAAAATATTTTTTCATTTTTTAAAAATATTTATTTTATTTATTTGAAAGATAGAGTTACAGGGAGAGGTAGAGACAGAGAGGTTTTCCATCTACTGGTTCACTCCCCAGATGGCAGCAATGGCCGGAGCTGCGCCGATCCGAAGCCAGAAGCCAGGAGTTTTTTTCAGGTCTCCCATGTGGGTGCAGGGGCCCAAGCACTTGGGCCATCTTCCTCTCCTTTCCAAGGCCATAGCAGAGAGCTGGATCGGAAGAGGAGCAGCCAGAACTAGAACCGGAGCCCATTTAGGATGCCAGCGCTTCAGGCCAGGGCTACAACCCGCTGAGCCACAGCGTGGGCCTCAAAATCTTTTTTAAAAAATTGTATTTATTTACATATTTGAAAGGCAGCTAGCAAGAGAGAGAAAGACAGAAAGAAATTCCATATGCTGCTTTAGTCCCCACATGACAGCAGCCGGGGTTGGGCCAGGCCAAAGCCGAGAGTCAAAAACTCCATCTGGTCGTCCTACGTCAGTGGCAAGGACTCAACTTGAGCCATCATTAGCTGCTTCCCAAGTGCATTTGCAGGCAGCTGGACTGGAAGCAGAGTAGGCGGGACGTGAACCAGCGCTATGATACTGCAGACAGCAGGTTAACCACTGCACCTTGATGCCTACCCACTATATGTGTGTATATTTTTGTACAGTCTCATTTACACCAGAAGCCTGTTTCTTGTAAACTTTGAAAAAAAGGGGGGCAGCGCTGTGGCGCAGTGGGTTAAGGCCCTGGCCTGAGTGCCGGCATCCTGGCTCCTGGCTTCTGGCTTCGGATCGCGCAGCTCTGGCCATTGCAGCCACCTGGAGAGTGAACCAGCAGATGGAAGACCTCTCTCTCTGTCTCTGCCTCTCTCTGTAACTCTGTATTTCAAATAAATAAATGAAATAATCTTTAAAAAAAAAAGAAAAAGAAAAGAAAAAAATGCCTGTGTTCATTTGCAGAGAAAGTCCATTCACCCCTCCCTGCCTTCTCTCCACCCTTCTCTCCTCTGTACCCAGGAGAAGACCTCTCTCTCACCTTCCAATGGGATTTGGGAGAGGAAGGAGAGAGGGCTGGGGAAGCACGTGCAGGCCATCAGACAGAGGGAGGGGGAAGTCGGGGTATTTGTTCTCCAGCTGCTTCCTTGTTGAACATGGAGTTGGCAGAGGGTCCATTCCTCCACTGAAGGCCACAGCTGTTGGGCAGCTACCTCCAGCACACCGGGGCTCTGTCAGCGGCTCCCACTCTGCCCTCACAGGCCAGGATCCCTGCTGCGGCAGTTGTCAGCTGGTAGTTCCCCAGCAAGCCCTGAAGAGCTTTTTCTGTGTTGCTGGTTCCCCTTGACCCTGTTGGTGTTTTTGTGAACAGTCCCTACGTGAAGTCCTTCTGAGTACATCATCTGTCTTGCTTGGGGCGTGTTTAATAGAATATGCGAACATGTGCTGTCTTCATTTGTACAAGTGTCAGTGTGCTGTGCACACTTCCTGTGCCATGCCTCTCTTCTTCAGTTCAGTAGAGTCTGGGTTGTTTTCTCTGTCCACAGATACTGATCTGTTCCTTCTCAGGGGGTTAGGGTAGCCTTGGCTGCAGGCAACCTTGCAGGAAATATGAAGATAGGGGCCCTGGCAGTGAGAGATGGGGCCTGATACTCATTTATGATTAAAATCTCAGCTCTCACAAAAAAATTAAAAAAAAATAAATACTTATCCACATTACTAGTATCCAATGGTATCCCATTGTCTTTTTTTTTTTTTTTAGATTTATTTATTCATTTGAAAGGCATAGTTACAGAGAGGCAGGGGGAGAGAGAGAGAGAGAGAGAGAGGTCTTTCATCTGCAGGTTCACTCCCCAGATGGCAGCAATGGCCATAGCTGTGCCAATCTGAAGCCAGGAGCTTCTTCTGGGTCTCCCATGTGGGTGCAGGGGCCCAAGGACTTGGGCCATCTTCTACTGCTTTCCCAGGTCATAGCAGAGAGCTGGATCAGAAGTGGAGCAGCCAGGTCATGAACCAGCACTCATTTGGGATGCTGGTGCTGTAGGCGGTGGCTTTACCTGCTATACCACTGCACCAGCCCCTCCCATTGTCTTTTTAAAAAACCTTTGGATTTATACTCTTTAAAAATATATATTTATAAATGTATAATTATATAAATATATAAATATATATATATATATATATATATAGTTGAATGCCAGAGAGAGAGAGATCTTCCATCTGCTGGTTTACTCCTCAAATATCTGCAACAGCTGAGGCTGGGCCTGGATAAAACCAGGAGTCTAGAACTCCATCTGGGTGTTCCACATGGGCAGGGGCCCAAGCACTTGGAGCATCACCTACTGTATTAGCAAAAAGCTGAAATGGCAGCTTGAACCCAGGCACTCCAATATGGGAGGCTGATGTCCCAAGTAGTGTCTTAACAGCTGTGCCCCCCCCATCTTTTTTTTTTTAACCATACTTTTAACTATTATATCAAAGGACAGGAGTTAAAATATGAAACTTAAATTAAAAAACAATTTTCTGTTATTTGTCTCTTCCTGAGACAGGGAGTCCCAGACAGATAGAGAGAGATCTCCCATCTGCTGATTCATTTCCCCTGGATGAGTTCTGGACCCAGAACCCAACCCCGGCACTGCACTGTGGGGCATGGGCATCGTAACTGCTAGGCGGAATGCCTCCCCCCTCCCCCCGCATCTTTAAACGGCACATGTAAAGGACAACAGAGTTTAAAATGTGTTCAGTTGTCTCCATTTAGTGCAGGTGTGACTGGTCACTACTTCTGGTAACGGCGGCACCCCACACTCAGTGTGTTCTCAGTCGTCACGGTAACGCGTGGGCTCTGAGCAGAAATGGATCCAGACAGCAGTGCTAATGACTTTTGGTGGAAAGCAACAGCATGGCGTTTCGGCAGTTTATTTTTGTTATTTTGGCTGCCTGACAGCTCTTTTGTGTATAAAGAATGTTTTTTACAATTAATTCCTCCCCGCTCTGGTGAACTATAAAGTAGTAACAACACAAACCTAGAATCTACTGTCTAATTCTTCATTTAAAATGTATCTTAAACATGAACAGGGTGAACACCTACAGAAGGACATATCAGGGACAGGTGGGTGTGATAAGCAGTAAAGAAGGCGGGCCGAGAAACAGAGGCAGGCCAAAGAGAAAGAACTGGGAGCTGTGGGGGACCCAAAGGGAGATCTGGGCTCCAGCCTTTGGCCTGGCCCAGCTGTTGCATCTATCTTTAAGAGGAAAGAGAACCGTGGGGGCCAGAACTGGGACAGAGGCTCACATTGTATCTCAAGAAGGAAAGACGGGGATGGCGCAGTGGCTCACTAGGCTAGTCCTCCACCTGCAGCACTGGCACCCAGGGTTCTAGTCCTGGTTGGGGCGTCAGATTCTGTCCCGGTTGCCCCTCTTCCAGGCCAGTTCTCTGCTGTGGCCCAGGAAGGCAGTGGAGGATGGCCCAGGCCCTTGGGCCCTGCACCCGTATGGGAGACCAGGAGGAATTGCCTGACTCCTGGCTTCGCATCAGCGCAGTGCGCTGGCCATAGTGGCCATTTGGGGGGTGAACCAACGGAAGGAAGACCTTTCTCTCTCTCTCTCTCTCTCACTAACTCTACCTATCAAAAAAAAAAAAAAAAAAAAAGGAAAGAAGAGGGGCCATTGTTGTGGCATGCACTTGCAGGTAAACATCCCACATGGGTGCTGGTTCAAGTTCCGGCCTCCACTTGTGATCCAGCTCCTTGCTAATGGTCTGGGAAAAGCAATAGAAGATGATCCAACTGCTTGTGCCCCCTACCACCCACGTGGGAGACCAGACGAAGTTCCTGGCTCCTGGCTCCTGCCTGATCCAGCCCTGGCAGTTGCAGTCATCTGAGAAGTGAACCAATAGATGGAAGATCTCTTTCTTACTCACTCTCTCTTTCTCTCCCTCTCTCTCTCAGTGAAGGTCTCCCAAGTGGGTGCCAAGCACCTAACTACTTGAACCATCACTTGCTGCCTCCAAAGTGCACATTAGCAGGAAGCTGGAATTGGGAGCAGAGCTGGGACTTGAACCCAGGCACTCCACTCCAGCAGCTTAACCACTAGGACAAACACTGTCCCCATGCTTTTATTCACTATTGTTTCTATGACCAGCACACATAAATTCTTTTTTTAAAATGATTTATTTATTTATTCAAAAAGCAGATCTACAGAGAGAAGATTATATATAATCCAGCACCCACATGGAATGCTGGATTCACAGGTGGTAGCTTAACCCTCTATGTTACAATGCCAGCCATCAAATAAATTCTTTTTTCTTGTAAAGATTTATTTATTTATTTGAAACGCAGAGTTACAGAGAGGTAGAGGCAGAGAGAAAGAGAAAGGTCTTCTATCCACTGGTTCACACCCAAATGGCTGCAATGGCTGGAGTTGTGCTGATCTGAAGCCAGGAGCCAGGAGCTTCTTCTAGGTCTCCCAAGCAGATGCAGGAATCTCCCACATGGGTGCCGCCCCCCCCCCCCCCAAATAAATTCTTAATCATAAATCCTTGAATGAATTAATGAATGAATGAGCCAACCAACAGGTGACTGCATAACTTTAACAAGGAAGTTTCTTTTACATTCCCAATGCCTAATGATAAATAAGAAAATGCCTCTTAAATCAGCATTAACTGGGGCCGGCACTGTGGCATGGTGGGTAAAGCAGCCACCTTCAGTGCCAGCATCCCATATGGGCACTGGTTTGAGTCCCAGCTGCTCTACTTCCAATCCAGCTCTCTGCTATGGCCTGGGAAAGCAGTGGAAGATGACCCAAGCACTTGGGCCCCTGCACACTTGTGGGAGACCCGGGAGAAGCTCCCGGCTACTGACTTTGGATCAGCTCAGCTCCAGCTGTTTGGGGAATGAACCAGAAGATGGAAGACCTCTCTCTCTGCTTCTCCTCTGTCTCTCTGTAACTCTGCCTTCCAAATAAATAAATAAAAGTGATAAATTTGACAAACCCAAGAGAATTGAGTGTAAAAACAAAAGAGGTACATCAAGAGGTAGCACAAACTAGAATTTTAAAAAACGATCAGCATTGACTACTAAATAAGTTCTGTAAAGAAACTGCATTATTGTCTGACATTTATTTTGAAGTGACACATCTATGTTTTTGGAAAGAATTCCTGAATCTGATTAAATTCTGATAAATAAGAACCACCCACCTCTATGTGAAGCAGGTGAAGCTTGATTTGTATAGCCCATGTGAGTAATCTGAGGTGTTCCATATAACAAGTAAACTGGGTGGGAAGAGCAAGCTGTTGTCACCTCCTACTTGTCTCTGTTTTTAAAAGATAGCCAAATTCAGAAACTTGGTCTTCTACCTCTGCAGAAAGCAGGGCTCTAGGCTTGTACAGAATCCTGCCGTGGAGCTGGTGTTCTGACCAGCCACCATTTATCCTTGCTGTGCAAAGCACATTTAACAGAATCCAGCCTTGTCTTCATCCAGATACACACAGTACTTATTATGGTGTCATTACTGAGCCGGATTCTTACATCAAGAGATGCATTTCAAAGACTCATGTCTATTTTCTAAGGGATATTACATCTTTGACTCCTAGTGCTAGTCAATAGTCTCTTTCCTCATCTGTCTTGGTGCTGCTTCCGCCCACTCCATCAGTCTCTTGGAACCACTGCCACCACCAAGCCATCAAGTTCTTTTTGTCATTTTCAACTTACTTGTTTATTTATTTCAAAGGACAAAGGACAGAGAGCTTCTCCCTCTGCTGTGGTTCATTCCTCAAATGTCCAGAACAACCAAGATTGGGCCAGACCAGATGCAGAGACCTACATCTCCATCATCGGGGTCTCTCACCTGCGTGGCAGGGACCCAAGCACTTGGGCCATCATCTACTGCCTTTTGACGAGCATAAACAAGAAGCTGAATCAGAAGAGGAGTGGTCAGGATTCGAACCAGAACCCTGATGTAGGATGTGCATGTCTCAACGAGCAGCTTAACCCATTGTGTCAAAACACTCACCCAGCCATCAAATAATAATTATTATTGTTATTATTTTAGCCATCAAATTCTAATGCAATGTGGTTCACAGAGGGTGGCAAGATAAGTCTGAAAAAATGTGTTCAAAATAGCTAGCAACAGGGAGCAGAAATTCCTATAAAAGAGGGATATGAGTTACATTTGTATTCACACAGAATGTCTCTAAGTGAATTCGTTAACAAATTAAATGCCATCTAAGTGAGTAAACGTAGAATTACATGTATGAGTTGATCTTCAGAAATTTTTGACAATATTAAGAAAGATCCACATGTATTCACCTGCAAAGATATCCACAATTGTAGAGGAATCTGCAACGTGATTCTTGGTTGTTAAAAAACAGTGTGTTTGGGCTATAGATAAGTTTATTTAGAAAACGCCAAGTAATGGTTGGGAGGAGACAGTGCTTACTCTCAAGAACTTTTGCTTAGTGAGAGATGTAAGACTTGTTTGTAACGAGATTAGGATACTGAAGCAGATAGCGAGATGTGTCTTAAATTCAGATCAGATAAGGTACCAAGATAATTCAGAAAAGGGGCTGGATTAGTTGCTACTGAGAGTAGCAAGGAGAGTTCATGGAAGAGATGGCTTTTTAGCAGGACCTTGAAGATTTGTGTGAGGGTGTAAGGTGTGGGTACATAGAGAATCTGGTTTAAATCAAGTGCTTTCCTGTGTTTCAGTGGAGTTGAGTTATACATTCAACAACAAAGTGATGTTAATAAGAAACATGCACACACACACACACACACACAAAGGATAATTCATGGAAAACAGTTTTTTCTTGATACTCATTTCCCATAATTTTTTTGAAGACTCCCTTCTATGTATATGAGAAACTTGTGGAAAATGAAATTAAAAGATTACTTTATTTTGGTGCAGAGCAACTTGAACTCCTTGCATAGTTTTTTCATAGTACATATTTTCATCAACTTATTGAAGATTTCTCATATGCTTAACTTCAAAAATTTTTGCTCCCAATAAACCCACTTTTTAATTACATTTTCCACAGGCTTTTAGAAGTCTCTGGAATATACATATATATATATATGTGTGTGTGTGTGTGTGTGTGTGTATGTCCAGTATGTGTAGCAATTTATTAATAAGCGTGCAACTGAATTACACTCAAAACCTTAGAAGGGGGGGTAAGCATTTGGCACAGTGGTTAAGGTGCTTGTCATCCCATATTTGAGTGTTTGAGTTCAAGTCCCTGCTGATCCTCTGATCCAGCTTCCGGTTAATGTGCACACCTGGAGGTAGAAGATGATGGCTCAAGTACTTGGGTCCCCGCCACCCACATGCAAGATCTAGATAGAGTTCTGGGACTCCAGCTGTCAGTGGGCCCAGATTTGGCTGTCATGGACATTTGCTAAGTGAACCAAGAAGATTTCCCTTTTTCTATCTCTGCTTCCTGCTGTGTGACCCTCTGCCTTTCAAATAGCATTAAAATAAATAAATAAAAATTAAAACAAAGTGAAAAAAACCTTAGAAGGACATACACCATTGTAGAATGTTTGGCAGCCTCCCTGGCCTAAAATGTCCCATGACATGGCCCTGCGTGGGGGCAAAACAGCCCTTAGGAGAAAGTCCTTCCCTCTGCTCTAAGAGTAGATAACAATTTTTTTTTTAAGATTTATTTATTTATTTGAGATGCAGAGTTACAGACAGAGAGAGAGGTCTTCCGTCCACTGGTTCATTCCCCAAATGGCCACAACAGCCTATCAGAAGCCAGGAGCCAGGAACTTTTTCCACAACTCCCACACAGGTGCAGGGGCCCAAGCACTTGGGCCATCTTCCACTGCTTTCCTAGGCCATAGCAGAGAGCTGAATCAGAAGTGGAGCAGCTGGGAATCGAACCGGTGCCCATGTGGGATCCTGGCACTGCAGGCAGAGGCTTAGCCTATTTTGCCACAGTGCCGGCCCAGGCAATTGTTTTTAGCTTCCTTCTTCAGTGGTTCTTTTGGTCATAAGCCTTTGAAGATCTATTGAGAAAGCTGTTGACTCATTCATTCCTTCCAAAAAATGAACAAGCTTACAGCATGCTGAATTCAAACTCACCCCGTGCTGAAACCAGGGTTCCCCTTAGAGGATGTCTGTTTCCTCAAGCTTGCATCATGAGCACAGTCTGTGTTTTCCAAGTGGGTGGATAACTGAAGGTTGATGTCCAGAAAGTCTGTATTCTGGAGCATCTTCTGTATTAACTGATAACCAAGTGGGAATGTTCCAGTTTACTGGCAAGATTCATCGCAACAGAAGACAAAACTGTCTGTTAGTCTTGATTTCTTTCTGGTCCGCTGTATTCCCTCCATCATTGACCAGATGAATGAGAAGAAAGAAAGAATGAAAGAATCAGTCATGTAAAAAAAAGGGGGGGGGAGGCCAGCCAAATACTTGTTTTTGATTGTGAAATATCACAGACACACAGACACACACACACACACACACACACACAGGATATCTAACATCTGTGAGTGAATTAGCAAGTCTCCATGACCATCACTCATTCACTGGGTACCCCTCAAAGACTCTAGGGGAAATAAGAAGTTAGGCAGTAGATACAATGCTACAATTAGAAGGAACAGGTCCTGGTGTTCTGTTGCACGGTAGCCTGACTCTAGTTAACAATGATCTATTGTATATTTCAGAATAGCCAGGAGAGGATTTTTGATGTTCTCACCCCAAAGAAATGATAAACGTTTGAGGTGATGGATATGTTAATGACTCTAATTTGATTATTGCACAATGAGACATGCATTGAACTATCACGTCGTACCGACAAACACATTGGTGTATAACAGTCAGAAATCAAAACGCTTTGCAAAGAAAAGAACAAGTTCTATTCGGTGGGTATTTGGGCGGTGGTGGGGATGATTTCTAGAAATTCAAAACTTTATTGTTCTACAAAACTGGCCCCAGCCCTGTCCTCCCAGTTTGGTAGGAGCGCACCTGTGTGTCAGCTTGTGCAGCTCCTGGATTCACACTGCCTGGGAGTCAAGGTCAGCCCTTCGCTGCTAAGGAACCACACAGGGCTTGTCTGCTCTGACCTTGCAGCCCGCTGTAGCGGTCGGGGAAGTGAGTGAGTGGCCCAGTGGCCCCTGCGACACGGCCAGCAAGATCCTTATCCTTCCCGGCTGGGGCGAGGGACAGGGCGTGGAGGGGCAGGATCTTTCCGGGTAGGATCGGCAGGGGAAAGACCAATGTCTGTGTGACCCTCCTGGGGACCAAACTGTCTGTTGCTCTATAAATAAACGTCTCACTGCCTTTTGCGAGCGCTATAAAGACGGCGAGACGGCTGTCCTGGGTCATTCCGGGCGAGGCGCGAGCACACGCAGGTGAGTTCGGCTGCCGAGGTGCAGCCTGGTCCGCCCCGTCCTGGCGGATCTCCAGGGCAGGCGGTGATCTCGGGCATGGAGAGGGCGGGCAGGGGACTGTGAGCGCTAAGAGGAATTTGGGGACGCAGGAGAGCTGCTCCACCTGCCCAGGGTCCTGGCCCAGGAGAGTTGTGTCTCGCCCCCGGAATTTGCCCTCAGCGAAGGCAGCCCGGGACCCAAGAAGCACCCCCTGAGGGTCCCACGCCCGACCTCAGCATCAGTGCCTCTCCCCGGTGCATGCCTGGAGCTGCGCTCAGGCCGGGCGCCTGGAGGCAGGGACGCTCCCCTCGTTCCTCTCCCCTCCCGGCACACGCCCAGGGCCACCTCCCCAGCCCGCGTTTGGGGAGATTTCAGGACGCGGACAGCGCCCTGGCTGCAGGCCGAGGGTCCTGAGTCTTGCTCCGGAAGCTCCCAGAGCGGAGGCGCACTCCCATCCGAGCGGTGGAGACCCGAGTTGCAGGTGCAGCCCACAGGACCCGAAGAACCCCAGGTGCCCCGCAGTCGGCTGGCTGTGCGCGCCTTGGGACGCCGCGTCGCGAGCGCCCGAGCCCGCAGGGCGCGCCGCAGGCTCGCGCGGGTCGGCTGCGGCCGCTGCTCGCTCTCTGCCCCTCGCTCTCCGCCTCGGATTGACCTCGTTCGCCGCAACTCCTTAAAATCTTCCTGGGGTTTGCAGGTCATGGCCGCGCCGGGCAACAGGTCGGAGCCGCCGCAGCAGCTTCCCGAGTACAACTGCAGCTACGTGGTGTCGCGCCCGGTCTACAGCGAACTCGCCTTCCAGCAGAAGCACGAGCGGCGCCTGCAGGAGCGCAAGACTCTGCGAGAGAGTCTGGCCAAGAGCTGCAGGTAGCAGGCGTCGGGGCGCGGGGCCGGGAGCGCCAGGGCGCCCGCAGCTTTTCTGCGAGGCGAGGCTCGGGGTCTCCAGTCCGCAACGCCACCTTTCCGGGTCCCAAGGTGGCTGCTTCGCTCCCGGGCCCGTTGCTCCAACCTGGCCTGGGAAACACACCTTTAGGGGGAGGATGGGCTCCCAGAACCCCATATTTCCCTCTTTTCCATTTTGAGGAACCTGGAGGGTAGCGTGGGATGTGGAGGGTCCTTATCGGCTTCTTGGGCTGAGGCCAGGGCCGAGGGGAGAAAGGCGCCCCATTGAAAGAGATGAGGGGCAAATCCATCACCTGGCCAGGAGTCTTTTAAGCCCTTCAAGCTGACGTAGCCTGGAGGCCACGCAGATAGACACCAGGATGGAAGCCAGGATACAGGAGCGCCTGTATCGCACCTCACCCAGGAGGCAGTAGGACCTCTAGGAGAGCCAGCACGTGCCAAACCCAAATGTGCCACCCAGCACTAGAGGTCACTGACATGAGGAACAGTCACCCAATTGCCAGATGTAGTGTTTTGTTTGTTTTTCAATTTTATCTATTTATTTGAAAGAGAGAGGGAGAGACAAAGGTCTTCCATCCACTGGTTCACTTCCCCAAATGGCCCCATTATTGGCCGGAACTGCACCGATCCGAAGCCAGGAGCCAGGAGCTTCTTCAGTGTCTCCCACAGGGGGCCCAAGGACTTGGGTCATCTTCTACTGCTTTCCCAGGCCATAGCAGAGTAGCAGCTGGGACAGGAACCAGCACCCATATGGGGTTGATGGGGGCAGGGAGGTAGAGGCTTAGCCCACTATGCCACAGCTCTGGCCCCTGTAGTTTGTTTTTGAAATCCCTTTATTATGGAACTTTGTTAACAAAAGTACACATGGAGTGACATGATCCCACCAGCCTGATCTTAGTTCATCTTCCTACCCACTTGCCCCTCCAGTATTACTTAGGCGGGAATTCCACGTGGTGTTTCTGTTACGTCTGTGCAGTGATGCCGCATCCACTCTCCGAGCAGAATTGGTGCCGGGTCCCCAAGCGACACCAAAATCCAAAATGGAGCAATATTTGCTTGTAACCTACACATATCCTCCCACATACTTTATAGATGACCTTCAACTCCTAATACAATGCAAATGATCTGTAAACAGTTGTTAAGCAGTATTGTTTAGGGGATCCTGACAAGGAAAAATCTGCGCATGCTCAGTACAGGGGCGATGTTTTTATTTTCAACCTTCAGTTGGTTGAATTCATGGGCGTGGAACACATGGAAAAGCAGATCCCACTGTTATCTCTAAGGAATTCTGGAAAAATGGTGACCACAATCTGTTATCCACCTAAAAATTCTTTAATATCAAAAATGGAATATCATTAACATTTGTAATCATTTTATCAGTACCAGAGCTTTCAAGGACAATTTGTTGGGATCAGGAGCTGGATAATATCTGCCTATTGTTGATTTTTTCTTATATCTATAGGTTGTTGAATTTATTTATTTTTAAAGATTTATTTTATTTATTTGAAAATCAGAGTTACACAGAGAGAGAGGTAGAGACAGAGAGGTCTTCCATCCGCTGGTTCACTCCCCAATTGGCCTCACTGGCCAGAGCTGCACTGATCTAAAGCTAGGAGCCAGGAGCCTCTTTCAGGTCTCCCATGCAGGTGCGGGGACCCAAGGAGTTGTGCCATCTTCTACTGCTTTCCCAGACTATAGCAGAGAGCTGGATTGGAAGTGGAGCAGCCAGGTCTCAAACTGGCACCCATATGGGATGCTGGCACTGCAGGTGGCAGCTTTACCCGCTATGCCACAGTGCCAGCCCCAGTTGTTGAATTTAAACATTAGTAGCATGGTATATATTCATCGTATTCAGATGTTTGTAAAACATTGGCTCCAAGCTTGTATTGCCAACATATACAGAGTGTTTTTGTTGTTGTTTTGGTTTGGTTTTTTAAGAAAAGAAGAAGGCGCTTGGGTTAGAGTTAGAAGTCTGAAAGTAATCTCCAGGCAGAGCCTCTGCATTGATCAGCTCTGGCTGGACAGAAAAGGGGCTCTTGTGTCAGGATAATTTCTCAGGGGATTAAAAAGGTGAGAGCAGCGGGGAGGGAGGGGACAGCTAATCCTGTGTTTTCTAGTACAGTGAGTGCATTTAATAGGATAGATGCAATTCTTGGCAGAAGCATAGTAAGCACATCAGTGTTTCTATTTTCCGTGAGATTCTTACTCTTTCTCTAAATGAACCTCAGCAGTTCTGAGGTTCTTCAGAACTGAAGTTCGTAACTTTTGGGACCTGCAGTTGGCTATGACCAAGATTGAACTGGAAGCCTGGTTTTCTTGCTTTTTTGACAGCTGTTCAAGAAAGAGAGCCTTTGGTGTGCTGAAGGCTCTCCTGCCCATCCTCGAGTGGCTCCCCAAATACCGAGTAAAGGAATGGCTGCTTAGTGACATCATTTCCGGTGTCAGTACTGGGCTGGTGGGCACGCTGCAAGGTAAGGAGAAGATGCTGGTGGACTGGCTGCCAAGAGCCCGGGGGCTGTGGTCTCCAGCAACAGCTCCTCCCTCCCACCCTCCCTGGTCTGTTCCGAACGCTGGCTCAGCCCTCAAGGCCTTCATGCCTTCTCAGGAGCCCTGTAGTGGAGGGACTGGACTCCTTTCTCGTCTCGCCCTGAGTTTTCTTCCTGGGACACTCTGTGGGCTCTCTAGCTGCACTGCTCCAGTTGAGAGGCCCACGCTAAGCAGTGGCTTCCCATCTGGTGTTGACCACAACTCACAGTAAGAAACAGGCATTGGAGCCGGCATTGTGGCTCAGTGGGTTAAGCCACTGCCTGCAATGCCAGCATCTCCATATGAGCCCTGGTTTGAGTCTCCGCTGCTGCACTTCCAGGGCAAGCTCCCTGCTAGTGTGTTGAGGAAAGTAGCAGAGGGTGGCCAAGTACCTGGGGCCCCTTCCCCTACAAGGGATTCACCTAAATGAAGCTCTGGCTTCTGCTTGGCTCCTTCCTGGCCATTGTGGGCCCATGGGGAGTGAACAAGCAGATAGAAGATCTCTCTCTGTCTCTCCTTCTCCATGACCATGCCTTCAAATAAATGTATAAATATAGAAAAAGGAAAGAAATAAGTTTTACATCATGATTTACACACACACGCATCACGCATGTTTTGTGAAATAATATTTATCTTCACTGTAATGATGCTCACAGATGTTTTCTATTCTGTTCTACTCTATTCTGCTTATTTCTTAAAAAGACTTATTTATTTGACAGGCAGAGTGAGAGAGAGAGTGAGAGAGGAGAGAGATCTTCTATCTGTTCTTTACTCTTCAAATGGCCTCAAAGGCTGGGGCTGGTTCAGGCTAAAGCCAGGAGCCCAGAATTCCGCTCTGGTCTGCTACATGGATGATAATGGCCTGAGTTCTTGGACCATCTTCTGCAGCTTTCCCAGGCACAACAGCAGGAAGATGGATTGGAAATGGAGTAGCCTGGAGCTGAACTGCTGCTCTAATATATGATGCTTATTTTTTTTTGAAAAATGATGATTGTAGCCTATGGATATTTTTAAAGATTTATTTATTTATCTGAAAGAGCTACACAGAGAAGGAGAGACAGAGATATCTTCCCTCTGGTTCACTCTCCAGATGGCTGCAACAGCCAGGGCTGGGCCAGGTCAAAGCCAGAAGCCAGGAGCTGCTTCCAGCTCTCCCACGTGGATAGCAGGGGCTCAAGCACTTGGACCATCTTCTGCTGCCTTTTCTAGGCCATTAGCAGGAACTAACTTGGAAATCGAGCAGCCAGGACACTAACCAGCACCCATATGGGATGTTGGCTCTGCAGGTGGTAACGATGCCACAACTTTGGGCCTCCCTTCAGCCCCGCACTTGGATCTTGATCCACAGTGTGAAACTAGCTTATAGGAACGTGAATAAAGTGTCAGCCTGGCCTGCACATGAGTAACCTCACCCCCACGTCCTAACCCCTTATTCATCCTCTTATTTCAATCTTTTGGAAAAACATCCAAACAAAGGTGGTTATATTTTTTCCCCCAAATTGGTCTTAGACCATATTTCCCCTGTCTCATTGCCCTGTCCAATTCCCCAAAACCACTCAAACACAACAACAGAAATCTCATTGACCTATTGCAATTTTATGGAGCACCTAATATGTGCCTGGTGGTAGGTATCCTGTGAATCGATGGCACCATTTGCTGTCAAGGAACTTGTGGCCCCACAGAGAAGGGCTGTGGCGGGGTGATGTTGCCTGCTATGGGAGTGCCAATGCGGGGATGGAGGATGGCTTCCTGGAAGTTGAGCTGTCCAGTCTCAGTTTCCTGAAGCCGTCTGAGTTTGCCTAGTGAAAAGGAGTAGGGCGGGGTGAGGCTATGTGTAGAAAGATGCCTTAAATATAGACGATTTCAGAAGCTGGCAGTCAACGTTGAGCAATACTGTGAGTCAAAATTTGGCGGTGGAATGTCAAGATTCCTCAGAGAAGACCAGGTAGATTGCTCCAGAGAAGGGCGTCCTGTGGCCCAGTGTGGGTCCTCAGCCTGTTTGGGCATGTTCTCAGTCCCGCCAGCAGGCGGGAGAGGGAGTAGCACAGGACTGTGCAGTTTGTAGGTTAAATGATGCCAAGGGCTGTACACGGTGAGCTCTACTGGCCGTGGCAATACCCTGTGAGTCCTGGGGGATGGGAGCCAAGTCTGACTGATGTTTGTTTGGCAAGTGCCTAGCACAAAGACTGGCATGTAAGAGAATGTTTTTTTTTTTTTTAAAGAAGATGTATTTTTATTTATTTGAAAGAGTTACAGAGAGGCAGAGAGAGAGGTCTTCATCCTCTGGTTCACTCCCCAAATGGCCACAATGCTGGAGCTGAGCTGATCTGAAGCCAGGAGCAAGGAACTTCCTCTGGGTCTCCCACATGGTTGCAGGGACCCGAGGACTTGGGCCATCCTATGCAGCCTTCTCAGGTACATTAGCAGGGAGCTGGATCAGAAGTGGAGCAGCCAGGACTCAAACCAGCACCCATATAGGATGCCGGCGCTGTAGGGCAGGGCTTTAACCCACTATGCCACAGTGCTGGCCCCCCCATAAATAGTTTTTTTTTAATTTTTAAAATTTTTATGTATTTGAAAGGCATATTGACAGAGAGGAAGAGGAGAGACACAGAGAGGGAGGGAGGGAGGGAGATGGGGGGGGGAGGAGAGAGAGAGAGAGAGAGAAATATCTTCCATTTATTGGTTCATAACCCAAAAGGTTTCATCAGCCAGCGCTGGGCCAGTCTGAATCCAGGAGCCTGGAACTCCATCCAGGTCTGTCACAAGAGTGTCAGGGGCCCAAGCACATGGGCCATCCTCCGCTGCCTTCCCAAATGTATCAGGGGAAAGCCAGAGGAGAAGCAGAGCAGCCAGGAATTGAATCGGTATTCTGACAGGATGCCAGTGTCACAGGTGGCGGCTTAACCCACTGAGTCACAATGCCACCTGCGCCATAAACAGTTAATGAAGAGGACTGATTGGCATTCCTGATAATGAATCATCCCATTTTATATGAAAAATGGTATTTCAAGCACTGTCTCCCCAGTTTTCACAGGCAAGTATTAGTGTCATTTGATAAGGATCAGATACTATGCCAAAGGCTTTGGCCAGTTATCTCTTTTAAACCTCCCAACAAACCTGTGAAGCAGTTACTATTGTCTTCTTTTCCACAGATGAGAAATCTGTTCAATCTTGCCCAAGGTCATGGAGTCAGTAAGTGGTTAAGTTTGAATTTGAACCTGAAGTCCAAGTCTTACAATCTTCACTTATATACTGTGTCATTGCCTTACTTTATGGGTAATACATTTTTCCAGAAATGTTTTCTCAAGATTATCTTTATAAGGTGAATTTTGGGGAGACTAATCTGTTGCACCCATACATTTATTTAACATTTGGTCACTTAAGAAATATTTGTGGACTAATTCTATGTGCCAAGCATTAAGCCATGGAGATTCAGTACTAACAGGCATAGATACTGATCTTAAAGAGGTAATTTGAGTGGTAGTGATGGGGATTAGCTAAACAGTTAAGTAGAAAAAAATGATTACATGATGGGGGCCATTGTACTAGCACAGTGGGTTGAGCCATTGCCTGCAATGCTGGCATCCCAAGTGGGCACCATTTCAAGTTCTGGATGCTCCACTTCTGATCTAGCTCCTTGCTAATTCACCTGAGAAAGAGGTGGAGAACAACCCAAGTGCTTGGGCCCCTGCACCTGTGTGGGAGACCCAGAGGGAGCTCCTGGCTCCTGGCTTTGGCTTGGCCTTTCCCAGGGCCATTGCAGCCATTTGGGGAGTAAGCCAGTGATTAGAAACTTCTCTCTTTCTTCTCTCTCTCTCTCTAACTCTGCCTTTCAATTAAAAAAAAATGTCATTATATGAGTAGCCGGTGATATTTACTATGGTGAATTTAATCTGCGACCGTTGGGATTGATTGGGATAGGGAGGTCTAGTTTAGATATTAGAATCAAGAAAGGCTTTATTAAAGAGGTGGAACTTGGTCACAGACCAGAGAATAAGGAGGAGACAGTCACATGATGAGCAGAAAGAAAAGTGTCCCAGATAAAGGTACAAAAGCCTTGGGGAGAGATTGACCTTAGTATTTTCGAGGGAGCAACAGGAAGAATACTGGTGTGGGTGGAGTGCAGTGGGCAAGGTGGGACAATGAGACAAGGTCAGATTTGGTCGGGGTTAGGATGGGGCAAGGGAGTGCTCACTGTTTTTGTTTTTGTTTTAACTTTTATTTAGTAAATATAAATTTCCAAAGTACAGCTTATGGATTACAATGGCTCCCCCCCCCCATAACTTCTGTCCCACCCGCAACCCTCCCCTTTCTCGCTCCTTCTCCCCTTCCATTCACATCGAGATTCATTTTCATTTCTCTTATATACAGGAGATCAGTTTAGTATATATTAAGTAAAGATTTCAACAGTTTGCACCCACATAGAAACACAAAGTGAAAAATACTGTTTCAGTACTAGTTATAGCATTAAGTCACAATGTACAGCACATTAAGGGCCGAGATCCTACATGAGGAGTAAGTGCACAGTGACTCCTGTCGTTGACTTAACAATTTGACACTCTTGTTTATGGCATCAGTAATCTCCCTAGGCTCCAGTCATGAGTTGCCAAGGCTATGGAGGCCTTTTGAGTTCACCAACTCTGATCATATTTAGACAAGATCGTAGTCAAAGTGGAAGTTCTCTCCTCCCTTCAGAGAAAGGTACCTCCTTCTTTGATGACCCATTCTTTCCACTGGGATCTCACTCGTGGAGATCTTTCATTTAGGTGGTTGTTTTTTTTTTTTTTTTTGCCTGAGTGTCTTGGCTTTCCATGCCTAAAATACTCTCATGGGCTCTTCAGCCGGATCCGAATGGCCTAAGGGCTGATTCTGAGGCCAGAGTGCTGTTTAGGACATTTGCCATTCTATGAGTCTGCTATGTATCCAGCTTCCCCTGTTGGATCCTTCTCTCCCTTTTATGTTCTATTGGTTAGTATTTTCAGACACTAGTCTTGTTTATGTGATCCCTTTGGCTCTTAGTCCTATCATTATGATCAATTGTGAACAGAAATTGATCACTTGGACTAGTGAGATGGCATTGGTACATGCCACCTTGATGGGATTGAATTGGAATCCCCTGGTATGTTTCTAACTCTACCGTTTGGGGCAAGTCAGCTTGGTGCTCACTGTTAAAGAGCCTCTTTAAATGTTGTGCCCTGGGCACCTGACTTGCCTCACCCTAAACTCAGCCCCAGGAAGGTTGTGTCAGCTTGAACCAGATCAGGCAGGATAGGAAGAGAGCTACAAGGCCTGAAGTATGCGCATAAGAATGGATGGAAATCACAGAGGGCTGTGAGGTTGTAGCCTCTAGCACCTGAGTAGATAGATGCTTGTGTCATTTACCAAAATGCAGCACATGTGGGTGAGCAGCCGCCTTGGGAGAGTTTCCTTGTGGCGATGCCAAGAGACCTTAGGTACAGATGCCAAATAGGGAGGGGGATGGGACATCCCGCAAAGGTCAGGATCAGAGGGGAGGCCTGGGCTAGATGGGAAAATACCACTTCGCAGGCAGGCAGGCAGGCAGGCGATAGGGTGAAGCAGTAGAGGTGCCGGGGTTACTTAGGAAGGACAGGCAGAGCCGACCTGAAGAGAGAGGAAGTTCCAGAGGAAGAGAAAGTTGGCAGGGGAAAAACCCAATCAGAGCAACGTGGGATCAGAAACCAAGAGAGGCCTTTTGTTTAGTTTTAAAATAAAGGCTGGAGGGCCCCTGGGGCAGAGGATGAGGAAGGGTACAGAGCTCCTGAGTGCTGCTGTGAGTCAGAGGGAGTGAAGGCAGGGTGTGTTTCTCTCAACACCAGAGACTCTAGAACGTGTTGGCGAACTGCTAAGAATGACCTGCTGGAAAGAAAACGCTACACTCCAAGAGCCAGGGAGGGAGAAAGCACCAGAAGCAAATCAGTGAACAGGGACTTGGTGGCTGTGTGTGTGTGTGTGTGTGTGTGTGTGTGGAGTCCCGGACAGAGGTGGGAGGAGAACTCCCAGAAGGCAGGAGGGAGATTTCCTCCACTTTTAGAGGAAGAGAGACAGCCAAAGGCGCAGGCGGGATGAAAAGCAACTGGGGAGCATCTCTTGCGTTTCCTATTTTTAGTGAGGTGTAAGACATGTCTCTTAACTTGGAAGCTGCTGGAGGAGGGGGATGGGCAGTTGGAGGAAAGCAGGGGAAGTGGGAGTAGTTGTCTCGGAAGGAGGAAGAGCACACTTCCTGAGCAGGTGTAACTGCACCGCCAGGCAGGGCCTACTGGGACTCGGGCACACGGCTGTGCCATGGTAACAGTTAGCCCATGCACAGTGCCTTGGGTCAAAGTGGATGGTAGAGTTAGTTAGCCAGATTGGGGTTTTGCCAGCTGATGAATAGAAAGAGAGAAAGCCAAGTAAGAGAGCTGATTCTTGGCGAAATTCCAAAGAGCTTGTGGAAGTCAAAGCAGGAGGGTCAAGGGTGGGGTGAAAGTGTATCCGGTAATGGATTAGAAGCCTTCTGAGGCCAGAGCAGTGTTGCAGTGTGGATCCTGGAGCAGGTGAGCCCGAGCAGACAGAGGCTCATAATGGAGTTTGTGGCTGTCGTAGTGCTATTTCCAGGGATGGCGAGGTCCAGGATGTCATCATTGGCTGGCGGTTGGTGACGAGTGGTAGGAAACTCATCAGAGACGACAGAGGGTTCCCGAGGAGCTAGGAGTTGCTAAGGATTATGGAATCTTCTTGATATTTGTTGTAGAAAACAAAATTCCTGGTAGGCAGTGAAAGTTCTATGCAGCTCTTCTAGTGCTGTCTTCATAGCTGTGGGGTCTTGCTAGCCGCTTTCTACCTTTGACATTTACTTATTTAATTTTTTAAAATATTTATTTGAAAATCAGATCAAAAGAGAGAGAGAGAGATCTTCCATCTGTGTTTACTCCCCAAATGGCTGCAATGGCCAGGGCTGGGCCTATCCGAAGCCAGGAGCTTCTTCGACGTGGATGCAGGGGACCAAGCCCTTGGGCCATCTTCCTCTGTTTTCCTAAGTGCATTAGCAGGGAGCTGGATCGGAAGTGGAGCAGCCAGGACTCGAACTGGTGCTCATATGGGGATGCTGGTACCACAGGAGGCAGCTTTACCTGCTACACCAGAGCACTGACCCTTATTTATTTCATTTTTAAAAATAAACAACAGATATGTATTTCTCATGGCTTTAGAGGTTAGCAAGTCCAACATGAAGGTGGTTTCAGAATGCACACCTGGCAAGGGTCCATCCTGCTTGGCCTCACATAGTAGAAGCTTTGACTTTTTTTTTTTTTTTTTTTTTTGACAGGCAGAGTTAGACAGTGAGAGAGAGAGAGAGAGACAGAGACAGAGAGAAGAAGCTTTGCCTTTAAATGTCAGTTAGCACCTGCTTTCTCGGTATATGCCACCGTCCCATACATCATGGGGCCCAACACTGAGATTCCATAATGGCAATCAGTGCTTCAGGTTTCTTTTCAGATGGTATAATTTCAGAATTGTTGTACCATTGTTCCTTTTTAATAAAGGGGATCACCAAATTTTTGAGTAGCAGAGTGTCCCTAAGTAGAAACTCTGTATGAAGACTGAAAAGGTTCCTGTTTTGGGGGCATATTATATTTTTTTAAAGAATTATTTTATTTATTTGAAAGAGTTATAGAGAGAAGTAGAGCCAGAGAGAGGTGTCTTCCATTCCACTGGTACATTCCCAAATGACCGCAATGGGCAGAGCTGAGCTGATCTGAAACCAGGAGCCAGGAACGTCTTCTTGGTCTCCCATGTGGGTGCAGGGGCCCAGGGACTTGGGTCATCTTCTACTGCTTTCCCAGGCTATAGCAGAGAGCTGGATCGAAAGAGGAACAGCTGGGACTAGAACCGGCGCCCATATGGAATGGCGGTGCCTCAGGCCAGGGCTTTAACCCGTTGCGCCACAGTGCCAGCCCCTTTCTGGTCATATTAAAAACCAGACAAACAAAAACCTGCAGAACACAGCTTAGAAAAACAGAAGTTGAGAAAGACTTGAAAAATGTCCATAAGAGAAACAAAGGGTGTATTTTCACTCCTTTAAAAAATATTTCTATTTTTTAAAAAAGAATTTATTTATTTGGATGACAGAGTGACACAGAGAGAAGGAGAGACAGAGAAAGAAAAGGACAGAGATTTCTTTCATCTGTTGGTTCACTTCCCAAATGGCCTCAAGCAGAGGCTGCTCCAGGCCAAAGCCGGGAGCCTGGAACTTCATCCAGGTCTCCCATGCACGGGGCAGGTGCCCAGGTACTTGGGCCATCTTCCGCTGCCTTCCCAGGTGCATTAGCAGGGAGTTGGATGGGATGCAGACCAGCCTGAACTCAAACCAGCACTCTGCTAGGGAATGCCGAGGTTGCAGGTGGCAGCTTGGCTCACTGGACCTCAATGCTGGGCCCCGTATTTCTATTCTAGTCCGTGTTCTCAGGACTACTAACTACTGCAAGTCCTTATCAAATGAATGAATGGTCCTTGTAGAAAATTACAGAACAGCTACAAGAAGTGTGAGAAAAATACCTCCTCCACAAACTAGAAGTCTCTAATCCTACCATATAGGTAACTAATGAACATTTTGGCAAATACTCTCATAGACACACAAATGCCCTTCTGTATGAATGTATAATGCAATGTCTGGTGATAACAAACACCAGATTCAGCACAGTGATGGGCTTCTGAGCCTGGAAGGAGGAAAGTGGATGTGAGTGAGGAAGATTATGCCAAGAGTTTCAGCTGTACTGGCGATTAATTTATTTCTTTGGACGATGGATGCATGGGAGTATATTAAATTATGCATTACCTTTTTCTATATCTAAATCACTTCATATTACATTAAACATCTTCCAAGATGTTTTAATGCAGGCAACACACATGACTCCTTTGACAAAAGGGGGGAGTATGCAACCCTTCCAGCTTTGAATTCTGATTTTTTTTCTTTTTTTCCCTTTTACTCTATACCTGTCCATGGTAGTAGATATACATCAAATCAGTTTCACTTTGTAGAATTACAATATATGGGGGCCAAGCTGTGGTGTAGTGGGCTAAGCCTCCCTCTGCAGTGCCGGCACCCCATATGAGTGCCGTTCATGTCCCGGCTGCTCCTCTTCTTATCAAACTCTCTGCTATGGCCTGGGAAAGCCCTCTACCCACGTGGGAGACCTGGAAGAAGCTCCTGGCTTCAGATCGGTCCAGCTCAGCCTCTCAAATAAATAAATAAATAAATAAGATCTTTAAAAAAAAAGAATTATAATATATGAAGGGTAAGTTAGTTAATCACTTCCTTGTTTGAGGGTATTCATTCAATAGATGATTCTGAATGCCTGTAGGCCATGCCATTAGGCTGTTACCGCTTTGGGAAAAGCTATTGTAAATGCAATCCTGGAGTAGTGAGACTTAGTGACGCATGACGTAGTGACGTATGGCGTCGTAGTGACCTATATGACGTAGTAACATATGGCAACACAGTGACGTGTGACGTAGTGACGGAGGCGGTAAAGGGCTTGTTTTCTCTGGCTGTGGGGGAAATGTGGGGAGATAATATGGATTGAGAGGTGCTAACTTGGTAAGTGAGAGTGTTGGAGCAGGGGAAAGTGCATCGTTATCCTGCTGTAACCCGGATGTGCCCTGAGGTGCTGACTTCTCCCTAGCCCTCTGCTGCAGGGCCCAGGGGCTGCTGGCAAAGCCCCGTGGAGGGTTGGCCTCCTTCACCAGGGCGTAGGGTGGTCTGGCCTGTTCCTTGGTGTGGTTGCCGTGTTCTTCTTTCTTTGGACCTAACTTCCCTTCCCTAATCAGGTGCAACAGTGACTCTCCCTGAGAACACAGCAACACTGGGTGTGTGGAACCGGCCTGGGCCTTGGACTGAACTGACCAAGTGTCTTTCTTTATTTTTTTCCCCCTTAAGATTTATTTATTTGAAAAGCAGAGGGACAGAAATAGAGAGATCGTTCCTGGTTCGCTCTCCAAGTGGTCACAATCACCAAGGCTGGGCCAGGCTGAACCCAGGAGCCAGGGAGCTCTGTGGGAGTCTCCCACAGCCAAGGACTTGGGCCACAACACCAGCCCTAACTTAACCAAATTTCTAATCAACATCTGACTTGTGTTTGTGTGTGTGTGTTTTTTTTTTTCCCCACTGATAAAAATCAGTGGCTGGCTGGATTGCTGATGGGTTTGGTCCATGTGAGCAGGTGAGGCGTGCAAATCCTATCACTCCCCGGCTGACTTGGATCAAGGGTCTGCATCGCAGCATAGCCACAGTCTGCAAAATGAGGAGGCCACACAGGACAGGCTGTTGTGTGGAGGACATCTAGGATGCACACCAGTCGGAGAAGCTAACATTTTGTTGTTTCAGGAATGGCGTACGCCCTCCTCGCTGCAGTTCCTCTTGGATATGGTCTCTACTCTGCTTTTTTCCCAATCCTGACGTACTTTATTTTTGGAACATCAAGACACATCTCAGTTGGTAATTATAAGCATGTTTTATGATTATATTTGTTCATATCGGCCTGTACTCTGTGCTTTGTACATCCTGATCTTGTTAATGTCCCCCAGAGAAGTAGGACTTCAGTGTGTGCCTGTTTTTCTTATTCGATGATGTTAGTTTTATAATATGACTCTTTTTGATGAAGAGGAAAAAAATTTAAGGACTAAAACACATCAATTTTAGCATGTTTTAATTTTTAAGAGTTATCTGTTTATTTGAAAGTCAGAATCACAGAGGGAAAGAGAGCTTGATCGTCTATCTGCTGGTTCATTCCCCAAATGGTCGAAACAGCCAGAGCTGGGCCAGGCCAAAGCTAGGAGCCAGGAGCTTCTTTTGGGTCTCCCACGTAGGTGCAGGGGCCAAAAGACTTGGGCCATCTTCTGCTGCTTTCCCAGTTGCACTAGCAGGGAGCTGGATTGGAAGTGGAGCAGCTGGGACTTGAACTGGCACCCCTCTGGGATTCCGGTGCTACAGACAGTGCTACAGGCAGTGACTGCTGTGCCACAGTGTTGGCCCCATGTTTTCATTTTAAAAAATGGGGTTAGTGATGTGACGCAGTGGGTTAAAGCCCTGGCCTGCAGGCCGGCATCCCATGTGGGCAGCGGTTCGAGTCTCTGCTGCTCCACTTCCCAGCCAGCTGCCTGCTGATGTGCCTGGGAAAGCAGCGGAAGATGGTCCAAATGCTTGGGCCCCTGCACCCATCTGGAAGAAGCTCTTGGCTCCTGGCTTCAGATCGGCTCAGCTCTGGCTGTTGCGGCCATCTGGGGAGTGAACCAGGGCATGGAAGACTTCTCTCTGTCTCTACCTCTCTCTGTAACTTTTTCAAATAAATAAAATACATCTTTAAAAAAATTTTAAAATATGATACATTTAACTTCATATTTAGAAAGTGTTGTCTTCCAGAATATAAAGTGACAGGTGAAAAAAGTCACAAGGTCTTTGAAACTAGTGTTTTACTAGATGGATTTAGCCTCCCAAGTTATGCTTGTCAAATACATATTCATTATTTCATTAAAGAGCATACTTATATCAAGTCACTAATATTGGAAGACTGGCAAAATGTTGCCAAAACAGCTTAGAAACTAAGTTTGGCTTTCCTTCTTGGTATTTCTCATAATAGATTTTCCTGCCACTCCTAAAATGTGAATTCTCTTTTGCTATAATGTTCTTGTTAATGAATGCTTTAATGCTATTTTGTAACTGTGACATTTATGCTAGAGATAATTTCGCTCCTCCATCCATCTGCTGGCTAGACATGTCTACCTGAATGAGTCTTGAAACAAATACAACCATCGCCTCTATTCCAGCCCATATCCTTGTGCTTAGCTGTATGCTTCCCAGTAGCTAGCTTATTGCCTTGTCTGAAGGAGGAGGTCAGGACAAGGTTATTGCTTTAAATAACTTCCTTATCTTGGTGCAATAATTAGTGTCAAATGCCTGACTACATGAAGAATATAGAAGTCGATTTTTCTTTTTGATACTGTGTCATTTAGATGTTCTAGATCCCAGGGTTTGGATACTTATTCCTCCCCGTGATAAAGCCATCCCTGACCAAAGGATAGGATTATCATGATGGGTGAAAACATCAGTAGTGATTGAAGCACTTGTTGGAAGAAAAGAGTACTTTAAAAACATACAATTTTCTATTTGACATTAAAAAAAAATACTCTGTCTCGCCAAGAGAAAAAGAACCTATAACACACCTTTGGTCATGTGGGCCCTGTGGTATTGATCAAGGCACTCAGATCAAGATGTTGGGAACTCTAGGAAAGGAATGAGAGTATTTGGCATGAAAACTAGATGGAACAAGTAAAGAATCAACGCCTAGGCTACCTCTGCGGGAAAGCCTTCCTCAAAGCTCCCCATCCCTACCCCAGCCTCCGTGCAGGTGAGGATCACCCAGATGAGGCCATCACCTGCCCACACATCTCTCACGCCCACGGGTGGATCAGGAATGCCTTAAGACATCCAGTTTTTAGTTTGTTTTGTGGACAAGTGATATTTGCCTGGTCACAGGTAACGACTTCACACAGCTGTCTGATCCTATGTAGACTCACTGTGCCTAAACACATGTGGTTAATAATTGATTCATTGATGGAGACTTTCCCCCCAGGACCTTTCCCCGTGGTCAGTTTAATGGTGGGATCTGTTGTTCTGAACATGGCCCCTGATGAACACTTCCTCATACCCGGTAATGGGACCACATCAAACACCACTGTCGTAGACTCTGTCGCTAGAGATGCCGAACGTGTGTTGGTTGCCAGCGCCCTCTCTCTTTTGGTTGGAATCATCCAGGTAATGGGCAGATCCCTTGGTGAGCTTTTTATTTGCAATAATTAACTTAAAGGCATGTAGACTTAAGGATTCCTCTAAAAGCAAAACTAAGCAATTTCCTGGACCCCACAGTTATTTTTTTAAATTGCATTAAAAAAAAAAAGATTTATTTATTTGAAAGGCAAATTACAGATAGAGGGAGAGACAGAGATGCAGAGGGAGAGAGAGGTCTTCCATCCACTGGTTCACTCCACAAACGGCCACAATGGCTGGAGCTGGGTTGATTCGAAGCCAGGAACCAGGAGCTTCTTCTGGGTCTCCCTCGTGGGTGCAGGGACCCAAGGACTTGGTCCATCTGCTACTGCTTTCCCAGGGTGTCAGCAGAGAACTGGACTGGAAGTGGAGCAGCCAGGACCCGAACCATTCATATCGGATGCTGGCATTGCAGACGGCTGCTTCATCAGCTAGGCTACAACACCAGCCCTAAGTTACATTGTTTTAGGTTAGGCGCTAAAATAGTTGGCAAGACTCAACTTATTAAGGCTCACTTGTCATCAAAGTCAGAGGCAGAAAAGTGGCACAGAGGGACATGAGTGATGCATTTGAGGGTGAGAGAAGAGAATGTGTGGGAACCCATAAAGGAGAAAAAGTATTATGCTAAGCAGGCGTATAGGATTTGAAAGACACAGAAATAAGCTACCTGGTTTTGCTTTTTGGAATATGTACATAGAAACACTTTAAGGTTATATTACTCATGGTTTTCCAATGTTAGAGTGGTGGAGGGGAGGGGAGAGGCAGGGCATTAAGAAAATCAAATTTGTTTTCTCCAAGAATTTTTTTTTTCAGATTTATTTATTTGAAAGGCAGAGCTACATGGAGAGAAGGAAGAGATTGATCTTCCATCCGCTAATTGGAAGACAGCTTTAAAAAAAAAAAGATTTTATATATTTATTTGAGAGTCAGAGTTACAGAGAGAGGGAGAGACAGAGAGAAAGGTCTACCATCCACTGGTTCACTCCCCAAATGGCTGCAATGGCCCAAGCTGGGCCAATCCAAAGCCAGGAGCTTCTTCTGTGGGTCTCCCACATATGTGCCGGGGTCCAAGCACTTGGACCATCCTCCACTGCATTCCCAGGCCATTAGCAGGGAGCTGGGTCGGAAGTGGAGCAGCCAGGACTAGAAATGGCACCCATATGGGATGCTGGCACTGCAGGCAGAGGCTTAGCCTACTATGCCAAAGTGCCAGCCCCTTTGCCAAGTATTGTGTGATAGACAGGATACCAGTGTTTTAATTGGTGTTCAGCTGAGCCTGTTTATATTTCCAGAGAGTTGGTTCTTTTCTCAGGCAAGCAGTTAAGCCTTCCTTCCTTCTTTTCCTAGTTGATATTGGGAGGTCTGCAGATTGGATTCATTGTGAGGTACTTGGCGGATCCTCTGGTTGGTGGATTCACAACAGCTGCTGCCTTCCAAGTGCTGGTCTCACAGGTGAAGATCGTCCTCAATGTTTCGACCAAAAACTACAATGGAGTGCTCTCCATCATCTATGTAAGTGTCACGTCTTGCGCCAGGGATGGGTCACTGTTCATCCCAGAAAAAAAAAATCTGTTTTTTCTCTCTTGACCATGACTCTGGGGAACCTATATTCTTCCATGTGTCCTTTGGAAGCCATTGAAAACACTGAAGCCATAGAGTTCGGAACATTTTATTTATTTATTTTTTGAAAGGCAGAGTTACAGTGCACAAGAGAGGTCTTCTATCTTCTGGTTCACTCCTGAAATGGCCACAAAAGCTGGGGCTGGGTCAGGCTGAAACCAGGAGTCTGTTGCTTTTTCCAGGTTTCCTATGTGGGTGTCAGGGACCCATGTGCTTGAGCCGCTGTTTTCCCAAGTGCATTGGCAGGGAGCTGCATCAGGAGAGCTGGCGCCTATGTGGGATGCAGGCAACACAGGCAACAGCTTAACCCACCACAACACTGGCCCCTTGGAACATTGAAGATAGCAGATTTTGCAAATCATTGCCCTTAATGGGTCATAATGGTTTTGCAAATATCACTGCACTTAAAAATGTTAATGTCAGCAAAGTGGCACAATGAAGTAAAGACCAGTGTGACAGTGCAATAGACTTGAGTTCTAGTCTCAGCTTTGCGTCTGACAGTCTGAGTGACCTTGGTTACTCTGTAGTGGGTGGTGGCTAAAAGGTCAGGCTTAGAGCAGGATGCACCAGTATCTAAATTTGGACTCTTCTGCTACTAGCATGTAAGCAAAGCACTGTGCCTCAGTTCCCTTCTCTGTGCAATAGGATCTACCTGGTTGTATTAAATAAAAACAAACAGTGGGGCTGGCACTATGGCACAGCCAGGTAAAGCCCTGACCTGAAGCACCAGCATCTCATATGGGCGCCGGTTCTAGTCCTGGCTGCTCCTCTTCCAATCCAGCTCTCTGCTATGGCCTGGGAAAGCAGTAGAAGATGGCCCAAGTCCTTGGGCCCCTGCCCCCATGTGGGAGACCCAGAAGAAGCTCCTGTCTTCGGATTGGTGCAGCTTCAGCCGTTGCAGCCATCTGGGGAGTGAACCAGTGGATGGAAGACCTCTCTCTCTGTCTCTATCTCTCTCTGTAACTCTGTCTTTCAAATAAATAAAATAAAATCTAAAAAAAAAAAACAAAAAAAAAAAAAAAAAAAAAACACAAAAAACAGACAAGGACCCCACAGCCCAGATACTGGCACATAATAAGTATTCAAAAAAGTTCTTTTGAAATTGCGATTTTTTAAAAAGATTTATTCCGTGTATTTGAAAGGCAGAGTTATAGAAAGAAAGAGGGAAATACACAAGCACACACACACACACACACACAGATATCTTCCACCCCCTGGTTCACTCTCCAAGTAGCTGCAACAGCTAGGGCTGAGCTAGACCAAAGCCTGGAGCCAGGAACCTCTTCCAGTTCTCCCAAGCAGGTGCAGGGACTCAAACACATAGGCCATCTTCAGCTTTCCCAGGCCCATTATTAGTAGGGGGCTGGATCAGAAGGGTAGCAGCTGGACTCGAACTGGAGCCTACATGGGATGCTGGCTTCACAGGCAGCAGCTTTACCTGCTATGCTGCAATGTTGTTCCCATTATTTCTTTTTTTTTTTAAATTTACTTATTGATTTGAAAGGCAGAGCATCAGAGAGAGAAATGGAGAGAGAGAGAGAGAGGGAGAGAGAGAGAGAGAAAGAGAGAGAGATCTTCCATCTACTGGTTCAGTCCCCAAATGGCCATGACAACCAGGGCTGGGCTAGGCCAAAGTCAGGAGCCAGGAACTCCATCCAAGACTTCCCCACGAGTGGCAGGGACAGAAGCACTTGGGCCATCTTCCGTCTACCCAGGCACATTAGCAAGGAGCTGGATTGAAAGCAGAGCAGCCAGGACTGGAAGCAGCACTCTGATAGGGGATGCCAGTGTTTTTAGTGGCAGTTTAGCCCATTGCACCATACCATGGGTCCCTGAAATTGTTATTTCAGGGCTTCTTGACTTTGTTATCAGTAAAATGAAACGATCGGTGGTGTATCTCTAAAGCCCTAACCATAAGAGTCCACAAAATGCATGATGTAAATGTCTCAGCAATTATAGAAGAAAAGGAACATTAGATTCAGGGATGACTCAACATGCAAAAGAGATGCAAAAGAAGGGTGGTGCACGTACTAATTAGATCTGAAAAAGTTCTTGGATTTAGATGTATGTTCTTGGAAAATGGTGATAATAGCAACATGATGTCACCCTAGCTTGGAGGGAATGATACTACACAAAAATAGTCTGCCCACAATAAGACTGGGACTTGAGTCCTTTGTTGACCCACGTGTTGGCTTCTAAAACAATGTAAGGCCAGGCACACACACAAGAATTGGCGAGGTTGTCAGGAATTTCCTAACAGTGCCGCAAGCCCACGTAACTGCATCCATTCAACACTTACTACCAAGTGCTTACTGTAGTTCAGGTACTATGCTCAGCAGTGGAAAAAGACAGGGGAGGAGAATCAAACAATGATGATCTTGGACTTGGAACTTCAACAGACTTCAGTTGGAGTTTTGGTTCTGCCCATGCTACCCATGAGACTTTGAGCATGGTACACTTCATTCCGCTGAGCCTTTGTGTCTGCAATTGCAAAATAGTAACTACTTCTGTTATTGTGAGGATTAAAAGAGAAAATTTGCACAAGGTACTTAGCACAGTATTGGATACTTAGTAATATCTTAGTTTACCATTATTTTCAGTATCACAGATCTCAGAGCTTGCACTCCCCAGAGACCCAGCCAATTAGAAGGCATTAGAGGCCGGCGCCGCGGCTCACTAGGCTAATCCTCTGTCTAGCAGCGCCGGCACACCGGGTTCTAGTCCCGGTCGGGGCGCCAGATTCTGTCCCGGTTGCCCCTCTTCCAGGCCAGCCCTCTGCTGTGGCCAGGGAGTGCAGTGGAGGATGGCCCAGGTGCTTGGGCCCTGCACCCCATGGGAGACCAGGAAAAGCACCTGGCTCCTGGCTCCTGCCATCGGATCAGCGCGGTGCGCCGGCCGCAGCGCGCCGGCCGCGGCGGCCATTGGAGGGTGAACCAACGGCAAAGGAAGACCTTTCTCTCTGTCTCTCTCTCTCTCTCACTGTCCACTCTGCCTGTCAAAAAAAAAAAAAAAAAAAAAAAAAGGCATTAGAACAGGCTATTGGTTAATTCTGCATTGTTTCAGCCTGCCTGCCTGCCTGCCTGCCTGCCTTCCTTCCTTTCTGACAGGTAGAGTTAGTGAGAGAGAGAGAAACACAGAGAAAGGTCTTCCTTCCGTTGGTTCACCCCCCAAATGGCCGCTACGGCCGGAGCTACGCCGATCCAAAGTCAGGAGTCAGGTGCTTCCTCCTGGTCTCCCATGAGGGTGCAGGGGCCCAAGCATTTGGGCCATCCTTCACTGCTCTCCCAGGCCATAGCAGAGAGCTGGCCTGGAAGAGGAGCAACTGGGACAAAACCAGTGCCCCAACCGGGACTAGAACCCAGAGTAACGGCACCGCAGGTGGAGGATTAGCCTAGTGAGCCCCGGCGCCGGCATGTTTCAGCCATTCTTTATTTTCCCCCTCCTACCAAGTCCTCAGTTCTCTCTGAGACTTTCAGAGTACCTTATTCTGAGAAGCTATGCCACTTTTATTGCCGCTGACATATTTTGCTTTACTTGGTTTCATACTTAACCCAATGATTCCTTCATTCCTTCATTGTCATCCATCCATCCATCCATCCATCCATCCCTCCATCCAGTAAATATTTGTTAAATGCCAAGCATTGTTCACTCCCTAAACAAACCCACTACTTCTTGAACCCATTGAGATACTTCTTACCAAGTGGACTCACTTCTTTGTGCAAACATTGCTAGGCCTGTTTCTACGTAAATCACAGAAGGCCCAGGCCAATGGTCTTGGCCACTGATGCATGCTGAAGAGCAGGTAGAATCTTGTTTGGTCTCCCAGGATATGTCCAAGAAGAAACTTGTCACAAGTGATTGCATTTTGACAGGGACAAAAGTGACCAGAAAACACTAAAGCAAGATCAAAACGATTGGCTTTTCATTTTAATTTTAAATTGAATTGTATTTGAAAGGCAGTGAGACAGAGAAATATCCTCCATCCACTGATTCACTCTCCAAATGCCTGCAACAGCCGGGGTTAGTTAGGCCAGGTTAAAGTTGGGTGCCTGGAACCCAATCCAGTTCTTCCACTTGGGAAGTAGGGATCCAACTACTTGAGCCATTATCTGCTGCCTCCTAGGGTGCACATTAGCAAAGTGAGCAGAGGCCAGACCTGACTGTAGGCACTCCCATGTGGGACACAAGTATCCCAAGTAGCATCGTTACTGCTGCACCAAATGCCTACCTCATCAAACGCAGTTGCTAGGGGACTTCTTTCCTGTTGACTACTACTCTTGAAGTCCCAGTTTAGTGTGTGTCATAGGATTTTTTTTAAATAGGCTTTATTTCTTAGAGAAGTTGTAGGCTGACAGCAAAACTGAACAGGAAATGCAGAGTGTTCCCATCTATCCCCTGTCTGACCCACAGTGCCACAGCCAACATCCCTCATCACACCAGCATGCAGCATTAGTTAACAGCTGATGAGCTGACTGTCTCAGAA